>NC_073306.1:166461854-166798104 GCF_027595985.1 Sorex araneus
TGTCTTCCTGTGTCTATACAAAAAAGGACTTTGCTAAATAAACCATGCAATTGGTATAAAGGAAAGAGAAAAGCAATATAGGACTATTAGTTGTGCCTCAGTTGCACTGTTGTAGGAGTGGCTCAGTAAACCTTAAGTTCCCTGTAGGAATAGCAAAAGCAACCCAGTGTGATCCAACAGCAAAGCTCTTGACATTTCAGATGCTATCATGATATTACAACTTTGATTATAAAAGAACAGAAAATCAATGCAGACAATTCTAAGATTTTTGAATTTTCCCAAAATCCCTCAATCTCATCTCTTAATTTTGTTTTCTCATTCTAGAATTCCTACTAAAACCAGACTTACTTTAGTTATTTTGTCTATAAATCACTTGCTCATTACCACCTGCCACTAATTCAACAAACAGATGGCACTTATAAGATAGTGCTAGACACCATTGCGCATGTGATTTCTGCCCACTTGGTATTTTTCAGTCTCTTTTAAAATCCAGCTCCTTTACAAATATATTCAAGATTATTTTAAGCAGATGTTTCTTGCTCTCCCACTATTCACACTTCCCTTCTGGAAGCCCCTGGCATTTATGAATGTGGTTTTCACCTTGTATATTTGCACTTCCTTGAACTCTGCTTCGTGACATGTTCAGAAAGTGATGGGGTCTGTGATCTTTAAATATAACTGGCATATTTTCTTCAGAAATAAAGCATTTATAATAGATCTTCTGACCATGATTCCTCAGCATGGTTCCAGGTGCTCAATAATTGGTAATTAATTATTTCTTAAAGTGACAATAAAATAAGAAATAAAAGTATATATAATAAATGTAATGAAGAAACAAAGATGATAACAAATATAATTCAAAACAAACAAAGAATAAAGGAAAGTGGAAAAATTGCACATCAGTATATACTGTCCATTCTCTGAGATACATAAAAATTATATATAAATTGTGTAAATTACAATATACATTTTAAATTATACAATATGAATTATAAGGATATTACTGTCTTACAGATTATTAAATTTTTGAGGCTCCATCTTTTATTCTATATCAATAACAAAATAACATTAAAAATAGATACTAAGTTCAAAAGAAAAGAACAAATTGTGTATATACATGTATATATTACATTCTTCAAAGGGTTTTAAAAATAATCTTGAATATATTTTGAGCTTAATAAACTCTCATAGTGCCAAAGTCAAGCTAAGATGTACTCAACATTTAATTTGAGTCTAATTTAATAACTCAGCATGTCATCCTTAGTCTTACAGATTTACTTCATTATCAAAACCCCATAGGACACTTTATAATCAAGTAAACAAAATCTAGTAATTATTTAAAACATTTAAAAAGATTGAAAGAATCTATCATATCTTTATCAGTTCATTTATGCTATAGTATTTGTATAGACATTTTATTCATGTTTTCATAATAAATCATCATGAGTTAACAATAAATTTAATATAAAATATTAAAATTTATGTTGCACTGAGGGTAGCTTTATAGCACATAACAAAATAGTTTGTTTTAAAAACTAACTTGAGAACTAGCTTAAACTAGGTTTAGCAAATTAGCTTATGAGAGCTACTTACACTTAAATAATTTTATCTTTTATATCTTCCTGATACCAGATGTTACATACACGAACATACTTCTTACCAAAATTATCATCTTAGTGTACTGGAATATAAAAAATTTACATCATGAAAATTAAATAGATCATTAATTTATTCATTTTTTAAAATTTACTTAAGAGATTATTTTTCTTTATATTTTTGTCATTAATCTGGATATTTACCATTAACATCATAACTTTTGTGGTCATTTTACTAATGTCTTCCTGTTTTTTTTAAACTTTTCTTCAAATTTTTTCCTTTTTTGAGATTTGACTTGCATTGAGAATTGAACGATAAACCACAACTTGTAAAATACACCTTACTAAGGCTCTTAAAACCCTCTTAAATACTCAAAACTGTATATTTCTTTCTGAAACGTTTTTAGAAATTACAGACTGAATTAACAACAAATCTGTTCATATAAATTGAAATGTTTACTAATAATTTTAGGCAACTTCTTTAGTTCATAGATGCTAACAAATCCTGGCTAACAATAAAGCACACACACATATGGCTAATATCTAAATGTTTTTTCATTTAATTTAATTAAAAAAAAATCTTTTATTAGTGAGTTACCATGAAGTACAGTTACATACTCACAAACTTCCATGCTTGCGTTTCAGTCATACAGTGATCCAGTACCCATCCCTCCACCAGTGCCCATTTTCCACCACCAATGATCCCAGTATCCCTCCCACCACCCCCACCCCACCCCTGCTTCTCACCCTGCCTCCCTGGCAGGGCATTCCCTTTCATTCTTTTTTTTCTTTTGGGTGTTATATTTTGCAATAGAGGCATTGAGTGGCCATTGTAAAGCACCTATATTTAAAAACATGAATCAACTCTCCACTTTTGAGCAGCTTTGGAGTTCTTTCTGATTATTGCATCTTTGTACTGTATTAGACTGAAGAATTATATTTTTATTACAAATATTGTCACAGCACATTTTGGTTGGCACTGTTTTAGTCTATAATCTTTAATTCACTTCATAATTTTAATTCTATTTCTCTGAAGAAATTATATATGTGAACATTCATTTTCTTTATCTGAAAATTCACACATTTTTACATTTGAACTCTTTCTTAATTTTAGATGCCTCCAACCAGTGTATATTTTTTGCTTTACATATTTTATACATGACCTCCTCTCTTAGTGTGCTTGGTAATTTTTTATGATTGTGATACATTTTGTGTACAATTTTAAAAGGCTTAGATGATTTTCTTTACCTTTGAAGGGGACTTAAAAAGAAAATGGGAATATTGTTTCAATCTGATTAGCTACCTGAGTGTTGGTTTTCAGTTTTTTCAAGGACTATCTACTTCTTTTTCAATTTTACTTGAGAACATATTTTTCAAAACTTTAAACCAGGATCTTGGGGATACTAAATAGTATTCCTATTCTTTAGGTGGCTCATTTCACGACTTTTCCTCAGTACTCTGAGGCAATCTAGATTACTTCACTGTGATTAAAAGACATTATTGTTAACATCTTCTGAAGAGCTGAAGAAATCAGAAAATACTAAGACAGTCAACGAACCTACACTGAAGATATGAGAATGAAACTTTAGAGCAGACAATTCTTAGGGGTTCAACAGATTCAAAATTCTGATATGCACTGAGTAAAAAAGTCCTCTTCCTTGAAGAATAGGGAGTAAAAAAGTCAGAACAATTATTCAACCTATGAAACTAATTGACATTATTGCCTATTTAAATATTTTAATATATTTTTCTTAAAACATTGTTTTAAACAGTTAATATAACTATAGATTATTTACATATGCTGCCACTTTAAAATTCATGAAATGTTTAACTATTTATAGTTTTTTAGATAAAACTTATATATACATACATGATGTTCCCCTTTAAAATATTGTCATTGAAGAATTAATAATGAGTACTTTCAGAGGCCATAGAGATAGGACATGTATTGTGTATTGACGAATACAGTTGGATCGACAGCACCTAATGGTTCCCAGAATTCACAGAATATAGCCATGTAGGCCCTGAGAACTTCAATATTTGCGCTGGTGGCCCTTGAGTATTCTTGAGAATAGCAGTTCTCAGGCAAGGGAGATACAAAGGACTGAGGGAACTCTAAAGTATTGCTGGAGTGCTGGAGTGGTCTTTCACTCATAAACAAAACTTGGCAGCCTCCAAGAAATAAAAGATTTTTCACTCTGTTTTTTTTTTTTATAATTGGTAGGATGGTTTGGGCCTCATTTGGTGTTCAATAATTACTCTGGCTTTGTGCTTAGGAAAAATTATATATGTATATATTTATTTATTTATTTATTTATTTATTTGCTTTTTTGGGTTACACCCGGCGATGCACAGGAGTCACTCCTGGCTCTGCACTCAGGAATTACCCCTGGGGATCTTATGGGATGCTGGGACTCGAACCCGGGTTGGCCGCTTGTAAGGCAAACACCCTGCCCGCTGTGCTATCACTCCTGCCCCTCAGCGATAATTCTTAATAGTGCTTAGAATACCACAAACAGTGCTACAAATAGTATTTGAATTGGCTGCATACAACACGAGTGCCAAATCCTTGCTTTAGCCCTCCGTTTGTGTATTTTCAATGCAGTCTTTCAGATTGATTGCTATTCAATTTGAATGATTAGAGCTGAAATGAACCTATTCAATATTTACCTTTCTCAGAATAGACATGTCAAATGTCAACGTCCAAAATAATGATTGACTCATAATCTTAGATGTGTTCATAAACTAATAATCATACTGATCTATTTGGACTTTCACAGTTCAAGAAAATTTGCCAACTTCAGTGACTAAGGAAAGAAAAATCTTTCTCCAGATCGCTCATTAGCTTTCATTTTTGAGCTAGAAATAAAATTCAATCAGCTTTCCATAAGTTTTTATTTTTCTAGATTTTCTGCTTGGTTAGTGAGAAAAATCACCTTACATTGTCATTGGGAGTCCAGACATCTTCATTTCAAAAGGTAATGTCTATAGATTCCTCCTCTGTTAAACCATAGTGAGACTTGAGTCTCTGGAATTGGTGTCATTTTGGAGTAGTCAGTATCCAGAAACTCTGGAAAATTCTGATTATTTTTTTTTCCTGATGCACCAGCACTGTAGTAAAAGCATGTAGTTTCCAAAAGAGAAACAAGGGAGAATGATTTGTATTATTAATTTTGGGCAGGTTAGTGGGTTCCTTTATTTAAAGAATGTGACTTCTTTTCCATTCGAGAATTTTGTAAATAGATTCCATGGCTTGGTTTTTATGTTATTTTTATAATTTTGCTCATCTGTCCTAGAATTTTTTTTGTATTTTTGCTTATAAAGATTATTTCAGAGTATAGGGTGTTTTGCTTTCCTATTATACATTTGAATGTAATCAAGTAGATAATAGTATTGCCTCTTTGAGCCACAATACCTTATTGCTGCTCTGACTCTGATATTTAATTCGGTCACTGTGCTTACATTGAGTTTTAACTAAATGCTGCCATTTTATCCCTAATACACAGTTATGGAATTATCTTAACTTCATTTAGTCCATTAGTCACTGACAGCAGTTTCCACTGTAATTTTTTGAGATTCAGAATAGATGACCCTCAGTACTGAGGATGCTATAGCTCCCTCACAGCTGTGATAAAACAAGTGTCCTCCAGTCCTCCCCATAGTTGGTGAAAGATAATTCAATAATAATTTGACACCAAGCCCAGAGAGATAGGTCAGTAGGCTAAACTATAAATTTTGTATGTGCTTGATCTTGGTGCCATAAATACTGCTTCCAGGAATATTCTTTAAGCACTAAGGGAACAGAAACCTGGATACTGCAATTGTGGCCCCCAAACTAAATTAAAAAATAAACAAATTAAAAACAAATAATTATGTCTACTTCAACATTCCACTCTCCCTGACCTTTGGACATCATTCATTATATGAAGGGAATTCTGATATTTGAATTTATTAGAAATGACCAACTTTTCATTCATATTTGAGTCAAAACAGTACCAAGCAAAACTATATACCTAATATAAAGCATTTTCCTTTGTTAGTTATTGAATAATACTGTCCAGATAGATAATACCCATTATTCACACCTATTCCATTATCCCAACAAGAAATTCATGTGTCCTACCATGTGAGTCATACCCATGGTCGTCTTCTAATAGTTTAAGTCACAACATTACATCTAGAATTACTTTTAATGGTTCACCAGCAATACATTTTCTGTGACCTAACTGTGTTCCTTTGCCATTGTCAAATATTCTTTTTTTTTTTTTTGCTTTTTTTGTGGGGTCACACCTGGCAATGCACAGGGGTTACTCCTGGCTCTGCACTCAGGAACCACCTCTGGCGGTGCTCAGGGGACCATATGGGATGCTGGGGATCGAACCCGGGTCAGCCGCGTGCAAGGCAAATGCCCTACCCGCTGTGCTATTGCTCCAGCCCCCATTGTCAAATATTCTTTTTTTTTTTTTTTTTTTTTTTGCTTTTTGGGTCACAGCCGGCAATGCACAGGGGTCATTCCTGGCTCATGCACTCAGGAATTACCCCTGGCGGTGCTCAGGGGACCATATGGGATGCTGGGATTGAAACCCGGGTTGGCCGTGTGCAAGGCAAACGCCCTACCCGCTGTGCTATCACTCCAGCCCCTCAAATATTCTTAACTTATAACTCCAGATATGTTTCCAACATTCTTATAAATAATAAAAAAAATGCAGGGAGAAACATATTATCTTACTTTCTCATAATATTTTTTGGGATTTTTAAGTCTATATGTAAGGAGAGTTGATAGGAGATGCTCAGAGAAGAATCAGCTGTGAGTGGAAAATTGTGCCTTCAGAAGGGCACACTGAAAACTATTCAGAGAAAGCAGAGTTGATATCCTCCAGGAAAGGTAAAATTACTGCCACTAAAATTTATCAGAAATGTATGATTTTGGGCAGAGAGATTGCATAGTGGGTTTAATGCATTCCTGGCATGAGGTCAGCCCTGAACTCTGCCAAGGAGACATGGTTCCTGAACACATAGCCAGGAGTTCTCTCTGGATCCTATCATGTGTGGTCCCCAAAACAAAACAAAACAGAATTTCATTCTTCAGCTCAACTTTTATCAGGAGCTTCTCATATGTTCACATTAAAATCTTCAAGAACCAAATCTTTTCCAAACGTTGCCTTCAACTTTATAAAAGATGGTGTGGTTAGATACAAAAATCTCATTATAAATAAGACATTTTTCAGAAGTTCTTACGGGTTTGGTGTTCAGTAATTTTAATGCTTAGCCTATACGAAATTAAGTTTATGTTCAAGGATGAAACAGTCAAGTATTAGAGAACGAAGAGAAATTTGGGAATGAACTGATAAAGTTAACCAAGAAAACTAAAATAAAGAAATTTAGTGCTAAGCAACTATCATCTAAAGAAAAGACTTGAAGTACAGTACACAACAGTGTTTTTAAGAAACTGCATAAGAGAAAATCTCAAGTTATACAAAATTTCAAGATGTACTTTCTAGATCCTGGCAATCACAACTAGGGCATTAGAATGCTTTAGAACTCAAAGTTCTAGTTCTGAAGATTGTCAAAAGAAATTCAGGGTAAGTAAAGGATTATACTCAAAGAATGTTTGAAGATCAATTTTATCTAATGAAGTCAAAGCTAAGAAAATTCATGAGATGCTGAACAGACACTTAAGAAACTTGTTTCAGCAGAAATACTTCCAATTTGGTCTAACTGAATCAACAGTACAAATTAAAAGAATTCTAAAATTTTACTGATGAAAAAAATTGATAATATTATTCATGTTGTATGAAATATAAAAAAAAACATAATGCAAAGATAGCAGCAATACTCCAGAAGTGAATCATTGAGAATTGGTCCAATGCTCGGAAACACATGAACAAACAAATAAAACTTCCCAAACTTTGTGAGGCTAAATTTCAGAACTTCAACAACTTATTTTTGTTTGATTGACCATCCATTTAAATGCTATATCAAATGCATTATTGCTAGAACAGCAATCTTTATAAAAATTCTTGTACTTATTTAGATTAAGGGGGTGAGGTTTCCTGGAGATAATTGTGTTGAAATATTTATTTCAATTGTTTATATTCTGAAGACTCGTTTGCATACCTGTAACATTTATTTAATGGAATTCAATGCAGTAACTAGATGGGACCAAATTCAACATGGGATGAAACATGGAAATCACGAGATTTGCTGAATATAATTGTATGTCAAAGAAACAGTCATTACTGTGGTTCAGAAGTTAGACACAGTAATGCCTTTGTATAATCTGTTGCACTTGAATCTAAGTGGACCTGTGACTTCTTAAAATTTCAAATATTACAATGATGAAACAATGAATCTAAAATTATGCAATATTATAGAAGATTCCAAATTAGACATATGGAGTTACACACTCTCCTTTTGACCTTCAAAGAGATAAATGGCAATGAAGTTGTTAGGGGCACATAGTAGAGGACTGTGGAAATCTCTATAAATAGAGCATCTCAGTTCTCTAACAATGTCACTTAATTTTGATCACAATCTTGATTTTAGCTTCTTGATACCCTTTACAAAGTTATTGAGCCAAATTCACGACTCACTAAAGATATGAGATACTATTTGTGGCAATATTCATAAACTGATACACAACTAATACAATTCTCACTTTATTGTAGACACTATAATAACATATTTAGATGAAATTTTAAAATCAGCATAAAATGTGATGCTTACAGTTCATAATTACTGTAATCTGGCCATAAATTATAGTGTCTAGTGCTAAATAAGTATTCTTTACAAATGTTAGATTCAAGAATATCAATTTACTATTATTTTACAAGTAAATTTAAAATGGCCAAATATGGCTTCATCAGTTGAATTCTATCTCTCTTATCAATGAAACCAAAATAAATTCATAGCTTTAATTTACTATTAGCAATTGACATCTAAAATATCATAAGCTAATCAAATTCTCAAATAATTTTTATAAAAACATGCTATGCATTTCATTCCATGTGCTCAGTGAGGGCATTTTCCAAAAATGTGCATCATCTAGTCATTTGAATGATTGGAAATGAGTTTAAAATAATGTCCCAATTTAGACAGTCTGCTTGAGCATTTTTATTTAGTTATCTTAATTTTTTTATTTGATTTTCTAGGTATCTCTGATTTTTGCATGGTAAGTAGATGCTTTTATATAATTATCCTGAAAACTAAACATAATTCCACAAATTCATAAGTTCATCTATGTTCAGAGAAATTTATTGAAAAAACTGAAAAAAATTAAGACAATTTAATTTCAAAACTTTCATTATATTAAGTTTCTTCTTCAAATTTTCATAGTAAATGTGTTATAAGATTTAATATATGATAAAACTTAATTAACTATAAGGTATTTATATTACAAGTTAAAATATGTATACATATACATGATATACATGTTAATATAAATCCCTATCATTTCACTTGTGTCACTTATCATTTCATTGGTCATCGATTTGCTCAACTGGGCACCAGTAATGCCTCCATTCATCCCTGTCTTGTGCAAATGTAGTCTAATGGCATCTGCTCACTCCAGGAACACGAAGAGCCTCAAACTGTTCGTTCAGAGTCTTGACAAAGAAGTTTGACCATCTCGTAACTGCGCAGGCACGTGTTCTTATGACATCCTCTGGATTCCAGTCAGCAACAGCTCTAGTCTGGCGGTTGTCTCCAAATCGCATTACGTGCACGGTGTCTGGCTCATCTGATTTCCGATGCCTTGGCAAAGACAGTGTTCCTGATTCTCGGTCTTCGACAGAGGTCAGAACTTGGGATTCCGGATTCCTTCGCTCACTTGAATGAAACATGATATTCCAAGCATAGCTCTTTTGATTTCTCTATGAGAGACCACAATAAGCGTTCTTATCCTGTTTTTGTAGGGCCCAGGTCTCTGAGGTGTATGTTAGTGCAGGAAGAACGGTGGAGTCAAAAAGATGTGCCCAGAGCCGAAGGTTCTTTGTCCTATTAACAACTTCTCTGATGCTCTTGAAGGCGTTCCTTGCAGCTCTCTTCCTCCTGTGCAGCTCAGGTGCCAGGTTGTTCCTCATGTTGAGTTCTCGACCTAGTACACATAACTGCTGCATTCAGAGATATTCTTTCCATTGAGAGCAAATGGAACGTCAGGAATTAGTCCGTTTCTCATGAACATTGTCTTCGTGAGATTCAGCTGCAGTCCGACCTTTCCACACTCACAGTCGAAGTCGGCCAGCATTCGTGCTGCTTGGCTAATGTTTGGTGTTATGAGAATGATGTCATCAGCAAAGCAGAAGTGACGTACTTGCTGACCATCTATCTTCACTCCCATTCCTTCCCATTCCAGTCGTCGCATGATGTTCTCGAGGGTGGCACTGAAGAATTTCTATGAAATGGGGTTGCCCTGTGGAACCCCTCTTTTTAGGTCAATGATCATATCCTTGTAGAAAGGTGAGATCATGGTGGTGAACCCGTAATACAGCTCACAGAGGATCCTGATGTGCTGAGTTTGATCGTCTATAAATCTTTTTTGTTTTCAAAGTATATTGAATTACCTATCATATCATTTACCATAAAAATTTATATCTTTTGGCATTGGAGAGCTTTTACTGGGAGGTGATTGCTTTCCAAGTTGCCTAACTTTTTTTGATCACTAAAATCACACATTTTCCCATAATATGCCAGGAGTTGATCCCTGAGCATAAAACTAGGGATAACCCCTTAATTACATTTGGTATGCCCAGAAAATGTTTGCTGTTAGGTTTTGGTTTCGTTTTTAACTAAAAAATAGTTACAGAGGGAGCTGGAGAAGTAGGAAAGCACTGGCCATTCAGGTGGCTGACTAGGTTTGAGTCCCAGTATACAATATGGTCCCTTGAGCACTTCCAGAACTGAGTCTAGAGTGTAGAGTCAAGAGCAACCCCAGAGCCAGGAACCCATATCTAGAAATAGGCCCTGAGCACCTCTGGATATGCCACACCCTGAAAATAAACTGTACTAGTTATTAAGAGGCACATGACAAACTTCTGTCTTGTGATAATCTCTAACATTCAAAATGTGGCATTACAAATGATATAAAGAATATTAAGTTAATATTAATTTAATCATCAATATAATATTAACTTAATAAAATAAAGATGGCAAACATAAGAAATGTTTCTCAAATCTTTGTTTTTATTAGTATCTTTTGAAGACTCAAGCATACAGATATCAGGATATCTTTTATGTATCATCATAACGCAAAGTAGAAATGCTTCATGAATGTCTAATTCTATGCCACTATTTCAAATCAAAGGAGTTTGTGTTGGGCTATTTATATTTCTAATCAAACCTCTAGCTTTCATACCACTGAGTCTAATTTTATTTGGAATTCCTGAAAAGACTCCTTAGAATAGTTTATCTGTGTCATGTAGTTATGAGTTCCTATTACATAATAAGTCATTTAGAATTTCAGATTCAAATTCTAATGGGAAACTTTCAGCATAAAAGCCATAGCACTCAAATTATTGCTGTGAATACCAAATTATTCACATTACCATATTCATATCAATAAATTATCTTATTTTTCTACCCAAATCATTTTCAATTAATCTCTCATGAGGCAATCAGAACTGTTTTGTCATTCTAGAATTAGAGGATTTGCCAATGTATTCTCCATTTCTACTGCGTTTTTCATCATCCTTACATTTAACCTTCCTTTTGAAATGTACTCTCTGCAGTGGGGTAGATACAAAAACAGCTGAAGAAATCAGTGTTAATATGAAATTGCATATCTAATTTAAGGAAAGATTTCCAATGAACTAAATGTTCCTGAATATTGTGCAACAAAAGTTTTGCATCAATCCCTTGTATTTCTTCCACCAATAGTAAACAGCACAAATTCCTTTCTCCAAAGCATTACATGAAGATCAATGAACCACTACATTTTTGAACGTGAAACTTTTCTGATTTGGGAAAAATTGCTTATTCCAGAATATTCACAGCATAAGTATTTCACTTGGACAGCATAAGAGTAAGTTATGTCTAGTATTTAAATATTTATCCAGACATTGTAAAATACCACCTAAAGGGGAAAAATGATGGTGGGCTTTATAATATAGATATATAAGAACTTGTAGTATAAGAAAATAAAATAGGATTATTTATTCATCCAAAATAATTCAAATGATGCCCACAGGTTGCTAACCACTGAAAAAGTTACTAAGATACATGATATTTGTGCTGGACATATGAGACTCCTCTAAATTTTAGTGTATTAATAGGTATTTTCAAGTTGTTTATAGACTTACTTTGTAGGAAAATTCTAATTTTTTGCCAGTTCGTATTGATTCCCTTTCCTAAAATATTTATTATTATTTATAAATTTTTAATTGAGAAACCCCAAAGTCCTTTGAATTTTTTAAGTAAATTATATGTGTTTGTCTTTCTTTTTATTAAAACTATCCCAATGAAGATAAATCTCCATGGAGAGAAAGGGTTTAACCACATGATATGGAATACTTTTCAAATATGGAATTCTTACCTTTTCATAAAGATACAATGGAGCTTAATTTCTACTTAGAACATGGAGACTTAAATAAATTATGGTCTTATGTCACAGAACAAATTTCCTCTCTCAGTCTCAGTCTTTTGATAGGACTTAAAAATTGTAGAATTGCATGTTATTTTCTGCTATTATCTAATAATATAATCAATGTAGAGCATGAAATATACTAAAATTTTTAGAATATCATTTCATATCTTCTAATTCCATTAATATTTTCAAAAAATAATAAGACATATCAAAGTAGAATTGTTATTGCTGGAAGACATTTTTTTGTTTAAATTTGTAAACACAATTTAAAAATAATCTAGGGCCTCATAAAAACTACAGGAATAACTTTTTTTTTAATATTTGCTCTTCTTTCGATTTGGTGTTTGGACCACACATTTATTTGGTTTTTTTTTGGCCACACCCACCCAGAGATGCTCAAGTTTTACTACTGGCTCATGGCTCAGGAATCAGTCTTGAGAGATCACTACTGGCAGGGGTCAGAGAATTAAATGGAGTGCTGTGTTACAAAACCCAGGTGAAACGCATGGAAGGCTAATAACCACTATAATTACCCACTATAATCTCCAAACCCCATACCCAATTCTTAACACTGTGTTTGACACAGATTAGGTACCAACAAATATTCAGATAGTGCTGAATTTATAACTCACTTGTAACAACATTTCTTGTACTTAAAACTATTTAGAGATAGCACATCATTATATTTTATTTACATTAAATAAATGTAAAACACGGTCCAAGTGCTGAGACCGTGTTTTCCTTTTTAGGATTATAAACAAAGGTGACAACTATTTTTCAACTTTTTCTAATAACTAATTAGAACAAATGAAAATTATTAAAATCTTATATTAAATTAATCATTTCTATTTGTTTGCACCACTTATCTTTTGTTCAATGTAGACAAAATGGCAAACTATAGTGAGTAACAAGAAACAAATATGTATCACACTTAATACAAATTGTGAGGTCATTTATTTTATTTAAGTTTTCAAATTCTTAGAATATTTACAATACTCAACAGTATAATTATAAGTGGAATCATTCCAGATTCTGGATCAAAATGAGACTCACTGGTATAATCAATGTCAGAGTTTCAAGTGCTTTGTCTACATATAACTTCAAAATACTATTTGGGGGATTAAAAACCACCCAAAACAAAATTTAAAACTAATCTAGGGCCTTGTAAAATCTACAGGAATAACTGTTCTTTTTTATGTGCTTTTCTTTCGATCTCGTGTTTGGGCCACACGTGGTACTGCTTAGGGCTTAGCCTGTCTTTGTGATCAGAGATAATTCTTGTTATTAAACTTAATTTAACTTTATGCATATTGATAGCTGGACTTATAATACTGTATGGTAATGGTAAGGTTTCATGTAGAAAACATTGTAGAATGCTGCTATCCACCTAGCACCATAGCACAATGCATCATTACTCCATCCTACCCCATATTCTTGCCATGGCCAAATCCTACTAGTGACCAGTTCTCAGTCTCTGTAGCCACTGTTTACTAGCTACTCCCCTAGCATATTTCTCCATTTCCCGCATATGACAGGGTTCATTTTATATCTCTCCTTCTCACTAACTTCACTCAGTGTGGTATTCCTTAGTATATCCATATAGCAGCATATGGCATATGTTTGTCTTTTCTCATAGCAAAGTTGTTCTCAATTGCATTATATATGTATGTATATATATATTTGTATATATACATATATATGCATATATATAAATATATAATCATAGTTCCATTATCTAGTATCTGTTCTTGTAAATTTGGGGTTTTCTAAACTTTAACTGTTTTTAAATAGTGCTTCAATGACTATTGGAGAACTAATGTCTTCCCTGAGTAAAGATTTTGGGCCTTGGGATTTGATGCCAAGAAGTGGAACAAGTTGGGGCTGGAGTGATAGCACAGCGGGTAGGGCGTTTGCCTTGCATGCGGCCAACCCGGGTTCAAATCCCATATGGTCCCCTGAGCACTGCCAGGAGTAATTCCTGAGTGCAGAGCCAGGAGTAACCCTTGTGCATCGCCAGGTGTGACCCAAAAACCAAAAAAAAAAAAAAAAAAGAAGTGGAACAAGTTGTGCGTTAGGACTCAGGGATCATGCTTGTCAATTCTTGCAACACCATATGAGAGAATGCTGGGGAGTGAACTAGAACCAGTGAAGACAAATATCTTATTCATTGGAATATCTTTCTGGCCCACAACTAATAGATGTGATGCTAAACTAAAAAGGGTTGCAGGATAATTTTTTTTTATACTATGACTGACATCATAGTGTCTATAGACACACTAACAAAAATAGAGAGCTTATGATAAATGAAATGAGAAAATGGCTGACAATTTATAAACATCAGATTAATAAATTTCTGTATTAATTCTTAAAGTTTGAGAAAATAGGTGAAATGCACAACAACCTTACTCTCTTTTATTTTGCTGGAATGGGGCACATTCTGTGCTTCTCAGAGCTAACCCAGGCTCTGAGGTCAGGATTATCGATGTTGCTGATGTTTCTCAGAAACAAGGGGTTAGCAATTGAGCACAGTCTCCTGGCATGGGAAACATGCATTCCGCCTATTATATTGTTCTACAGCCCTCTATGACCTTATTCCTTAATTCTTAGCTTATAGGATTTTATTTAAAGATTATAATGATATTCTTCCATATTCAGAAACTTTACTGATGTTTTGTATATCCTCACCTGAAAGGAAAAATAGCTAGCTAAAAGTAGCTGAAGCAGTTGTACATTTCTAATAAAAAAGGCATATCCTAGGTAATTAGCAACTATCAAGGGCCAAACGTGAAGAGAAATGATTAACTTTGCATGCGATGTTATATAAAAAAGAAATGATTCATGCTATTACAGCTTCTTAATTGAGAATCAACTGGTGCAATTTGATCAGTAGTCAAGAGAGTTAAAAAATATCTATTTCAGAAATTATTTGTCGTTTAGGTAGTAATGAGGTCCTTGTAAAATTTTCTTGAACTACAGAAAACTGGTGTAATGGTATGACTAACTTGAAGGGCATCAAATAAATGATTTTTTCTCTATTAGACTCCCCTAACAATTCCAAAAAATATATTACATGAAAGCAGATAGTTGAGAGACATGCATTCATTATAGTTTAATGCTTATGAGGAGTCTCAAGTAAATACTATTGCAAAAAAGCTTTTTGAATTATGTCTACATTTGTACATACACATCCCAACAAAAATTAATTTTATTACACTTTTCCTATGTTACCACAGTACTTTTAAGTGTTCTAACAACTTTAAACTATGATCTAACATTAAATGAATAGAAATTTATGACATGCACACTTATCAAAATAAGCTAAAATTTGTGAATGTCTTAACAGAATATCTTCCAGTGCTAATGTCTTCTGAAACAGAGAGGTGTAAATAAGGGTGGATTCAAATGCTTCAATGCAAAGTGTTCGTAAACATAGGTCAAAGTGTCATTGCTCTCTGCAGTCAGTCAGAGTGAATTGACATCCGCAGAAGCTATTTAGAAGAATTTTCTTTTTTTGTGAGAAAGGGTATTTTTGTACAAAAAAAAAATGAAAGTAGAGAGTGATATAAGAATCTTTTCCTGAACTGTATATTACTCTTGTCCAGTTAGAGCAGTTCAAGGGAGTTTCCAGACACACAAAAAAGAGACAAAGAACATTAGCCCTTATTAAGAATGTCAGGTTACTTGGAGGAGCGCTGTTTCGACCTTGAACTGTACTTGGTAGACCAGGGAAGACTGACTGTGGCCAATGCATAGTGTTTTTCAGCTCAGCTTAGATGCGAAGGTGAACTCAGCAAGTAAAACGAAAAACCTTTGATCAGTGTGTGGAATGGAGTCAAGTTAAAAATGTAACTTGATCATTAATTTTTAAGTGCTTTGTACCCTCAATGCAGTGAAGAAATTTGATCTCTAACCTAAGTGTTTTAATAGAATCACTGCCAGTTGAAAGCCCCCTGGACCATAGGTGGAACATCAATTCTAGAAAATAGAAGCAGGTTTAAAGAAAACACCTTGATTTTCTGTTCTGCTTGGTTTCATAAGAAAGACAATTCAAGGAAGAGTATAATTTAGGATTGGGTAGATTGAAAAAAATTTTGTAAACTTTGGACTATGGCGATGTTTAATAGTTCCTTGGTATCTGGTCTTGGTATGATTAGGGATATTGATAGAGATTGTCCCCATGGAGTATAAAGACCAAGTGTAGAGGCATAGTTCTGAATTGTTCCATTTTTATATCCAAGAATGCTCCAGGTAATGTCCTTTACCATTTATAGAAATCCATATCCCTGGAGAAACAATGTTGCCCGCCACAGGAAAGTTTTGTAAATTTTAAATAACATAGTATACAAACAAAAATGAATACATACAATACACATTGTCAATGAATTTGAGAATAATGATATTTTCTACTACTAGATACCTAATTTTTACCATGCTTTTAGCAATAAATAGCTGATGTTTGCAATTGCCAGTGCAGAACTGGAAATTTATGACAAGAGTTATTTAAAAAAGAAAAAAAAGCTATAGAGTATATATGGTTCAGAAGACATATATATTCGCTAACTTACTCTTTAGAAAAAGGTTTTCTAATATATAATTCATTATAAGAATATATATCTATAGATTTATGTGGAAGATACATTTTCTAGAGACTCTGTTGTTACAGAACAGAACAAGTGCTGGCAGTTATAAAATTCAAATATAATTTGTGTTCCTTGTTTTATTTTGGAACCAGTCCCATTGTTTTAAGGGGATGGTTCCAGGAATAGATTCCAGGATTTTTACACTCAAAGAATCAACTTCAGTCCTTTCAGTTTTCCTCCCTGGTGCTAAAATTGTAATGCTGCATTGGTTATTGTTATTTTTCTTTTAAAAATTATATTGACTGAGAGACATTGAAACAATATTATATTTTTAATTGCATTCAAATGCACGTATGATCAAGGGATTTGAGTTTTTCTTATTGAGTTCACCTGTGGGTTTGTGTGAAATGTGTTACTTAAAAACGTAAGCAATGCATCCATTGCAAAATAAAGTGAAAATATTTCGTGAACAAACATCTCCCTTTTGTAAAGCTTGACGTATGTGACTTTGAAAGTTAAAATCAGACCTTCTTTTTTAGAAAATACAAGGTAGAGGTATTCATTTCCTGATAGATATCGGATAAAGATCAGTCTCATTGTATACAATGAATTACCATTTATCAAGAACAAGATCACTTTGTGTGACTAGTTCAAATTTAAGCTACAGTTTTTTTTGTTTTTTTTTTTTTAAGTGTTTGTCTCTACCAACTGACCTACAGGGTCAGACACCTGTGCTACTGAAATAGCTGTCAAATTGCTGTCATCATAATATGTGTTTGTTTGATTGACCTTTGGACCAGAATATGCATTGTTTGGAACCCTAGGATATTTTCTGTTTTCACATGTTTTCAGTGTGTATGTGGAGATAAACTGAGGAAGTTGGATGATAAAGACGTACAAAATAAACACACTTTGTTTGAAATTTTTTATGTTTTTTTTCATGTTTTTAGGTATCACTTCTTGGTATTCAAGCCATGCTATGTGATTATTTGTGTCACAATGGAATTTAAAATGTTTAGATGATTAACTGAGCTGTTTTACAGCTTCATTTGACCCCTAATTAGATAGTAAAGGAAATATGTTCTTACCCAGAAGAGATGCTCTTATGAATATCATGCAAAGCAGCTTAAGACAAGTGAATGTAATAAAAATTAAATACTGCTGGCATTTTTCCTCAATGATTATAGCTGAAGTTTTAAAGTCTTCTTGTTAAGGAAATGTTCATTCTCATTGGATACTTTTACATCTTTTAGATGTTTTATAGCTTCCATGTTCATGTTGACTTTTAAATATTTATTCAAACTCCAGTAGTTATCATATTAGATTTAAATTCACATTTTTACATTTCAATATATTAATTGAGATCGCCTATATGTCAAGGGATTTGGTTTTATAATCATCAAAAACTGGTATGACTGAAACCATCAATATTTTCCAAACTTGGTTGACACATTTCATTATAACTCATCACCTGTTCTAACAAGTTATAGAGGTAAACACTATTTTTAAAAAAGTTAAAAATAAAGAAACTGATTATTAGGGACATTAAATTATTTTATTGCATGCACAGTTAAAAAATAGTGGAAGCAAAATTCAAGCTCTACTCTTAACAAGTGAGCAAAATACATCTGTTAAAGCAAACTATTCCATAATAACATAACGATAAGTCACAAGTATAGTCCTTGGGTCATTAAAACAACAGATTCCAGTAGAGAAGTATTCCTGTAATATAATTGAACAGGATAAATTAGCAGGTGTTTCCCCAAAAAAGAAAGAGATTAGGATATTCTAGACAGGAAAAACAGCACTTGCCACCACAAGGTCATGATAAACACTTGTCATGATCAGGAAAGCCAGAGTATTGTGTGGGACGAATGATGAATAGTCTAAGTCAGAGGATAGAGAACAAAGTCAAAGGCTCCATTAGACATGAATGTGATGAGTCTATGTAAATGTGACCATTGCTGTGATTTTCTCCTCTGATAAACCTCATTTGCCTTAGAGACATGGAATATTTCTCCATTATATATTCTATTGGATCAGGAAGATTCTTTTGGTGTTTATGAAACAAAATGACATGATTGTAGTCACTTTGTTTTGTTATATAGATCTGTAATTTGGGGATAAATTTTAAAGGATTCATTGGAAGTTGCTTCCCATGATCTTGAAGGACAATTTATACATTCCTGTGTTTCTTACGTGGCTTTCATGAAAACTGTTAACTTCTGTGTAAAAGGAGAGGATGAGACCATCAGGTCATGCTGTTGACCGCATGAGGCATATATTAGAGCCTGAAAGCATGGCTCCTCCTGTTTGGGATTTACATGGTGACCATGACTTACATTGTGTAGTAACCAGGGCTGGAGCCTGAGATATATCAAGATTTGAAAGAGGTCATTTATCATGCAGAACACAAAGAAACTTCACAGTCGTTCTACCTGGGTTATCCTCAGGTTGAGATCAGGAAATGATGGATTTTGCACTTGGGATAAATTTTAGAGAAAAAAACATTCTGAGGAGAATATTACTAACTAAAAATATTTGAATGTAAAATAAATAGTTAGAGCCTCTTTATTTTAGTGATTTAGAACATATAACACTGTAGCACTGTCATCCCGTTATTCAACGATTTACTCGAGCGGACACCAGTAACATCTCCATTGTGAGACTTGTTGTTAGTGTATTTGGCATATCTAATACACCATGGGTAGCTTGCCAGGTTCTGCCATGCGAGCAGGATACTCTCACTAGCTTGCCAGGCTCTCCAAGAGGGATGGAGGAATTGAACCCAGGTAGGCCGTGTGCAAGGCAAACACCCTACCCGCCGCACTAATGCTCCAGTCCTTAGAACATATATAATATAAAAATCCTATTTAGTCCAAGTGGCAAACTTATCCCATCCAAATTCACAATACTTTCAACTACATCTAATAAAACTTACACCCACCTAAAGGCAACATGGGAGAAAACAGTCTAATGATTCCAATCATGATTTCTAAGATCACAACTTTCATGATCTAAATATAAATTGCATTTAAAATTAATCTGAGTTTATTTTAAAATATAATTTTAGACAATTGATTTTTGTAGAGATATATTGTAAAATAAATGGAAAGTGAATTAGTATAACATTAACTGTATAGTTGTAATATATAATTTATAAAGTAGCCACAGAGACAACTTGTAAATATAAAGGTCCAATACGAATTTTCTTCTTGTATACAGGATTAAACAGCAAGGATTAGTGAGTTTTAATTAGTCTGCCCCAAGGTATAAAATCCTAACAAATTTTTGAACTAAATAATATTTTAATTTAAATGTCTCTCGAAGGACTAGAGTATCATTTCCTCTCTGTTAACTCTGACTTCTACTATCATCATGCATATGTAAAATACCAACATTTTATATATTCCAGGAGTTATAATACATGCTTAGTACTTAGACATGTGAAACCTTTGGCACTTATCACAGAACCAACAGCTGGGATCTTCTGGCTTGATTCATTTCAGCAGCTGCTTTCAGAATTACTAAAGCCAAATTTCTTTCCACCGTCACTTCTGTTCTTGAGAACAGTTGATGTCAAGTTATCTTTTCTTTAAAAGTTGCTACGCATCTTTCCATAAACAACACATTGATGGTGAGACTTCCATTATTTCTTTCCTTTACTTTTTGTTTGTTTTATTCTTTTCCTTTCCCAATGACAGCTAGTGTTTTATTTAGGTCTGATTTAACTCTCTTTCTAAAGACAATAAGATTTCTTTTTGGAAATAGACATCATTACTATGCCCTAATTTATTTTACAATAGTGAATTTAGCCTACTTTCTTTATTCCTCCAAAATGTGCGCCAAATGCAGTTTGTCTTTATTTGTATTTTATTAACAATATAGGACAGGAGCAATAGCACAGCAGGCAGGGCGTTTGTCTTGCATGAGGCCGACCTGGATTTGATTACTCCATCCCTCTCAGAGAGCCCGGCAAGCTACCAAGAGTATTCTGCCCCATGGCAGAGCCTGGCAAGCTACCTATGGCATATTTGATATATCAGAAATAATAACAACAAGTCTCACAATGGTGACATTACTGGTGCCTGCTCGAGCAAATCGAAGAACAACAGGTGGACAGTGCTACAGTGCTATTAATAGTATTAAGACATTACTAAGGTCTGATTTTCTCTGCAATTGTTTTCATGTACTTGGAGCAGCAGAATCAAGCTTCTTTTTAAAGATCAATGCTTAAATAGAAAGGGATGTGCCTTGATGGGGACAGTGATGGAAAGCATTCAAAGCAGTCTCTGCCTTAATGTGGAGCATTGGTTGCAAAAGGATAACATTCTTTTTTTTTTTAATTAAATCTATCTGGGGCTGGAGTGATAGCACAGTGGTTAGGGTGTTTATCTTGCACGAAGCTGACCTGGGTTAAATTCCCAGCATCCCATTCGACCTCCCCCCTGCACCTTCAAGAGTGATTCCTGAGTGCAGAACTAGAATTAACCCCTGAACATCCTGCCGGATGTGATCCAATTAAATCCATCTTGAAATAAATCATGGACACTCTGGTGAAGAGTTTGGTGCTGGAATGTTGTGTGTATAATGCCCTATCATCAATAATATTGTAAAATAAAGAGAATAATAAATAATAATGAATAAAGAGAAAATATATTTTATTTATATTCCATGATTATCTTGGCAAATTTTGAAATTTTCCAAATTCAAAAGCATAGCAAAGAATATCTAACTCATTCACTATGACCATGTCATGTTCTCAGAAAACAGATCTCAAGAATAATGTTGGATTGAAAACTTTTTTGTTATTAATAATTTCCCAATTAAATGTAAATATATGTTTAAATGTAGTATTTTCTGTAAAGAAATCAACCTATCTATGACCCTCAATCTTAAGTATAATATAAATTTGATTGATTTTCATTATTTTCTTTCTACTGATTTCAGTGATTATTATTAGTTGTAAAACTTGACACCAAAAAATCCCAGATAAACCTCTCAAACATGGAGACAAGAATTGAGGTGACATGCCCTTAAATAAGACACACAGATGGCCAATGTGTATATTAAAAAATGTCCTCTTTCACCTGTCAACAGGGAAATGCAAATCAGAACAATGCAATACCAACTCACACCAATATTTATATTAAAATGTTTTTTTCTTCACTTCTCATCAGAGAAATGTAAATTAAAACAATGATACCAAAAGATGAAAAACTAAAACAAACAGTGTTGAGGTGGATGTGGGGAAACCTCATCTACCACTACAGGAAATGTTATATTTAACCTTCTCAAAAATAATATGAAAAATTCTCAAAAAAGCTAGGAACTGAGCTTCCAAAGGACCCAATAAATCAATTTCTTTGAATCTACCTCAAAGGTCCCCAAACATTATTTTGAAATGACATGGGCACTCCTATGTTCATTGCAACACTATTCAAAATAGCCGGGCTTAGGTATAAAACCATCTGATCTCCAAATTTGAAAGTTTTTTTTTAAATCAGATTTTTTAAAAATTCTCATTTTATTGAATTACAATTGGCTTTTAGTATTATGGGAATTTAGAAAATTAGCTTCATACCTCTTTAAATAAATTTGCCTCCAGAAAAATTCAACCAAATTTCAGTGCTATTCACAACCAAAGATACCTGTTCATTCATTGCATATTATTGCTTTCTCTCATCCTCTCAAGTAAACATTCTAGATTTTAGCCAATCAAGATTTAGATTTGAAGTTTTCTGTCAGGTTTTTTTTTTTTTAATTCATTTTATTGAATCACCAAGTGGAAAGTTACAAAGTTCTCAGGCTTATATCTCAGTTATACAATGCTCAAACACCCATCCCTTCACCAGTGCCCATATTCCACCACCAATAAAAACAAAAACAAACAAAAACAAAACAGTATACATACCACCCCTCACCCCCCAACCCCCCCCTCCGTGCGTGACTGATAATTTCACTTCCTTTTCTCTTTACCTTGATTACATTCCAGATTTCAACACACAACTCACTATTGTTGTTGGAGTTTCAAAACAGACTCACTATTTTTGTTGTAATTTATCCCCCAAGAATACAGCACTATTGACAAGGAAATATTTGATAATTAGTTTTCCACTGATGAGAGTGAAGAGATAAAAAGTTTACAATTTCTGTATTATAGTAATTAAGTCCACGGAGATTTAAGTTGGAAAATGAATCATTTCCCTTCCAGGAACAGCATGTAGCAAAAGCTTAGTTCACAGTCTCCATACATGGTTGCAAGCACTTGCTGGAACCCCAAATCCTAAAGCTGTCTCTGGTTCCTGCTGTTCCACATCCACCGGCTGTGCAAAGGCAGTTTTGTTGCTTTTATTATTCACATTCCACATATGATAAAATTATCAGGTAGTTGCCTTTCACTCTTTACAATTCACTGATATAATCATTTCAGGTTGCATCTATTTTGTTCCAAAAGGCACAACCTCATTATCTCATTTCTTTAATTGGTAGAATATTAATATCAATGGTGTATATTTGGTTAGATACATATACATAAATATATGTTATTTTAGATATAGACATATATATATACCTATTTCCATATCTATGTGTGTGTGTCTGCATATATGTAAGATTGTCTGTCTATGCACAATAAATTTCAGATGCAAGGCTTAAATAATATCTGGTTGAAGCAGCATTTTTCTCTGCTTTTCATGCAAAAATGAAAATACTGATTTTTAAATCAAAGTAATACAAAGTACATGTAGTATTTGGTAATGTGTGATTTCAAAGACCACACCACTAATCTCTGCCAGAAATACAGGATAACAAAAATATTGTATTATTAATTTATGTTTTTAGCCCATTTTAGACCATTTAGTATCATAGTAACTGAAGATATCAGCAGAAAAGCAAAAAGATGCTATGCGAATTACTTTTCAATGGATTGCAAATTTTCAAGCATGGACATGTACAGCACATGCTATAAACTGAAAGATCTGATCGATGTAACCAATAGTCATAGCAATAGTTCTATAGTACCTACGTTCTAAACTTACTAAAAAGGGGGAAATCATTGATACTGGAATATGGGATGTGTTGCGTGAACGTTCGTGCAATCAGAGGCGCAGAGATAGGAAAGCGGAAGAAATGCCTTGATTGGAGGACTAAGGCTCGCACTGGCTCTTAGCAAAGGCAGAGAAGCCTCCTGGACCTCCTTTTATTGATCATGGTACCCCTAAAGGGCACAATACAGTGACGTCACCAAAGGCATCAAAAGATGTTACAGGAAGAACATTGAGGCAACATTATTTCCTTGTATCCACAGGCCAGTAATCTAGGCCTCCAGAAAGAAGATGCAAAACCAAAACTGAAACCTTCCTTGGGCTAAAAGCACTTGGATTTACATCCCAAAGACAAAGCTGGGCCCTGCACCTGAAATCTACAATTTACAATATCAAAGGTCAGACCTGGCTAACACCATCTGCATGTCAAAGACCAGCCAGGCTTCTGTGAGAGAAGGAAAAACTGCTCTTTTCAGTATGCTGAAATTATTTTTCTGAAGGCAGCTTGAAGGGGGAAAATGTTCAGCTTCATCCAAACCAGTCAGGACACATGAGAAGTCTCGCCCATTTTCATGGGTCCCTATGTTCTTGTCCGTAGTACAGTACAGTATACATGGGCTCACCCTGGTAGCTCAGTCCAGCCCCAACAGGGATGAATTCTGTAATAATGATCTGGTGAAATTTGGAAAAAAAACAGTCACAGTGGAGAATGGTGACAATGAATTTATGTATACATTTAAATAAGCAAAAGTAAGGCCTCAATAATAAAACTTCTGTAATTTTATGCACTACAAAATTTAGGATAATAAGATATGTTGATAAACATATGCCTCTCATTAGTAGAGCAATTGTTGTAGATTTCCATAGTGAAAAATAGTGCGTAGCTGAATATCTTGTCTATTATGCAAAACTTTAAATTGTCTAATTCATTACTATAAGCAGTGAGCATTGGCAGAATTAATTGCATAGAATTACTGGGAAGTCTATTTTAAATTATGTTTTACAAAATGTGTGAAGAGAACGAAAAAGATATAATAAAGTTGCTTACAGTTATATAGTACCAATTAGTTTTTTTTTAACTGACATTGATTATTCAGGAGTACAGTGTGACTTACATATCCATTTTGATTTAACACATTTTATCTAGGTGTTTAGTTGTTCCTTAGTATGAGATTTATTTTGCCATTCACTGAGATCTCAGCTGTAACTCTGATATTTCTAACTTATTTGAGCTTTTCCACCTCAAGTTTAAGAAGAAAAAATTACCATTCCTTAAGGCACTAAATTGCTTTCAGTATTACAACTTCTAGTCCTTTGTTTCTCCTTGATCCGCTGACATTTTTTTCATGTCTCTTCTGTAGTGCACTTAAACAGAGCTATTTTGATTAAATAACTCCCTAGAGGACTGAGATTATAATACAATAGTCTTCCAAACAGGTTATTCTCGAGTACATATTGCCATTATGCAGTGCAGATGTAGAATCAGTATTCCATAAATGCATGTATCTATGAAATCTGCCAAGTAGATGAATATATATTTCATTGTTCTTGACATCATTAAATTATAAAAAATAAAGTGAAGCACAAATTGTTTATTTGCAATAGAAGTTGTTGGAGGAAAAAATGCATTCATCAATGATATAGTAACCTTTAGAAAAGATAGCAACTTTAAAATTATACTAAACACCATCTGAAATAATTTTCCTTAAATTGAGCAATTGTTCAGAAATGCCATAAATCAATTTTCAAAATCTAATAACAGTAAAAATGAGTGCTGAATATATTCTTATTCAAATTTTTAAACATTAAATCTCTTCAGTGTTTCAGAGATCACATTGTACTAGATAGGCTAAGTAATTACTAATTAGCAAGCTTTTCACAGGCTGGAACATGTACTGTTAGTCAGATTATTTACTCTTTTGAGAAATTGTTGTGCCCTTCTTAAAGCAACTATAAGGAAAAGTACAGTTTTCTGTACATAAAAAAAATTCTTATCATTATATATCTGGAAATTTCCAAAAACTAATGTGAAACATTAGACAGCTGAATTTTAAACATGCATTTTTAAGTAAAGTAAACCCCAAATTAGAATGTATAGCCAAGTGAAAAATACCCCCCCCTAATTTCATGGAGTTGGATTGCATGCCTTTAACAAAAGTCATTATATATTAAACTGTTAAACATATAAAACTTCACTGAATTATAATTCTATTTCCTGTTTTACTTGGCCAATTCACTCCATTAGCCTCAGAATCAATTAAAACCATTCACACATTTTAAAAGAATAAACAAAGCTACAGAATTTCAGCTATATGAGATAAAATGAGATGCAACAAACATCACTATGCCAAAAACTCTAACAAGTCTCACAATGAAGATGTTACTGGTGCCCACTCTAGCAAATCAATGAGCAATGGGATGACAGTGACAGTGACAGTGATTATAATCAGCAATTTTGTATGGCACGCTTAAAATTTGTTAAGAGAGTAAATCTTGTGTTTACTCTGAGTCCAAGAGAAATACTAAGAACTGTTAATATATGCCTATTCTTTTGACATGAGTTATACAAAGATTCAGATATTTGGGGCATTTTCTATATGAAAAATGTATAAAAAACATACATATAAAAATGTATAGAGATGTGTAAAAAGTATAAAAAGACTTATTTTATGAATGAATGCTTTTAAGTTAGAAACTTATAATTTATCTACTGATTGTGAAGTTTAAATAGTTCTTTATTTAGATTTACTACTGGCAAATAAAAACCCACCATCATTAAAAAAAATCATGTAATTGATAATCAAAGCTATGTTTCTGAATATTTTTAAAAACTGAAATGAAAATTTAACAAAGTTTTAGCAGCTGTCTTCAGCAAAGATTTTATGTTTTACCAAACCTTGCATTTGACAAAAATTCCCCTAAGATTACAATTACTAGGGACTTTTGTAACCTTTTCAAACTCTGATTTGTGTGCTTAATTTAAAATCTTGCATTTAAGGACAAAGAAACTCCACTACTTGGAATATAGTCCACGGGCCCTAAAACAAAATGGAGAAAATTCACTTCCACCCCTATGTTCCTAGTATCACTATGGACAATAGCTGAATTCTGAAAACAGCCCCAGTATTCAAAAATAGATGACAGAATTTAGAAACTATGTTACATATACACTATAGAATATTACTCAGCCATAAGAAAAGATTACGATCACGATCACATGATCATGAAATCCCGTTAATCCTCAATTTCTCGAGCGGGCTCACTAACCTCTCCATTCCTCCTTTCCCTGAGATTTTAGAAGTCTCTCTCGACTTGGTCCTCCCAACTATGTCACACTGGAGACTCTTTCAGGGTCAGGGGAATGGGATCCAGCTTGTTACTGGCTTTAGCACATGAATCCACCATGGGAAGCTTACAAGGCTGTCCCATGTGGGCAGGAAACTCTCAGAAGCTTGCTAGTTACTCCCAGAGGAAGAAGTAGGCTACAAGGTAGTTTACACAGTGCTTCTGGGAGCTTGTTTTCAAGTCTCTGGATGTTGGCTACTGATGGGATTACACACACCTGGGTTCCTCTGCTGGTACCTTCATGCGTGAGGCCTGTCCAAACACGTGGAGAGGGGCCTCGAGCATGGCTGTGGCTAAGTTCCTGTGGTCTTTGGCCACCGGGAGCTCTGCTCGCAGCGGGGAGGGAAGCCGGAGCCCATCCCCTCCGAGGGGCCCCAGGGAAGACAGCCGGGTATTCGGGCAAGAAAAGATAAAGTCATAATTTGTTGGCACATGGAGGGTCCTGCAGAGTATCATGCTGAGCGAAGTTATTCATAGAGAGGCACACACATAGAATGATCTCTCTCATTGAGGGGGTGTAAAGAAACATAATGGTGGACTCACAAATACCCAAAGACAATGCTAAAAAAGAACATGAGAACTGATATTGAGTAGTAAACATGCCAGCTGAGGGGGTTGGGTGACAGGACAAGGAGGGGGGAAAGTCTATGGTGGAAAGAAGTGTTCAATAATGAGGAGAAGGTGATACTGAACATTTGTATATATCCACTCAGCGAGAGTACTGTAAACCCTTGTGAAAAAATACTTTAAAAGAAAAAAGTGCCTCAATAGAAGCAGAGCGGTGGGTCGGAGGCAAATGGGGATGGAGGGAACATTGATGGAAAAGAACACGGGTAAAGGAATCAGTGTCGACACATATGACTGAAACCCAAGCATGAATAAGTTTGTAAATTCATAGTGACTCAATGAAAAAACAAGTTTTAAAATAAAATTTAAAAGAAAAAATTGAATGGCGTATTCGGATTAATGGGTTGGAGCCATAGCACAGCAGGTAGGGCATTTGCCTTGCACACGGCCAACCGGGGTTTGATGGGGTTTGATTTCTCCGTCCCTCTTAGAGATCCCGGCAACCTGCTGAGAGCATCCTCCCCGCACAGCAGAGCCTGGCAAGCTCCCTGTGGTGTATTCAATATGCCAAAAACAGTAACAACAAGTCTCACAATGGGGACATTACTGGTGCCCACTCAAACAAATTGATGAACAACGGGACAACAGGGCTACAGTACTATTGTTTCCCTATATTACAGAAGCTTCTTTAGGCAATCATTCACGTTTTCAGAAATACTTAACTCTCACAGAGTTGATTCACAATATCTAAACCCATATCTATAGGTAGATATAAACTATATATAGATAATGGGATATATCTGTATAGACATATACAGATATAAATATAGATATATAGATAGATATATAGATATATAGAAATAGATATATAGATATAGAACAATGGGATGACAGTGATACAGTCATTAGGATTAATGAACAATGGAAAATAAAATAAGAAATTCCAGTCCAAAAAAGAAGACAGAGAACATATTATGAAATAGAAGTAATAAAATATGAAAATAAAATAAATGGATGCTCTAAAGAATTTTTGTTTTGTTTCCGTTTGTTTCTTGGTGGTGCTCAGGGCTTCTTCCTGGTCCTGTACTCATTACTCATTCCTGGCAGTGATCATCAGAATGTGAAAATCTTTTGTAAATATTTTTTTCTCTGAAGGAGAATGTGTTTGGATCTTACCTGGCAGCGATGGTGATCAGGGATTACTCCTGGGTCTATGCTCAGTACTCTTTCCTTTTAGTGCTTAGGGGAACTGTACAGTGTAGGGAATCAAACAAGATCAGTCACATGCACAAAAAAAGGTATTGAACCCTATGAAATCTCTATGATCCTGTAAATATTCTTACTTTTTTGAAAATAAGTTTATGTAATTACATGCAGAAACAACTTTTTCTTTCTGCAATATGTGTAAACATCATTGTATTAGCACTGTAGCACTGTTGTCCCTTTGTTGATCGATTTGCTCAAGTGGGTACCAGTAACTTGTGAGACGTGTTCCTTTGTTTTGGCATATCAAATACCCCACAGGGAGCTTGCCAGGCTCTGCTGTGCAAGCAAGATACTCTTGGTAGCTTGCCGGGCACACCAAGTAGGATGGAGGAACTGAACCCGGGTCGGTCGCATGCAAAGCAAATGCCCTACCCGCTGTGGTATCTCTCCAGTCTGCCATTGTATTATTGATACATTAATTGTAATGTCAACCAAATTGTTTGAGGAGTTAGTTTATTTAATAAAGTCAAAAATCAGACATGCATGCGTTACTTATGAGTTCAAGTGCACCAGAAGACAAAGACAGTAGATCTTTGTCAGGGAAACTTCAAGATCTCTGAAAAGTCAAGAAGAGAGGAATCTGTTGCTAAATCACGTTTAGAGGCAGTGTAATGGAGAAGTCTTGGTATCGGTATAGATAGAACTATTAATGGGAGGTGTGGAGAGATCCTACAGCTGGTAGGGCACTTGCCTTGCATATGGCTTTACCAGCATGTCTTAATCAGGATCACACCACCAGGATTGATCCCTGCATGTATAGTCAGGAGTAATCTCTGAGCACTACTGGGTGTGCCCAACTCTTTCAAAAAACTGTTTTTCCATATAAATATCCTTTAGGTCTGCCTTTGAGACTCACCAACATATGTCTGCTTGAGTTTTTATAGAACTGTTTAATTAGGTGAATTTATTCTCTGGACTGAGAGTTGAATTTTAAGAAATAATAAAACTTAATCAAACTTAATCAAATTCAGTTCTAAATTATGGGATTTCTATGAAGCTTAAAAGGCAGATTATAGTAAAGCAAAAAAAAAAAAATCTGCCTTCTCCATACATATGTTCTTGACGAATCTTCATTCAATAAGACAGTCCCATATAAAAACCACTTTTGAAAGTACTGTCACATGTAAACATCTCTCAAAAAAATATCTCAATGGAAAACCAATCTTCTTACAAAAAGTTTTGTTATTGTATCTGTTTCTCTCCCTCCTTTGGTATCTTTCCTAGAAAACCATCCTCTTATTTTCAGTAAAGTCTTCTGGATTAGCTAGGCTATATTGAGGCATTCTGGATTGAGGCATGCAGAATGTCACTCAATTTTTCTCTGCCTTTCCTTTGTTCAAAAGGAACATGTTTTAAATACAGTTTTCTTTAACAATATGACTATTGCTCTTTTGATCATTAGCCCATACTCCAAAGGCACCAGAGGAGGCTGCGATGATACCTTTAGCCCCTTAGCCGTGACAACTGCATAGAAAGCTTTTGGAATGTAAACTTAATTTCTAAAATGTTCTGAGATGTGATTCTACAATAACAAGAACTGAGATCAATACTAAGGAGGAGTATGCAGTTACTTTAAGGAAATAATTCTTCCGGTGGGAAGAATTAAAAGAAAAGGTTGCAATTTCCTGATTCACTCCACTGACTGGCAACACCTGAACCAATTTACTTCACTTTCTCCCGTCCTTCATCATTTTCCCCATGACCCCACAGTTATTAAGGTCTCTTTTGACTTGAACAAACAGAACACTGAGAAAGAACATTTATTTTATACCCAAATTAATGAAAGCTGAGGTAGAAAAAGGAGCACTGGACCACTTGAGATATTTTGCTCTCATAAAAGATAGGTGCTCAAGAGGTCAGAACTCTTTTGGTTGCAACTTCTAAGTATTTTATTCTCAGAATAAGAAAAACAGTTCTATCTTCTACTGTACCATAAAATGTCTTCTTTTCTCACCATTGACTTGAAGCACTCCTGAAAGTGTAGCATTTTATAAATATTTTGACAATATAACTAGTATGGGTGTTTTCATGATACCTTATCATATTTGCTATATTTTTTCATGATAAAAAAAGTTAACATGTGATAATGCGTTTTAATATATCTTACAGTTTTATTTTTACATTAAAACTAGTCCTTTTATCTCTGATTTAGTTCACACTAACTGAATTATGTGAATAAAACAAAACATGTGTTGACATTAAAATTTATAGATCTGATATATTTAGCCTGTGCTATTTCTATTATAGATAGTTTGATGGGTACCGTGCATGAGGTGGGAATGGGGAAAAGAAAGATTCAGTACAAGAAAATTATTATTAAAAGTCAATTAAACTACTACTCAAGTTTCTAATGAGAAACAGAGGCACCTTAAGACATAGGGAATTTAAAACTCAACCCAGATAGTATTTTTGGGTACCAACTTGCTGATGAAGGGAGAACTTTGTAAAACTAGCTTCAGTCAGTTGGTGATGAGGCATGCACATCAAATAAAGCCTTACATTTATTTAACATTTTTATTAAGTCTATGTTACTTATTAATGTGAATTCTCCCTAAATTCATAATAAATGCTAAACATACAAGCAATGTATGAGCAATCATGCAGTACTTAGTTACATGTGAATGTCTGGTACCATTCCCTTGTGATACTCATGACAAACCCTTATGTATATCCTTCTTCTCTGTTATCTCACTCCTTAAAAAGCCCTCACCTGGCAGGGGAGAGGGGGGAGGATGTGGTGCTGTGCCACCAACAGGTCAATCGATACCAGTGGCCAAATGCATCAGCTTCCTGACACCCAAAAATAGCCACTGCGCCTACGCAACAACTCGGGACCAAGTTTCCTGAGAAATTAAATGTCTAAAAGTTAGGTATTTGGGAACTACACCCACAAATCACCTTTGGCTCAGCTATACAAGCTCATTTATTGGCCTTGCTTCAGTGACTCAAATAAATCTCAAAAGTGATCAAAAGCCACAGTTAATCAGACAGATGTCGCTAAACCATATGCATACCTATGCAGAGCCTCTGTCAGACACTTGTTCCCGCAATTCTACATTGCCAGCAACCCCCCTGCCATACTCCATTGTCTCAGGATGGACCTCACAGGGTAATAACCTGTTGAAAATCCAGTTATGTGGGTTTGGGAACGGAAATCTCTAGGCTTTCTCGGAGTTGGGATGGGCTACCTCCCACTACTTCCCTATACACCTGGAAACACCAGCAGTCGTCCTCACAAACTGTAGCACCACCATGGAATTTCTTCTAATTCCCTTGCTTCAGAGATCCATAAATAAATCTTGAAAAAGATCAAAAGAAGCATTTGACCTCACACCCATGCAAGGCTGAACAGAAAGAGGTAAATCAGAGGGAATGGGTCAACCTGGTGCCCACACAAGCAGGGCTCCCGGCAGCCACTTGTTTCTGCAATCCAAAACCATTGCCATGCACCCAGCCAGACTCTACCTTCTCAGGACAGACCACACCGAGATATGATCTCCTGAGCAACTTGGGTATGCAGATTTTGTGACTGAGCTTTATGGGCTTTCCTGAGATCGGTATGGGCTACTCCCCTCACTTCCCTGCACTTCCTAATGCCTAAGCAGTCATGTCCACACCCCAAAGCTTCCACCTAGTTAAAAAAGCTACTCCAGCCTTACCTTCCCAATAAAAAATGCTGTGAACAAACACAGTTAATACTAAGTACCTGTATTACAAACCATATTGCACAAAAGAAGAGCGTGCGAGAGAGAAGAAAAATATCTGCAAAAGAGGAAAAATACCTATCAAAGGGTGTATGTGTGTGTGTGTTGGGGGATGGTGGGATGAAAACAGGAAACATTGATGGTGGGAAATGTTCGCTGGTGGAGGGATGGGTATTGGGTCATTTTATGATTGAAACCCAACACAAATAGCTTTCTAATGGTCTACCTCATAGATAGTCAATTTAAAAATAATATATATGCATATATACAGAGCTCATACACATTTCAGAATGCTTAATCAGTGGCTAAATAAGTAGAAGTACTCCTACATTTCTTTTTAAAAGCCCTCACCCCAACTCATTTTGACCCTCACTCAAGAAGTTTTTACCCAAGACTTGCTGATGCACATATCCACAATAGCTGTGTACTATCTTGGTAACAAACTTCTTTACAAACATCTGCACTATCTGGTCTCCTTGAGCTATTTGATGAAGACAAAAAAGGCAAAGAATAAGAAATGTCCTGCACTGTATCCATTCATCCTGATGAAATTTAAACTGTCTTTGTGATTTCAATTTACTTTTATTAGGTAAAATATTTTCTAATTAAATTTCACTTTCCCATATAAAATGTGAAATAACTATGTTATATTATAACTTAACTGCATATAGTGAGTATTTACAATTATATAATAACTGAAGTATTAATTTATGGGGGTGATTCACAATCATGTATGCTCAGGGATGACACTCTTAGTGGTGTTCTGGATTATATGTGGTGCCAAAGATCCAACCAGGGACATAGTCAAAGGGGCCTATTTTAAGGTATGTACCTTAGTCCTTATAGATTCTCTATGGCCTTATTAAATTATTCTGTATCACTGTATCACTGTCATCCCATTGTTCACAGATTTGCTCGAGTGGGCACCAGTAATGTCTCCATTGTGAGACTTGTTGTTACTGTTTTTGGCATATCAAATACTTCACGAGTAGCTTGCTAGGCTCAGCCATGCAGGCGGGATACTCTCAGTAGCTTGCTGGGCTCTCCGAGAGGTACAGAGGATTTGAACCTGGGTCTGCTGCGTACAAGGCAAATGCCCTAACAGTTGTGCTATCACTCCTGCCCATTAAATTATTATAATAGGATAATTCTGCAACACCAACACATTTTTAATTAATAAGATTTTTTCTAAAGCCATTCCTTGTATATTTTAAATATTTTAATTTGAATACACTAGCCCAAGGGCCAGACAGGTATTACAGAGGCTAATGCAGTCATCCTGCCTAACAGTGTTTGATCTCTGGCACCAGATATGTTCTCTCAGCACCAGGAGATGTGACCCCTGAGCTCACTGGATGTGACTATAACCCAATGCCCACGCTCCAAAAAAATTTTAGGCTTCTAACTATGCAACTATCGCTATTGAATATAAAAATTCAATAAATAGTGGTGGAAAAAATAGTATAGCAGATAGAGCTCTTGTCTTGTATGCACAAGTTTGCACAACTTTGATCCCTAATACTCCTTGTACTCCCCTGATTCCCCACCAGGAGTGATCCCTGAGTTGTAGGCCCAGGAGTAAAATTTGAGCACTGATGAATATAGTCCGAAAAACACCAAAAATTATATAATTAAGGTAAAAAATGATTAAAGTTACCAAATCCCATAAGGATTTCAATTACAGTAAATAAATTGTAGATGGAAATGTGATTTCTTATCTGAATGGCTCAGAGGCACATGAGAAAATGTTCCACATCACTAATCATCAGGGAAATGCAGATCAAAACAACCATGAGATATCATCACACCACAGAGACTGGCCCACATCCCAAAAAACAAAAGCAACCGGTGTTGGCGTGGATGTGGGGAGAAAGGGACTCTTCTTTACTGCTGGTGGGAATGCCGACTGGTTCAGCCCTTTTGGAAAACAATATGGACGATTCTCAAAAAATTAGATATTGAGCTTCCATTTGACCCAGCAATACCACTCCTGGGAATATATCCCGGAGACGCAAAACGGTATAGTAGAGATGGCATATGTATTTCTATGTTCATTGCAGCACTGTTTACAATAGCCAGAATCTGGAAAAAAACAGAGTGCCCCAAAACAGATGACTGGTTAAAGAAACCCTGGTACATCTACACAATGGAATACTATGTAGCTGTCAGAAAACATGAAGTCATGAAATTTGCATATAAATGGATCAACATGGAAAGTATCATGTTGAGTGAAATGAGTCAGAAAGAAAGAGACAGACATAGAAAGATTGCACTCATATGTGGAATATAATGTAACTGAGAAGTACAAGTTGGCAACGATGCAACTTCTGGCAGATATCTCTCTGGACTTAGTTACTAAAATACTAAAATACAGAAACCCAAAACTGAGAGGCCGATAAGTGTGGTCACTCGACCTCATACCTCTTCATCCTCAGCAATGGAAAACAAATTATCTAATGCTTCCTTTTCAGCAGGTCTGACTTTAGGGGAGAGACTCTCCAAACAATAATAGTGAGTTTTGTTGAAATATTGTATGCAATCAAAGTGAAAGTAAAGTGAAATTTATTAGTTACACAGGAGGGGGGGGCTTAGGGTGGAGGGGGCTAGGGGCGTGGGGGGGTTAGGGGTGTGGGGGGCGGGGTGGAGCTATACTGAGATTCTTGGTGGTGGAATATGAGCACTGGTGAAGGGATGAGTATTCAAGCATTGTATAACTGAGATTTAAACCTGAAAACTTTGTGACTTTCCACATGGTGACTCAATAAAAATTTTTTTAAAAATTAAAAAAAAAGAAATGTGATTTCTTTGGAAAATAATTTTATTTATGCCTACTATGATTTTGATACTGCTACATATTTTCATTTTATTTTTTAATGTAGAAGTACTGCTATTTATTCAGCCACTGACTAAGTTAACTCAAACAGGTATGAATTCCACATTACATTTTAAATTTTTTTAATTTGATTTTTTTAATTAAAAAAAATATTAGTGACTCACCATGAGATACAGTTAAAAATGTATGAACTTTCATGTTTGCATTTCAGTCATAAAGTGATCGTTTACATCCCTCCAGCAGTGCCTATTCTCCTCCACCAATGTTCCCAGTATCCCTCCTACCACCTCCACCCCACCCCCCAAGAGATAAGAACCACAAGGTCTGCCCCACAGCTTGGCAACTGGGGTTTAATTTTATTTTAATGAAGGACTGGAATGATAGCTCAGCGGGTAGGGTGTTTGCCTTGTATAGAAAGATTGCACTAATCTGTGGAATATAAAGTAGCAGAGAGGTAAGAGCTTGCAATGATGCAACTTCTGGCAGAAATTTCTCTGGGCTTAGTTACTCAAATACTAAAATACAGAAATCCAAAACCTCGGGGCCGCTATTCTGGTCACATGATTCAATATTTTTTAAAAAAATAAATAAATAAATGAGCTTGTATAGCTGAGCTGGACATGGTTTGTGGGCGAGACTCCCATATACCTAACTTTTGGCCATTTAATTTCTTAGGAAACTTGGTCCTGATTTGTTGGTGTCCTACCAAAGGCACAGCAGCAACTTTTTGGTATCAGAAAGCCTGAAGGCACCATCAGGCTACTAATGCACTGGCCCCACACGTACAGATTGACCTACTGAATGGTACCATACCTCCATGTTACACCTTTAGTTTAGGTTTTTAATAGGTTTATGAGTGTGCATTTTTTTTGTTATTCTGAATGCATAGTACATTTTTAACTTACATAGTATTATACAATTTTCAGAAGAAACGACCAGTTTACTAACAATACAATCTGAATCTTCCCTAAAATGTGAACATGACTAGGCAAAAACAGTACTAAGTAACATAAAACCTTTATATTATCTTCATTGTTATTGTAGTTATAAAGCCATTATAATAGTAGTAAATTATACCCACAAATCAAGAAAAAAATGTTCACATTATGAATGATATTGCCTTTATTTTGCACATGCTTCCTTTCCTATTCTGCCTGCACAGATTCAGCTTACTTATAATCCATACTTTAGTTTTTGTCTTGCATCTGCTCACAGCAGTGTTTTCCTGATCTTAATTATCATTGCTGATGTTTGTGTCTTTTACTTTTAAGACTGCTACTGACCAGTTGCATGCTGTCATTTGTGAGAACTGATGACTTCATATGCATTCTCAGAGTAACAATCACCACCCACCTGGCCCTCCAATCCCACCATGTAAATGGAAATTACACTTCTTTCTGCTTTAGAGTTAAGAAAATTTTTGACATATTAATGTCCAAGGTTATAAAATTGTGCCACACCAAAACATTCCACATTAGTCTATGGATTATTTTGAATCACAGGAACTTGAAATTTAACAAATCTATAGAGTGACTTTTTCTAAACTCTCTTAACTGCATAACAACAAGCCCTAAAAGAATTTCAATTGTCATAGATCCTTTACCTGAGAATTTCATCAACTTAAGATTAGAACCCTGTGTCAGGAGAACATTGTAAGTCAAAACTAAACCAATAAAAACATTGTCACTAAGGACTATATCTATCTTTGTTTTTAAGGTAATCTATGTTCCCTAGTTTTCTATAGTAGCTGATATTTAAATCTGAATTTTAAAGACTCCTTTTTCTGTCATATGTTTTCAAGTCACAGATCTACATAATATGATTGTCAATATGATTCTGCTTTTTATTCTTTGTTCACTCTGCCTTTTATTTGAGATCTCAAGTTAGGAACTAAGAATAAAAAATACACACTTTTTTACTTACTAAAATGTCAATGTGAAAATATTATCCCCTTTGCTCTCTAACTTACTATTACCAAATGCTATCAAACTTATATCTACTACTAACTAAACTTTTAAATTAAAAACATTTATTATCAAATCAAAGCTATGAAACACTTGGGGATAAATTTTGTAAAACATTTTGGAGATAATACATGATTCATAAACTGAAAAGTATAAAATATTATTGAATGTAATTAAACTAGAGTGAAATAAGGTTTTTATTTGTTTGTTGTTTGGGGCCCACACATGGTAGTGCTCAGAGCTTACTCCTGACTCTACACTAAAAAATTACTTCTTGGAGTGTAAAGTGGACCAAATAGACTGGTAAGGATCAAACCCAGATCAGCTGCTTGCAAGGAAAGTGGCTTAGTCACTGTTGCATTTCTCTAGCAATAAGAAACAGATTTTTTAATGTATCAGGAAATACATTGTTAAAATATTAGTTCCTTACAATTTCATTGATGGATTCTAGTCAATCCTATAAAATCTGCAACTAAAATTTTTGCAGACGTATAAATGTGATTATAAAATTTAGAGAAAGCCATTACTAAAAATAAAATCCTCAAAATATGCATGACTGAAATAGGATAAGGTTGAAATGTACATATACTGTTTATTTTTTTAATTTAAATTTTTATTTTTTTTTAAATTTTATCACCATGTGGAAAGTTACAGAGTTCTCAGGTTTATGTCTCAGTTATACCATATTCAAACACCATCCCTTCACCAGTGCCCATATTCCAACACCAAAATCCCTGGTATACCCCCCGCCGCCCACCCCAACTGTATAACTGATGAACCTCACTTTATTTTCTCTTCACTTTGATTACGTTCCATATTTCAACACAAAACTCACTATTGCTGTAGGAGTTATATCCCCAAACAAGATAACCCTAATAAGGAGGCATTTGATAATTAGTTTTCCATTCAAAGATTGTATGTTTTCAGGTTTTAGAAAAGGCTCGGATCTGTCCCAGTCCCGAATCCTGGAACCGTGTTAGTTGCTGCTCAGTGTCGCCGGGGTTCCATCTGGAGAAGGTGTGCAGGCGGCACCTCCTCCCTCCGGCCCCCCAGTGTTGCTGGCCCCGATTCGGGTCCGGAGCATTGTCCGGGCCACGTTGCTCACCAGAATGCCTGCCGCTTCTCTGTGGATTGTGGCATCAAGATGGCGCCGAGGGTGGGTCGAGGGCGTGACTTCCGGCAGCCGGGACCACTCAGAGTTTTGGGCTGGCGCCGCCCCACTCCAGTGGCCCCCACAGCTCGGATCTGTCCCAGTCCCGAATCCTGGAGCCGTGTTAGTTGCTGCTCAGTGTCGCCAGGGTTCCATCTGGAGAAGGTGTGCAGGCGGCACCTCCTCCCTCCGGCCCCCCAGTGTTGCTAGCCCCGATTCGGGTCCGGAGCATTTTCCAGGCCACGTTGCTCACCAGAATGCCTCTGTTTTATATATTTTAAATACCATGAAACCCACAGTGATTCAATAAAATTTAAAAAAATAAAATAAAATAAAAAAGGAAACGTTTTCACTGTTAATAAATAAATGAATAAGTGCCATGAAACAAGTAGGTCAACAGAATAGTTGATATAGTTGATACTAGTTTTCTATTACCATATTTCATATTCTATCAAAATCTATAAAATTGATATTTGTATGAGATAGAATAAGAACTTTTAGAGAAACTTAATCATTTAGCAAATTATGCCCAAGCAGTTGTGTAACTTTTTCAAACATTTGAGCTTTAATATATATTTTACATATTTAATATATTTGACATAAATTTAATATATTTAATATATAACACACACCATACATGAAATTAATCTAAGGTGACTCATAGACTATGTAAGACTTTAAGCTAACATTTATAAGAACCGATGGTAGCAGATATTTGTGATGCAAATTATGGAGATATTTGTAAAGACAGGAAACCATGATCCATTTAAAGAATCAAGAGATTAAGAGAGTCTGTTCTGAGAAACATTAGAAAAACATCTGCACTCCAGTGTTCATTATAGCACTATTCACAATAGCCCAAATCTGAAAATAACCAAATGCCCAAGAACAGATGTGTGTATAAAGAAAACTATGATATATATAAACAATGGAATACCTGGCTATAAGAGAATTTGAAGTTATGTAATTTGTCAGTACACGGATGTAACTGGTGGATATAATGCTGAGTGAATTCAGGCAGAAGGACAGAGAATGATACAGGATAATCTTTCATATTATATGGGACACAAAAATCCATTATATGGAGAAAACGGATGGCTTAGAGCAGCAGAATCTAGTAAATAGTCTACTAATGGGAGCTTTGAGGGATAGCTGTATATAGGTGGTGGGGTGAGAGTGTGAGGCAGGGGATATCAGATGGGTCATGAGTGAGGGAACTTAGCACAATAGTGAAGGTAAACAGAAAAGCGATGGTGGGTTTTGTGTTGAAATGTTGCATTTATGAACCCTAACCTAAATAGGATTGTAAAATTGTTAATTATGATGACTAAAGAAAGTATTCACCAACCAGGAAAAAATAGTAAAAAAATAAATTAAATAAATATGTATATAATTTATTAAAAATTAAGTTATCAACTATGAAATCCAAAGAATTCAACTCAACTAACAAAATATTAATAAAAACTGCTAAGAAAAATCTCATGTGTTTGAGTTTAATCCCAGAAGAAGTGCTTAATTGTCAAGAGTTTTGGTCTCATTATGCATCATTTATATCTTAAAAATAAAGATAGGGACAGGAGCAATAGAACAGGGGGTAGGCAGGAGGTTGGCTCCATAGCTTAGAAGCTGGCCTCACACGCTGGGGGAAAGTCATCCCAGATAGAGAGGGGAACATCAAGTAATATGTGATTGGAGATCCTGCGTGGGAAGGGAGATGCGTGCTGAAAGTAGACTAGAGACTGAACAGGATGACCACTCAGTACCCTTATTCAGAACCACAACACCCAAAAGGAAAGAGAGATATCAAATTGGAATGCCCCGCTACAGAGGTGGGGTGGGGTGGGGAGGGATGGGACTGGGGGAGATGGGAGCGATACTGGGTTCATGGGTGGTGGAGAATGGACACTGGTGGAGGGATGGTCTCTTAAACATTGCATGAGGGAAAAAAGAAGCACAAAAATGTGTGAATCTGTAATGTACCTTCACTGTGACTCACTAATTAAAAAATAAATAATTTTTTTAAAAAAGAACAGGGGGTAGGGCATTTGCCTTGCACAAGGCCGACCCTGGTTCAATTCCCAGCACCCCATATGATCCCCTGAGCACCTCCAGGAGTAATTCCTGAGTGCAGAGCCAGGAGTAACTCCTGAGTATCGCCAGGTGTGACCAAAAAGCAAAAAAAAAAAAAAAAAAAAAAAAAAAAAGATATACCCTGTTTAAACATAAATAAATATGAGAAAAATTGTGTCTTGATTAATAGACCTACAAAATAAAAGGTAATTACAGGTTTTAAATTTTCAGTTAAAATATGATGTGATGACTATTTCTGAAGAATGTAGCTAGTAAAAATATTATAAAACATCATATTTTCATAAAACTGTACAATATCTTTTTACATTAATTTTTGTAGTTTATTTAATCTTAATTTTATTGCAAGCACAAGCACTTTACATTAGAGTGGGCAAACATAAGGAAAAGAGGTTTCTCAATTACAAAGTTCGGGATATTTGTTGCCCTAAACTAGAATTAGATCAACAGGTTTTTAAATTAAATCATACCTTTTAAATTATCATTATTTCCCTTTAAAAATTAATTGGCATTAATTTACTGTAATCATTAACAAAAGTGCATAATGATCCACATTTTGCTGAGAAATATTTGTCATTTTTATTAAGACATTCAGCATATATTTATGTAGTTATAATGATTTGTAATAGCATTCATTTTCTCACAAAATTAAATATAAATAAAATAAAAGATTCTTTGTTAAGTTTACAGAGAATTAGAAATAAGCAATTTTCATCTGTACAATATTAATACTAAGGTATTAATTCATCTAAAATTAATCTATTAAAATTAAGAAATTAATTCTAGTCATTATTTTTACTTTATCCATGTGTATTTTAAACGTAAATATTAAATTTGGGCATAGAATGTTATTCTCTTTTTCCAGATGTAATTATGTTAATACTATTTTTCACCTCCCCAAACTGCAGAGCTTATTTCTTTAAAACTAGATTTTTATATTAATCATTTTTTAGAGTGCAGTGATATTAGTATTATAGGCTCCACACTAATGATTATCCTAAAAACTATGACTGTAAAAGTTCAATTAATTTTACAACCATTGATTTTATCAACTCACTAAAAAAATTACTGACACACATAAACTAAATATGTCAATTCAATAATTTTCCAAACTATTCATGTATATGTTGTAATTTTAATGCTATTGAATTTGAATTTTATTTAATTTTGTTAATGCTATGCTTTTTTTTAGTTATGCAGTAATTGAAAAGAGCATTGCAATGCTAGTTCATACATTAGCATGAGATTTATTTAATTTTGCTTTTTTTTTTCCTCTGGGGCCATACTGGTTCTTTGCCTCTCTGGCTCTACATTTAGGGATCACTCTGGTAATGCCCAGCCAGTGTCTGTCATAAGAAAGATAAACGTCTTAACCCCTGTACCAATTTATCTGGCTGTAGCAAATATTTAAAATTAGGGTCCTGAGAGACAATACAGTGAGTAGTACATTTGTTTTCTATGCAGTTAACCTGAGAACTACCAGGAGTAATTTCGGGGTGCAGAACCAGGAGTAATCTTTGAGCATTGCTGGGTGTGACCACAAAATCAATGAATCAATAACAAATAAAATGAACCACGCAAGGTTGTATTTGAAACCAATAAGCCATATTCTAAAAATCTATTTGAGTTGTTGACATGATTAATTAATTATATTATATCTTTCTCTACTACAGTCTATTTACACATGTATTGGCAAGGCTGTTATCTGGTGAAACATCGCTGACAACAATATGGATATGGCTCAAATTTAAAGAAAAAATAGAATTACTATATGACATAACAACTTTCTTCTTGACATCTATTCAATGAGAACCAAAATTTTATCAGAAATTGTCACAAATGTTTACTGCAGTTTATAAAGAGTCAAGATATGGAAACCAACAAGTTCCCATCAATATACGGGGACTAAATTATGTGTAGTACAAAAGTATATCTAATGCAATTCTACTCAGATATAAGAAAAGCTGAAATTCTGCTTTTTTGTTTGCTTTGGATGTTACTGGAGTGAATAAAGAAGGTGTGTTATTCATGTAATAAAATAATATTCAGCTATAAGCGAAGTTGAAATCTTGCATTTTTGTATGGGTGAATGTGGAGGATATCATAATTATGATGATGATTATTGTTATTAATTTTTGTTGCAGTGCCAGAGATCAAACACAGGCTTTGCACAACAAGGCAAAAACACTGACGCTAAACCAAATACCTGGCATGTGTGGTATGTTCAGTGATGTGAGATTTACAGATGATCTCACACAGATGAAATTTAAAAGAAATAATAAGATAATCAACAGTTGCTACGGAAAATACATGCTGAGATTCTTCCTACAGAAGAGAATCTACCAAATGCAGCTGAGAGGTTAATAAAAACTCAGGGAAGAACTAGGGTCAATGGTAGTGGAATATTGCCACAGAGGAGGTAGGTGTAAGGCAGTGGCATAGTTGACCAAAATGTCAAAATTAATACTACTGTAAATCATCATACACAGTTAAAAGTAGCATATGCCTAAGAAATACTCCAGTGAATTGTTTGCAGCTGGGAAGAACTTTACAAACATCAAATAAGTAATTCTCATAACACTCAAGGCAAAGTTTAATATTCACACATTATAACCTGTGAAGTGAGAATAGAATGTTAAAGTTACTTGCTAAATACATTAGATAAAATGCTTGTCAGGTTTAGAATGAATATTTGTAGTGTGAACCTAGATTTGTAAATACCTTTAAAAGAAAGCTATTTGTTAGAAGGATTAGAGGATATTATTTGATATTAATATGCTGAGAGCTTTTGAGAGGATTATATCTGGGGTTTTATTATAAGCAGTTAAGAAAAATGCTTACACATTTTCAAGAAATTAATTACTTGGGGACACAAACCATGATATTTGTTCATTTCATACTACTTCTTGTACTTTTTCCATAAATACATGATTTTTAAGCCAAAAATATCTTTTTCCTATTCTACATCCCATAATGTGCATTTTAATTCCTAATTCACGGGAGTAACTAGATACTTGTGTAAACTTAACCCAAGTGTTAGACTTAAAATGTACTATGACACACCAGTATTTGTGGTTAGAATGTGTGTACACTAAAATTGATTTTCTTTATATACAACACATTTATAATTCTGGAATAAAATAAACCTAAAAAACAGGAAATATTTAAAATCTTGCCTTTTGAAACATTATCAAGTAAGTGGAGGTGACACAGTGAAATAAATCAAAATATGTAAGACTTATCATAGATGTGTGATATGAAGAAACAAGCAACGGAGCAAACAATGGATGGGTGAAAACAAATCCCCAGACTCAGAGGGCAGAACTGTGATTACTAGTATGGGAAGAAGAAATAGGATTATAAAATTGAGGGAATCCAGTGAACTTTTCTGTAGGTATATTGTTACTTTGATGGTTGGGTGTATTCCAGTATTATGTAAAGTGTGGAATTATACGCCTAAACATATAAACCAATATTTCACATATATATGCAAAACCTTATTACATATAAACCAATAAAATGCATATACCACTATTACCTTAATAAAAATAGTAAAATATAAAATATAAAATTTAATATAAAATGTATGATCCTATAATTAAATTTGTTCTTACAGAATGACAAAGTGAAAAACATAGCATTTTCATGATCTTGATCTATGGTCATATAAATCATACTGTAAGTGGGAAATTAATGTAGAAGCCTGACATTTAGAAAGCATCACTTATTTGATTCTATCTCCAACAGAAGTGTTGGACAATAGAAATTTTATTACAGGGGATCAGAAAAGATTTTAATCACAGGTGGCCTGGATGTATGAGTTTTCTCATATAAAATCAAATCACCCTGTGTTTCATATGTTTTCGTGTGTACATTTGAAATTGAGGAGGAGGTGGAGGTTGTAATTGAAGATTGTTTTTATGACAGAAAAGATAAAAATGTAACCTGATGTTGTGAATTTCAAAATTTGGAAAAAAGTCACTTATTTAATTTCGATTTCTGCATTACCTATTTTTTTGAGACATACTCATGCCCTTCTGTTACAGTTGTCTTATTTAAATTATGATAATAGATTGATTTTTGTAAAAAGATATAAGAACATGCCCTTAAAAATTGCGTGACCTTTGAAACAGTTGTGAAAAACATATTTATTCCAAAGAGACTTTCTTTACCTTATTATGTTGTCTCATTCAAAAACTTTGCTTTAGCTACCTGTAAAAGAATAGGGTGATTTTAGAAAATTATTTTTGAATTCTGTCTTTGTTTAATCTCTAAAGTTCTAGTAGTTTGTTACATAGAATCTTAAAATGAAAGAATCAAAGTTTGAAAATAAATATATGCTTAAAGCAAATGTTCCAAAATTTATTTAACTTACAGTCCCCCTTTTTAGGAAATAAGACAAAACAAAACACCCCAAAACAGAAACTCTTCTCCCCCTAGGAATCTACCTTCTTTTAGATAACAAAGTGTCCCCTCTTGGAACTGAAGTTGCTACCATCCCCCACCCTACCTTTTTCCAGCACCCCAGGTACAGTATGTCCCCCTGTGACAAACAATGACTAAACACTGACTAGCGGTTTATAAAGTAAGCAGTCCAATTTGACTTTGAACATTGACTGAATTTCAAAGAATTTTATAAATGTCTTCAAAAGTAGATCCATACAAATGGTATACTATTCCACGTTTGTTTCCAAGATATAATGTTGAAAAAAAAAGAAAATCTATTTTCTTTTTGTTTTATTCTTACTTGTGCTCAGGGTTACCAAGTGGTGCTCAAAGGACCTATAATGCTTTCACTGAAACCAGTGTCTTGACCATATAAAGTGTGTATTTTACCTCTTGAGACACTTTATGTATAGTAGCACCATTCATTTATTTGCTTGATCCGGCACCAGTAATATCTCCATTGTGAGACATGTTGCTACTGTTTTTGGCATATTGAATACACCACGGGTAGCTTGTCAGACTCTGCAGGCGAGTGAGATACTCTCAGTAACTTCTCGGGCTCTCTGAGATGGACGGAGGAATCAAACCCGGGTTGGCCGTGTGCAAGGCAAACGCCCTACCTTCTGTGCTATTATATACAGTAGAAATCCTTTTATAATTACTTTTACTCACAGTGATATTTGTTGCTCTAAAATTTTATTCTAAATACAAATGTGAGGATAGTGAAAGACCCTGCATTTTCTTTTAATCTTAGGAGTCTGAAACCTCTGAAACCTGTTTTTGTCTTTCTGTCTTAAGGAATGGTAAGTATATGTATTTCCAGAATGCAAATAATTTTGAATTAGAGCAGTGGTCAATATAAGCTAAACAAAAAGATGTAATTACTTTATACTAGGTATGTATTTATCCCAAATAAATGTAAACAGAAAAGGATCCATTAAGAAAACGCTTTCTAAGAAAAACTAGTCTATTATTTTCTCAATCACTCTTAACATGAGAATTCTGCTACATATTAAGAAATAACATATAGTGAAATTAAATAGTTATAAAGTAAATGTATTTCTCTAACTGTATAAAATACATTTATTAATATGTGCAGTATATTTCTTGACTATTTTATAACAAAATTTATTTTGCCATATTATCAATTATTAATTTTAATTAATCCTGAAGGAACATTAAGATGTCTATAGCGCATTAGACAATGTAAATGTTAAATTTACATTGACATTTAGACATTTAGAAGTAAGTGTTTTCTATAGAAGAGGTAGATAAATTAGTTAATTAATCATCAATTAAAATGTTAACTGTCTAGCTATACTATCTTCTGTAAAATAACAGGCTATGAAATACATATTTATGTTAATAACTAATACATTTTCCATCAAAAAGAATCATCACAGTTAATTTAGTAAAATAACTAAAAAAGCATTTTTCTCTCAGAAGATCAAATAAGAAATTGATCTTTATTAATTAATCCTAAATGAGTTAAATATTAATTTCTAATAAACATTATGTTGATAATATAATGAAAGTATTATTTTCAGAAGGATGTGACAACTCTATTAACATAGTAAAAATGACATGAAAGAATACTATGCTTACAAAGGAAAAAATATGGCATGAATAATGCGTATCCTTTCTTAAATGGAAGTATCAATCTACATCATACATAATTACTAATGAGTTAATAGTTTAAATGAAGCTAAAATACTCCAGTGGGTTAACATTTTATTCTTTGTATGTTATTTCCCATAGATCTTTTATACTTAATACTGCCAAACAAGAGTACAGTTTAATAAAACATTTTAGTGTTTGTAGAGTTGCATATTCACAAGTATGATTTTATATTTTGTGTTCCTATTAATCTGTAGTTGTTTGATTTATATGATCCTGTCTCTGAAAGTGGTAAGTTTGTAAAATATGGGCTAGACAATGTTTAGAATTAAGAATATTTTTCATATTTTTTTCTCCAATATATATCTATAGAATTCTGAGAAACATTGATCTTTTAATTATGCACAGATAGTATTAAGTGGGAGTAGAAATAACCTGGTTTTGTCAATTTAATTTAGCTGCATTCACTATGCAATATTAATCACAGAGGGAAGTATCTATTTTTAGGTTGATGTATATAAATTCTTTTTAAAGGCTTCCTAAGACATACATTAAGTATACTCCATTAGTGACCTGTCATGAGCTCATGCCCATTAAACCTTTGTAAAGTATTTCCAATGTTCTAGAATCCGACAGGGCCATTATAAGTTAATTTAGTATGCAATATTTTTGCAAATATGTACAACTTTTATTATTTTCAGGAATTAAAAGTCATTCATAAAAGTGGTTTACATAAAACAAATTTAATTAAGTAATTTGTTCATTCCTCTGTGACAGTCTTCACACATGATTGAAGACATAGCCTGAATAAGCATCATCTTTTTAATAACTTCAACACGTTCTTCTAAATGCAAAAGAAACCCACACAATTTTAACTGGGAAGGAAATATAATAAACGTCTCTGCTACATAAGTGTTCTTGAAATATGATATTAAAAATGAAGTACATACTTGATGACTGATGCTTGTTATCCACACTTCATACTTCAAAAGCAGGGTTAATAAAAGAGCAAAGTTTCCAATTGCATATGAATTGCTTAATTCAGGTTTCTTATAAAAGATGTGTTTCAACAAAAGATATAATTATGGTTTCATGGAAAAATTAAATGTATATTGAAGGAATTCTTTTACCAAAGACAACTATCTTATAATCTCAGTACAAAGGAATAAAGATATACTTATTTTATGGTTGAAATAAGTTTATGTGCAAAAATGAAATAGAATGGAAAATAGTGTAAGAACTCTTTCTAGATCTACTGGTATTTAGACCAAAAAATTTCTAAATAGTTTACCAACAATATTTTTTCTTTTGAACTGAAATAACCTTGCAAGACTCAAATGTCCATTAATGATAACATGTTCACCTTCTCTTTCATTTTTCATAATTGAAGCATGAATCAGAAATACTCAAACATGCAATTCGAAAGGTTCAAAAGTAGAGCTTATTTCTTGGTTTATTTATATTAAACATCAATATTTGAAACATCTTTTAGGCAGATATCCTCTTTTCACACTTTATCATACTCCAACTTCTGACTTGTGGAAGCTCTTTTATTTCTGGAAAAATACATGAAAATTAGTACAGTGGTTCAGACAGTTGCATTTTAGTAACCCAAATTAAATCACCAGCATAGTATCATCACCCACGTACCACAAGGAGTTACTTTCCATATATGGCCAATCAATCCCAGCCCACCCACCCACCACCAAAATAGAAAAAGAAAAATGAAATTAAGGTCCAACCTCGGTGAGGTTGTTTAGATTATCATTACAGAATTCTTTCTTTTGAAATGTTTAGTTTGAAGTATGGCTCCTGGGATATTGATAAGTGGTAGACAACCTGCCTTCTGTATATGACTTCTCAACTCCCAGCACTCCACATCAAAAAGTGTCAAATCCAGATACTACAGTGTCACCGCCCAGACATTTTAAGTGTCATTCCTACTCTATCACATTCAATTGTGCAAGCACTACAATCACCTGCAATCATTGCGACCACAATTGTGCAACCCAGACGCTGCAGCAGCTAAGTATCCTGAAGACTTAAATTAAAAATTAATATAAGAGCATGATGGCCACTCAATACCTCTATTGCAAACTACAACAGCCAACAGGAGAGAGAACAAAAGGGAATGCCCTGCCGCAGAGACAGGGTGTGGTGGTGGGTGTCTGGGTGGAGGTGCTGGGAGGGATACAAGGAACATTGGTGGAGGAGAATGGGCACTGGTGGAGAGATATAAACAAAATGCAAACATGAAAGTTCATAAGTTTGTAATTGTACCTCACGGTGATTCACTAATAAAAATTAAAAACAGATATAAGAAAACATTAAAATCACTGTCATCCCATTGCTCATCAATTTGTTTGAGCGGGCACCAGTAACGTCTCTCATTGAGAGACATATTGTTACTGTTTTTGCATACCCAATACGCCACGGGGAGCTTGCCAGGCTCTGCCATGTGGGCTCCATACTCTCTGTAGCTTGTCGTGCTCTCCGAGAGGGGCAGAGGAGTCAAACACGGGTCGGCCACATGAAAGGTGAATGGCCTACCACTGTGCTATCTCTCCAGCCCATAAGAAAACATTAAAATAATTATAAATAATATTATAAGAATGCATGCAACATAACAGATCTAACAATGTGATGTTAATGCTGTTTATATATGCATAAATACATATATTTCATAGAGTGACAATGATGTGAAAATCATTTTTTATGCAAACACATGCTGATGTGGGTAAAAGGAACTAAAACTGGCATGCAAACATGCAAAACATATCAGAATCTGCGTGTGTCATCACATGATATATTAAAAATGATAAAAATTATTTGGAGTTGGAGTAGATTTCTACCAACCATTCCTAATACAGGATGGATAGAAAAACAATCATACAATTATTGCTATGTTTGTACATAGTAAGAACCTTTAATAATTGAGGTAACATTAAACTTCCCTCAGGAGAAAATGTTTGGCTTATGTATGTTGCTAATAAGAAATGAGTATTATCATTATTCTATAATTTGCACTTTATGTTTTCATGATCAAATGATAATTTTCTTTGGCAATTAGATTGAAGATCACTTAATTAAATTTCAAACTATGTACCATTTCATAATAATACTTAGTCTCAGTATCAAATATAGCCATTCAGTAATAACCTACTGGATAATCTGAGCAACACCATGTGATTTTCTTTTAATATTATATTATAATCCAAATTAAATTTTCCAGAAAATTAAACCATTACACCAAACATATCCAACATGCAAGAATATAATTATATCAAATCCTGTGAACATCTATATCAAACCTATTTAAAAAGGTTAGCACTGGTAATTCCATATGTTACTTGATAAAATCTAACCTATATAATTTTGTGTTCTCTTTTTTCAAGTACAAAGGTCATTCATTAAATTATCCTTATAGAGAAAAATTGTGTAAAAATATTAGGTTTCAACAATCCCCTTTATTTTACAAACTTGCTTATTTCTCGAATTTTATTGACTTAATCTTAGGTAAACTTTAGTTATTCCTAGAATCCTAACATATTACCATCAAGCAGTACCCTATTTTATTACAATTTGATAATCAGGTTTGTTTTAATCCTTCCTTCTCACTTTTTGTTTCTGTTTTTGTTTTTGGTCCATACTGAGCAATAATCTGAACTCAGGAAATATTCCTGGCGGTGCTTGGGGGCCATAATGGGATGTCAGGGTCCACTGATGTGCATATTTATCTATCACCTTTTCCTATTGTATACATTCTGTCAGTATCTCAAATATGATTTTGAAACCTGTACAAAACATTTTAAGAAAGAAAGGGAGAAAAAGGAAATGAAAAAATAAAGAACTAGTTGACTTAGTTCAACATCAAATGTAGTCTTAAACCTACAAGTTTAGTTCATTAGCAAATATAACAAGGTAATGGTAAGAATTAAGTGCTGAACAATAATTAAGGAAACTACAGATAATGAATAGTCACTTTAACAAATATCTATTTAACAATTAATTTTAATAAAACCCTTATCAATGAATTCCATTGAAATGATGGAAAATAAAACTGTCAAAGGAGATCAAGAGAAGATCAACAGTTATCTTTTGAGTTTATAGCATGAAGTTCAAAACTGATTATTTTGTATGATTAATAAAGATGTTTTTGTGAGGGTCCTGGTTATATCCCATTTTACCATGTTAAAATTTTATGTTTTAAATTATGAGATGGTACACATTTATACATGAATGTATATAATTTTGAAAGCTATAAAGTGTGATGTTTTTGTTTAAGCATTTTATTGTAATAAGCATCATTTTAATGATATATAAAGATTAAAATGTAAATAATATCAGCAATTATAGTCTAACTGGTACTGAATTTGGAAATTATTTTAAATATATATTAATGATAAAACTCACCAAAGAGGAAAGAGAAATAAAAATATGAATATTCCAAAATACCAAATAGGTTGTATCAATAACTAACAATAACTAAATGATTTTTAAAATATTATAATTATAGTATTTGCACTGATAGAGTTACTAGTAAGTATACAGAATACATTGGGAATTCCAAAGGTAAATTTTATTATAATAAAATTATAAAATGTCTGCATTCCCCCTTAATCCTTTAAAGTTTAGCACTTATTATTACTTGAACATTATAACAACTAATATCACATACCAATTTTCTGTATGATGAAAAGAATATTATGCATCTATGAACAGAAATAATGTGTCACTGTCACTTTCACTGTCATCAGTCACTGTCATGAGTCACTGTCATCCATTGTTCATTAGTTTGCTGGAGCAGGTGCCAGTAATGTCTCCACTGTGAGACTTGTTACTGTGTTCGGCATATCAAATACACCACAGGTAGTTACCAGGCTCTGTCGTGAGAGCAGGATACTCTTTGTAGCATGCCGTGGCGGAGGAATCAAAATCGGGTCGGCTCTGTGCAAGGCAAACACCCTACATATTTCTTTTCCTCTCAGAAATAAAGTGCATGTATATAATATGCATATTATTATAATTACATAATATATAAATATATAATATCTTTTTATTTTAGATGATCAATGTATTAAATCTATCAAATTAAGAATTTAAACAGAAACATGATATACTTTTTCTCAATAGATGAAGAATTCGTATTTGATTAAATGTAACGTGCATTCTGATAAATCTTGTTAAAGCAGTAGCTGAAGAGTATACTTTATGTTGATAAGTAAATTAGTATGGAAAAACGAATTGCATTCTAAAGACCTGAACATTTAAGAAGTTGTACACAATATATTTATATTTTAACATATTAATTTGCATACCCCTAATCTAGTCCCAAAGTTATGATACAGAAATTCATATATTTTACAGTATTTTCTAAAATATACTTCACAGACTTTACTCTCAACATCTCGAGCAGTTTATTGTTAGTTTTATTTTTTTGTCTTAAGTTAATGCATCAAACTATAGTTGTAGTTCCTGTATCACTTCCTGCTTCAACTAACTATCTGGAACTGTGACTCTCGTAAATAGTTTCCTTAAGGAGTAAACTGTGTGATTGAGATCATATATTCAAATTGACAACCCCATCTTCCCTGTTTGCTAGATCCAGGAGATTTTTCTTAAAACCTCAACATGAAATCTGGAGAGATGGTGAGGGATGGAGGCAAGTGCTTTCCTTATGCAGACTTCAAGGATCCCTGGAAGAGACCCCCAAGCACAGAGCCAGGAATATCCCCCTAGCACTTTTGGTATGAGCCTGGAAAAGACTACAAAGTGATAACCTAGGAAAACATTTCTCAGTGTTTTTCCAACAATGGGTCCATTCAAAGTGTAAGTTACCAACTAGTCCTAAGGCATTTAAGCCTCTGGCTTTGTAATACTTAGGGTTATAAAGTCAGCTTTCAATTCTGTTGGAGTAGCAGCCAGAGTCCTAGTACAGCTAACAGGGTGCTTGGCTTGCACAATGCAGACTGAGGGGTTTTAACTGAGTAGATGTGACGAAAACTATGTATTTCAGTTGAATTCTTTTTAAATTTTAAAATATACTTTTAATGAGTTTGTCAACTCGGAAGAATTTATGTTTAATACAAGTTCATTCATCCTCCGCCCTTCTCGAAGAGCCTGGCAAGCTACCGAGAGTATCGCACCTGCATGGCAGAGCCTGGCAAGCTACCTGTGGCATATTCAATATGCCAAAAATTGTAACAATGAGTCTCACAATGAGAGACATTACTGGTGCCCGCTCGAACAAATTGATGAGCAACGGGATGACAGTTGAGTGACGAGTTCATCACAAAGTATGCATATTATATATCAACAGAAGGAAAGCATTAGAAAATAATATCTCTATAGGTATGTGCAGATAAAGTGCTCCTTCAAGAACAATCAAGTATAAGGCTACTCTCCCTCCTCTATCTCTGTATTGTTCAAGCTCCAAACTCACACTATATGTTAAATTCCAGCTGCATTTATCAGACAATACACATATTTGTTGCTTGATCATTTTCCCTTTTTATTAATCCCCACCATATGAATACAATATACTCCAATTTCCTTTACTGTAGAAAAATTTGTACTTGTCTCTAATTGCCAACATACATTGTCCTTTTCACATTTACCACACTAAACTTCAAAACTTTTCTTTTTTTTTAACTTTTTATTAAATCACCATGTGTAAAGTTACAAAGTTCTCAGGTTTATATGTCAGTTATACAATATTCAAACACCCATATGGGATGCTTGGAATCAAACCCGGGTTAGCAGCAAGCAAGGCAAACGCCCTACCTGCTTTTTTTTTTTAATTTTTATTAAATCACCATGTGGAAAGTTACAAAGTTCTCAGGTTTATATGTCAGTTATACAATATTCAAACACCCATCCCTTCACCAGTGCCCATATTCCACCACCAGAAACCCCAGTATACCCCCCGCCCCCACCCCCTACCCCCTACTGTATAAATAATGAATTTCACTTCATTTTTTCTTTACCTTGATTACATTCCATAATTCAACACAAAACTCACTATAGTTGTTGGAGTTTCCACCCAAGAGAGACAGACCTACTACATTTGATAATTAGTTTTTCATTGCTGGAAATGAAGAGATATTTAGCCCCACTGCTACAAGTACATAACTCTCTCTCTCTCTTTTTTTTTTTCCTTTTTCCTTTTCCCTTTTTTTTTTTTTCCCCTCATCCTCCTTCAAGCGCCTCATAGTATGGTGTATGCCACGCCGCATCGGCCAGCGTGGGGCTTTTGCTTAGTTCACAGTCCAGAGAGGTGGCTGCTACATTAATAACCTTCAATATTTCAACAAAAACTTACTATTATTATTTGGAGTTTCCCCCCCAAGTCAGACCTGTTCAAAAGGAACCGTTTCACATTGCTGACAATTATAAATGTTAAGTCAGTTTTGGATTTCTGTATAAAGTTCAGGGAAAATACTGCCAGAAATTACATAGCCCAACTCACAGTCCCAGTGCATTGCTGTAAGAAGTCTCTGGATTCAAAGTCTTTAGGCGCAGAGAGTCCGATTCACACTCAGCAGCTCTGGATTTATCTGGGCCGAGGGCGTGCCGGTTACGCCCCCTTCCCATGAGTTCCTGGGAGCCCCAAAAGTAAAAACTGAATACCTCTGGGTTTGGAGTCTTAGATGATGGCGCCTGCCACGTGGGTGCCGCCAGCCCGCCACTTTCTGTGCAGGAAGACAGAGTGGGGAGGAAAAAAAATCCACCCCCTGGCAGTACAGAGTTGTAGCCCAGTTCGCAGTCCCAGTGCATTGCTATCGGATGCTGCGCTGGATGCCCGAATGTGTTAGATCTCTGGAATCAAAGTCTTTAGGCGCAGAGGGTCCTCAAAACTTTTCTTAGCTTAAAAACATAGGCTGATAAGAAGAAAATCTTTGCTACTATCCTTGAGTATTATTTTCACCCTGTTTTCAAAATCTTCAACAAATTCTGTTGCATTCTTTGAAAATGCATCCCACTTCCTCAATATTTTGCACCCTCAAACATGTAATCAAAAGCAATATGATCTGACCTGGAGACTTGATTAATTTTGCATTTGTTTTTTCCTTGTTTCCTTTTGTTTTGTAAACATTTGGGCCACATCCAAATGTCCCAGCTAGGGTTTAAAACTCAGGAATCACTCCTGTTAATACTCTGGGGACCAAACGTGGTGACAGGAATTTATTCTTGGCCAGCTGCATGCAAATCAAGTGTTCTTACCTCCTCTACTATTTCTCTGGCCCCAATGTCAAGAATCTTAAAACCTGCTTAATTACTCCTCTGTTTCTCACTTTCTCCCTATCTACCCTTTGTTAGTACTGTCACCAGATTGAACTCATTAACACATAAGTCTTCTCTTCTAAATTTTCTAGTGATAATATTGAGGCAGCAATATCTTTTTGAGCTAGATTGCGCCTTCAATTTAACATCATTCCACTCTTCAACTCCACTGAGCTTTACTGGTTTGTTTACTTTCTTTGTTCAGTAGTTTTCTACAATAGTTCCTTTATGAATTTGAGCAAAAGTTTCATCATAAGAACATCACTGTTACAATCCAAAGCTCTTTGAGGAAGGTATCTCTTTCCTTTCTGGCTTTATTTCTATTGATGCCATTCATCGTCTTTTAAAATACTGCACTGGGGCTGGAGTGATAGTACAGTGGGTACGGCGTCTGCCTTGCACACGTCCGATCCAGGTTCAATTCCCAGCATCCCATATGGTACCCTGAGTACTTCCAGAAGTAATTCCTGAGTTAGAGCCAGGAGTGATCCTTGTGCATCTCTTGGTGTGACCCAAAAAGCAAAAATAAATAAATAAATAAATAAATAAATGCATTGCCTGAGTCTTTCCAATGAAAGATCAACTCTATCAAGTTAGGTATGTTGGTTCTAACTTCTTGAGTTAGAGAAGATGAATTAATGCTTCCTGAGTAAGTGGTTCAGTTTTGAAAAATTGTATATTGCCTTTTGATAGACTTAAGGTTTATATACATATAGTTGTCTCTTTGTAATTTAATTTCTCTGCCTTTGATTGAATTGTCAACAATACATAAAATATGTTTTTACATTATTTGAGCATTCTTGGTGAGAGTTCTATAAATTTAAAATAATACAAGAGGGGCCAGGGAGAGAACTCAGTGGTCCACATGAAAGCAAGGCATGTGCCCTAGGACCTGAGTTTGATCTTCACCACCATGCCACCATCACAACACTGCATGCTGCCAAGAATGCAGAGCACCAGCAAGTGAAGTCCTGGCGAAAACCAGAACTGTGGAAACCAAGTCACACTGCAGGGATGGACCTGAGCATTGAAATGTTTGAACGTGAAATATTTTTGATGATTTTTTTTGCTTAAGTGTTTTACATAAACAATTACACACCTGTTTACATATGCATAGTGTTATTATGGCAATTTGTCATATCATTTATTGTCTAATTTTTCTTTTGCTGTTAAAATTGTGGTAATGTTTATCATCAAAGGGATATTTTTCTTATTTACTTAAATGAAGACAAAATTAATTTTTACTTTTGAACATTATTCTAAGAAAAGAAATTTGTACTATGTTGGGGGAAATATGACAAAGAATTTGAGATTTTTTTATAGTCAGGCATTACAGCTGCATTAAAAGAATATGCAGTTTTGCCAAAGGCTAAAATATGAGTGCCTAAAAGTTAAATATGGGAAAGTTTTTCTTTTCCATTGAAACAATGATAAGTAATAAAATAAACTTTGGTATGATATTATTTCCTTGTCCATATTTGACCAGGCTTTTAAATCCTAATGCTATGTTGCCAATATGTTGAATGGAAAACTGTATTTCCCAGCACTGTGACGATTGGAAATGATCTCAGTATCTTTATTTTTTCCACATTTACACCCCCTACATGCTGTGGTAAGCATCATGTTACTCTGATGAACTACATGTCAAAAAATAAAATCAGAAACTCACAACAAACTGAAGCAATGGAGAAAAAATCCAAATCCTTTGCCTGAAGGGACAAAGTAACTTGTAACTTTTTTTTTTTTATTATAGCTTGAAACTAACAGGAAACAACAACAACAAAATCATTTTTGTTATAATGCTTGGTCTGATTTGTTAGTTTTTTAACATTCTAACCATTTGCATTTTCATAAGGCAATCACTTACTACTACTCTGTTTTAAGTCCTTCTTTCTGGGCTTTCAATGTGCAAATTCTTTTCATGACATTTTATCATGAGACACTAATTATTTATAATCCATAGTACAGCCTACAGCTAATCTTAGATTTTTTAGTATTATTGCAGTTTATGTCATGCACTTGGCTTTGGGAGACTTAAAACATGTACTGCTATCTGGTAGAGAAACATATTTCTGAAGCCCTGAGAATTTTTACTCTCTTTAGTATCCTAAGAAGCAAGCAACAAATAATCGTCAAAATATTAATTTTGTCTATTTCAATATCACTGTTACTACCTATAAACTTAAGAACATTTTTCTGAGGTCAGAGTACAAGTGCTTTGTCTTGCACCTCAGCAATCTTGGTTCATATGGTTGGCACCACATATGGTTCCCTAAGCACCACTAGGGGTCACTCTTGAGTACCATGATGGTAATAATCCGAGAACTGCCAGGTGCAGTCTGAAAACCAAAGAAAAAACAAAACAAAACAAAAAGAGTATTTGTTTCAGAATTACAGGAGGCTGAAACATCTTAAATTGTAACAGTGGATATGTCATGCTAAAATATCACTTACAGGAAGGAGATGTACAAGATAAACTATTCAAGCTCAGGCATCTTTTCTTCTGCTTTTTTTTTTTTTTTTTGGTCACACCAGGAGATGCACAGGGGTTACTCCTGTCTTTGCACTCAGGAATTAATTCTGGTAGTGCTCAGGGGACCAGAAGGGAAACTGGGAATTGAACCTGGATCAGCTGCATGCAGGGAAAATGCCCTACCAGCTGGCTGTGCTATCACTCCAGCCCCCGGTATCTTTCTTCTTGATAGCACTGAAGGTCAACTTTTTGCTTTGTTTTGGGACCACACCCACTAGTACTCAGGAAATCCTTCTGGATTTTTCCTCTATGGACAATATGTGATGCCAGCGGTTAAACCCAGGTCAGTCATTATGCAAGGTAAGCGCCTTATTCTCTGGACAATCTCTTCAGCCCCTGATGATCAATTTTGCATTTCAACTTGGCTGTTCCGTGCCGATCATATATCTGTTAAAGTATTGTGAATATTTCCATGAACCAGATTTTGGGATAAGATTAGCATTTAAATGAACAGACTCTGAGTAGAATTGATCATTCCCTAAAACATAGGTGTACTTTGTGTAATTTATTAAAGATATCACTAGAACAAAGTCTAACCTCTTTTAATCAAGAAAAAAATGGCATCGGATTAATTATGGATTAAATTATTAAAATATCTATTTTTCTAATTAACATAAAGAGAGAATGATCTATCATAGCCAACACAGTATTGAAGAGCAAAAATAAAATTGGAACACTACCATATCTTTTTAAGATGTAACTTTTTAAATTGAATCACCATGAGATGTACAGTTACAAAGCTTTCATGATCATGTTTCAGTTATACAATGTTTCACCATCCATCTCTCTATCAGTGTACTTTTCTCACCACCAATGACCCCTCCCAACCCCCAGCCTCCTTCAATGGCAAGCACTTCTTGTTTCTTACTCCAACTTTATTTTGGGGCATTATGGTTTGCAATACCAATACTCAGAAGCCATCATATTTGGTCCTTTACCCACTTTCAGTACACAACTCTCATCCTGAGTGATCTCTGCAGCCATCATTAATTTAGTGATCCTTCTCTATCCCAGCTGCCTTCTCCCCTAGCTCATAAGGCAGGCTTCCAGCTGTGGAGCAATCTTCCTGAACCTTGTCTCTACTATCCTTGGGTATTGGTCTCATACTATGAAGTCTTTTAATTAAATAATATTATTGACTGCCATATCTTACTTCCAACACCTTCCATCTATAAACCTACAGAAATCAAGACAGTGCAGTATTAGTGAAGGAAAAAGAACAGATGTATAGTTAAATGGAACACAAAAGAGGCCCCCAAATAGGTTAATAATAATATATTTTTCAGATCTTTAACAAAAGTGCAAAGGCAGCTTAGTGGAACAATTATTGTCTCTTCAACATATAGTCCTAGAACAACTGGACAGCTATATAATGAAAAATAAACTTTATATGAAGACATACATTTTACCAAAATTATCTCAAATGATATCTAATGTAAAACACTAAACTATGAATATCCATGGAGATAATAAGGACATAAAATAATGATATGGGAGGTAATTGCAAATATGATCATTGCTTTTTAGATAAAAACTTAAAGGCACAATCTGTGAAAGAAATAATACAAAGTCTGATTTTATTAAATTAAAAATGAAGTCTAAACTTCTGATTTGCAAAATCAAAGTGAATTAGAAAACAAGTTCATAGCAAAAGGCTAGACTAAAAGTTTTGTGAATGACATTTCTGACAAAGGATTACTAGACAAAATATCCAAATAAGTCTTTTTTTAAGTCTTAATGCAATAAAAAGAAATTGTCATTAAAAATTAAATAGAGGCTTTAACACATCACAAATGAAAAACAATTTTTCAAAAAAACAATTTTTACAAATTAATTTAAATACTATCATTTAAAAAAATTAAAAGCAGAAAACTAAAATACCACTATACACCTATTAAAATACATCTATAAAAACACCCAAAATTGGAGCACTCACATGCCAGAGGGAACTAAAATGGAGAGGTTAATAGAAAAGAAAAAATTACAAAATGAGAGAATGATTGTCTTACATGCCTGGAGTAGATTACGTACATTAAAGTACAAGGAGAATTTAATCATAGGCCGAAATGAGGCCTGTTATTTGGTTTGCCAATCAAATTAACCACAATTTTCTCTATTTATATTCCTGACAGGGACAGTTTTTGTTGAATTGGAAGTGTGAAATCCTGATGCAAGTGGATTTACAAAAGATCAGGGAGAAAGAAAATTAAGACAAACAGAGAATCCTGTGAATAACTTGGCTAAAATAAGAAACAAAGAAATGGAACTGGACTTATCAGAGGGAGAAGTAAATTATTCCTCCATTAGTTACAGAGATGAGATAGACTTTCAGGACCATCAAGAAAAATGTGCAGACATCACAGTGAGAGAACTAGGATTTTCTCAACCTCAAACACACAAAGCAAAAGACAATTGGTGGCGAAGTCCTGTTATGCAGGTGGGGAGGGGGCAGTTAGAGTACAAATTTTCTAGAGTAGACATCAGGGTTAGGAAACTTCTAAAAATCATCTGAAGGAAATTGTTGAAAGACAAGCACAATGATCAAGTTTTTATTACCTAGGAAGTGGCAGTATGGGAGAGAGATCTGAACTGATATTAAGGGAGAAGAGCTTAAACTAATCTTAACAGGATTCTTACTAAATCCTGCACGACACATCATAAGACACTCCCTACCCATTTTCATAAAATCATAGAGGGAATATATATATATATATATATATATATATATATATATATATATTGCTCTCCCGGCAAGCTAACTCAGAGGTCTCATTCCCCTGATCCTGAACGAAGCCTCCAATCCTTGGGAAAGATGAGTGAGGAGAGGCTGCTAAAATCTCAGGGCTGGGACAAATGGAGAAGTTACTGGCTCCCACTAGAGTAAATTGATGAACAATGGGATGACAGTGATACTAAATCTGGAACCTGCAAGGCTGCTGTGGAAATCTCATACTGTGACCTGGTCAAAAGAGACTCAGAAGATCCCAAATAAAGCTGGGTTTGGTAAATTCTTTGTCAGCAATAACTTCTATATGAAAATATTGGCGTATTTTTACTATATTATAGGAATGCTCAAAATATGGTAGGGAACAATGTATATAGAAGAATTTTAAAACTTTTCATATACATTAAAAGTGATGAGAGTAAGTTCAGTGGATGCTCATAGCAAATAAAAAATGGCATATGTTTATATGATCTTCCAGTTATATCTATGGTTTTATAATGCAAAGAACCATTGGGATATCATGTTTAATATATTATGACATGTTAATATCTCTTAATTATCCAATCCAAGGGTGCAAAATCCATTGCAATAGCATGATATTTTAACTCTCTGTGAGGGAAGTCATTCTGGGTGACTTAAATTTGGATTAAATTGAGATGAAATGAGTATCTTTTCTCTAGCTAACTAAAGTTATCAGAGATTTGCTAGCGTTATTTGCCAATATGTCTACACAGTTAGATTTTAATAAACTGAAACTACTGTAAACATTTTTTTACTGCTCTTTATTTTAAATGAACACTATTAGAAAGAGAGAAATGTTGTTTTGTCCCGCCTAAAGAAAAGGGCATAAATCAGAAACTCAGATGCAATCTCTTAGAAGCAACTCAGTTGAGACCTAATGGCTTCAGAACTGAGCTGTGTCAGGTGTCAGAGAAAGAAAAGATTTGTCTCTGTAATGTTTCCTGTATTCGACAACCAGCAAAATGCTCTATCAACCTGTTTACTTGGTCCAGCATCTAAAGTGAGATAAGGACAAATTGTGTTCCTTTTGTAAATAGTCTTAATGTTACCATAATTTTAGATTTTATGATCTCTCTTTTAACTGTATTTCTTTATCCTTTTGATTCTACCCTGAATCAATCTTTCCCTCTACTACTTCCTTTAAATCAAATACATTGTTCCTTATATTCTTGGGAAAGGCCAAAGTTAATGCACCTGAATGATTTTTCTGCTTACCTAAAATGGGACTTACATGAAGTTGAGAAGCTTTGCAATATGAGTAGGTGATGGAGAACTAAGAATAACTACCCGACACCTATTTTCGTAGAGCAAGGAACATGCCCGATAATGTTTTCCTTTATTCCCTGCTATTTGAAAATGAATATTGAGGTGCTTTAAGAAAACAGTCTCAGCTAATGTTTTCAACTTTATATGCTTGTATTGATTGCATTGTTAGAAAATTAAATGTTGGTATTTGCTGCTCCTCTTATTACATTTTACAATTTCTGTTTTTTGTTTTACTATTTTCGAATTAAGTGTGCCTCAGTTTGTTTTTTATCATTCATCGATGACATTAAATATATAGTGAATATTAAGTTTAAAATCTAATGTTTATTTTTTCTGAAAGGTATTTCAGAAAAATAATTCTTGCAGAAGTAAAAGGCGGTATAAATAAACATGTGCTTTCTTTCTTGCAACAATGATAAAGAAACATATTATAAGATGCAAGGGCCCTCAGGCTTTTCATTTGCCTATTTTGCAAAACAATTTCTTAGAGACAACGCACTTCTCTTCCAGTATCTCCTAGTTTTAAGTGAAGGTCAGGGATACTATTTGTCAAGCTAAGATTTTTTGAAGTTTTGGACACTTAAAGCAATCTGAATTTACGTAGATGCTATACAGACACTTTAAGTTCTATGAAACACTTGAAGCAAAATTATGAATCACTGTCCTTCACTCAGCATTCTAGGTTAGAAAGTGCCTGAGGCAGAGAGGCGTTCAAGTGAGAAGCTGGAGTTTTGCTGCCTCTGATTCAGGTGCATTCCTGGTTGGTTTCTTTATTGCCAGCTACAGAAAAAGGCACAGATCTGTTATGTTGATGCTTGCCAGAAAATCAGACAGAAGTGAAGAAGCAAATGGTTTGAGGTAGGTACTACTTTTGTGACTCTGTTTTGGTGCATCTGTTTTTGTGTATCAAAGTGCTATCAACATGCAGTTAAAATTCTCATTGTATCTTGAGTTTTCTGAATTGTTGAGCTAAACCTAAAGAGCCTTCAGCACAAAGCCATCCATATGGCTTTCACTATGCCTTATAGTATTTAGCTAGCACTGTGGTTGGTTGGAAATTTGTTAGGTAAATTGGCACTCCTATTGGATATGTGTTTTTGAAGAGGAAATTGTGGCTGACAAGTCACAAAACATTGATGTTCTTATTTTACTTTTTTATGTTTTCCAAGTAAAACTGCTAAGCAACAAAAGATGGAGGTGAATTCTTTCTTGTAAATATTGAATCTCTCAAATTTGTTATTTGATTTCAGGATACCGATTTTTTTCTGCTAATTTTAAACTAAAAGTTTTAAAACCAAATATTAAGAGGATACAAAATAGCTGGTTACACTACTTCCTGGCTAGCAGTTAGGAATGATTTCACCTTCAACATAGAATTGACCATACACTCAATTAGAAGTAAACAGAAAGAAATTAAGCAACTCAGAGTCAGAAAGTAAAGACAGTGTGACTTAATTATCTTTGCCTTGGACTGGATTAGCACAAGGGGTTCCTTAGCTTCCAACTCCCTCTCCTCTAAATTTAGTTCTGCATTTAATTCATGTTAATATAAGTGATTGCCCATACTTATAATGTATCTAGTAACCAAGTTGTAAGCCATCTGGGAACTCGAATTCTCACATTTTTAGCCTTTCCTATATATGAATGCACATATATTTGTATATAAGAAATTGCCAATAATATCAGAAATATCTGTCTGATTTTAAAGATAGGTCTATAAACATTTTTCTAAATTTGTTATTCCTATGTGACTCTTGTTTCTCTTTAGTTAAAATATAATGATCAAAGATGTGATTGTATGGGGAGCTAGAGATAAAACAAAAACTATTATACTCTATGTGGCCGCAATGCTTCATTACCCTAATATTCCTTAATTGCTTTACTTGTGAATGAGTATGATTATCTTTGTTCTTTATACTATGTGTAGAACTAGAGAAGGTTACTGTTTTTTGTTTTTTTTTTTGGTGGAGAGGCATGGGGTACACTTGGCTGTACTCAGAACCTGGCTCTACACTCAGGTATGACAACTGGGAGACTCCGGATCATCTATCCAATGTGCCAAAGTTGTAACTTGGATTACAAAGCTCAGTTACATGCAAGCAAGTTGTCTATCTATTACACTATCACTCCAACTCCTTGATTGTGTTTTCATTGATAATTTCATTTAAATTGATTGAATAACATAAAAAAATATGAGCACAGTAATGAGGCCAAGGGATGTCCTAAAAGTCATTGTTTTAATAAATGTTATTATACTATAGCATTGTTTTCTTCATCTAAGTTGGGTTCCTAAAATCACCCTCAAAGTTTATAATTTCTATTGTGACTTGTTATAGTAAAAGGACATAGTTTAAATCATTTCATTATAAGCGGAAAGTGATCACATATTCTTTTTGAGATGTTCTTACCCAGTTAAGTGGCATTGAATTTTAAAGCATGCATTTATTTTCCTTACAATGGTATATAGTGTATCTGTATCTGTATGTAGTTGCATACAGATGCCACTAATTTCAACCTCTCAGAATATTTCCACCATCATCCCGAATCAAAAACAGTTTGGTTTTGTTTGTTTGTTTGTTTGTTTGTTTGTTTGGCTTTTTGGGTCACACCCCATGATGCACAGGAGTTACTCCTGGCTCATACACTCATGAATTTACTCTTGACGGTGCTCAGGGGATCATATGGGATGCTGGGAATCGAACCTGGGTCAGCTGCGTGCAAGGCAAATGCCCTACTCTTTGTTCTATCGCTCCAGACCTCCAAAAACAGTTTTAATGTCACTATTGATGATGTTATTCAAAGCACAATTTGTTCAGTTGATGGAGTATGGCCCATGTTCTGAGGCATACAAAACATCACTTACCAGGTAAGATATTTTAAGAACACAAAAGTCACTTCCCAGGAGTCAGTTAAGGACAAATTCTGAAGATAAGATTTTTTGGAATATGTCAGTTGTTTTCCACTGCAGGCCTGTTGAATTAACTTTCCTCTGTTCACTGTCCTTAATTATCATGAATTTCCATTCAGTTAATTTTATGTGTTGTCCTTAGTTGAAAAGTTAAATGATGAATAGAGGTAATTACTCGTGCATTATTGTATTTAGTTAGTTTTAGATAGCCAAGTTGGACTGGAGTGATAGCACAGCAGCAAGGCGCTTGCCTTGCACGCAGCTGACCCGGGTTTGATTCCTTCGCCCCTCTTGGAGAGCCTGGGAAGTTACTGAAAGTATCTCTCCCACATGGCAGAGAGAGCCTGGCAAGCTATTTGTGTTGTATTACATATGCTAAAAATAGTAAAAACAAGTCTCACAATGGAGACGTTACTGATGCCAGCTTGAGCAAATCTATGAGCAAAGGGATGACGGTGACAGTGACAGTGATGACCAAGTTTCTTTTATTCTAGAATTTCATTTGTTTCCTTTAAATTTACATTTTCTGGTCTGGAGAGATAACAAATGGTTTAAGGCACTTGCCATTCATGTGGTCAACCTAGGTTTGATCCCTCGCCCCATCATCAGTGGCTCCTGAGCACAGAACCAAGGGGATCCCCTAAACATTGCTGGGAGTGACCCAATGCCCCATTCTCTCCAAAGTAAAGCTAACTTACATTTTATAGTTATCTGTTTTTAGCTAGAAGTTGGCTTTCTTCTTATTTTCCCTAATAATATTTCCTAAGTTCCATTTCCTAGTCTTACAGAAACTTTCAACATCATTTGTCACAGTGTGGTTCCAGGAAAGAGATTAAATTGGGTTGACCTCTGGCGCCTTACCCATTGTACAATCTCGCTGTCCCCTGAAACTATGTTATAAGAACATAAAAAACACTTTTTATTGAGATATAAAAAGATAAGTTTCAATTTTTGATTAATTCACTTTTAAAGAAATCAGGATACTTGGATTTTTTCAAGAGAATTAAGTAGAGGGAAGATAAGAAAATCTAATTGTTGCATTTTCTGAACAAATAATATCATATACACTGTAGCATTTTAGCAGTGTTGTCCCAGTGCTCATTGATTTGCTTGAGTGGGTACCAGTAATGTCTCCATTGTGAGACTTGTTGTTATTGTGCTTGGCCTATCAAATACGCCACGAGTAGCTTGACAGGCTCTGCCATGCAGGCGGGATATTCTTGGTAGCTTGCAGGGCTCTCCAAACATGAAGTCATGAAATTTGCATATAAGTGGATCAACATGGAAAGTATCACATTGAGTGAAATGAGGCAGAAAGAAAGAGACAGACATAGAAAGATTGCACTCATATGTGGAATATAAAATAGCTGAGAGGTACAAGCTTACAATGATGCAATTTCTGGCAGAAATTTCTCTGTACTTAGTTACTAAAATACTAAAATACAGAAATCCAAAACTGTGTCACCGTTAGTGTGACCACTTCACCTCATATCTCTTCATTCTCAGTTATGAAAAACAAATTATCAAATGCTTCCTTTTCAGCAAGTCCGACTTTAGGGGGGAGAAACTCCAAATAATAATAGTGAGTTTTTTTGTTGAAATATTGAATGTAATCAAAGTAAAGTGAAAGTAATATAAAATTTATCAGTTACACAGGTGTGGTGGGTGGCTGGGGATGTAGGGGGGCCGGGTGGAGCTATACTGTGATTCTTGGTGGTGGAATATGTGCACTGGTGAAGGGATGGGTGTTCGAGCATTGTATAACTGAGACTTAAACCTGAAAACTTTGTAACTTTCCACATGGTGATTTAATAAAAGGAAAAAAAAAGAAAAAATAATAAATAAAAATTAAAAAAAAAAGAGGGATGGAGGAATTGAACCCAGGTCGGCCACATGCAAGGCAAATGCCCTACCCGCTGTGCTAACACTCCAGTCCATCATATACACACTGACATAAATAAAAGGCGGGAATTATTGTATTTGTTATTCTCAGATGTATTAGGGACAATATGCCCTTGTTGTGAGTAAACGGCAAAAGCATGAAAAAAATCTAACTAGCAGTAATATGAAAACAAAAATTAAAGTCATTTTACTGACAAAATTTAATATTTTTTACCAGTCATTGCTAGAAACAAAATATTCTATCTGTGTTTCATAGTAATTCAAGATAATAACTTGTTTAATGAATGACGTAATAAAAAACTTTAAAGCATTAACTCCATGCATTTATGAGTTCTGACAATTTGTCAACTCTTTTTGCACTGAACATACATAATGCTACTATTTTATATGACAAATATTCTAGTCATGACAGAAGAAAAGTGCTTACTGCCATAGCCTCCATATAATTTTAACAACATTCTGTTCAAGAGAGACTTTCAAGTTAAATGTCCAGATGAAGGATTTCAACACTTTTGAAAGACATTAATTTTTTGAAATTAGATGTCTTTTGCTAATTATGTCCAATGAAAATAGGGCATGGAAATATATTTTAAAGAAAGTTTATGACATATAAAACATTACAGATTAATTTTAAGAAGAAAACTTGCCCTTGTTACCAGCAATTTAAGTTTTAAAACTGCTTTTCAAAAGAAGAGAAAAAAAAATGTGCTTCAGACCTCAGAACTGTAATTATCAGAGTAGGAACAGAGTGAAAGGGAGGGTATGGAAGAAGGGCATAAACATCGGAGTGGGAAGATTGTGACTACTTATAAAGAGACATAAAAAAAGCATAATGGAAAAATGTGAAATTTAAGAAAATGTAAAATAAAACCTAAACTAATAATCCTATTGTTGATCTTAAATAGGTCATTCAACATAGCCTCATCCCAATATTACCAATTGATCTATAGTTAATATTCACCCTCAGCCTAATTTTTATTTTCAGTGTACACTATGATCTTGACAAAACCTTAATCTAAACCTCGTTAAAAACCTAACCCTCACCCTAACCCTCACCCTACCCCTAATTATTTTCATTCTGATTGAATCATTTCCATAGACTTATCGAAACATTATTATTAGCTGTGAAGTTAATTTTCACTCTTTAACTTTCATTCTCAAAGAATGATATTGTCAGAAGAAAATCTTAACCCAAATTCCAATGTGAATCCTAATCCTAACCCTAACACCAGTTTGAATCTACACATTTACTATGCCTTGGTACAGTATTACCAAGTTTCTCTAAAGTAAGTATTTCTGTCCACCCTAAATTTTGTTCTCAATGTCTACCACAATAAAAACAAATTCTTTATTGAAATTCTTTCCTGATCACTAGCCCTAATCCTAAGTATTACAATTTTGAGAACCGTATTTTTCATCACCATTGAATAATTTATTATTACTGTCCAAACATTGCCAATAGCCCTTAAGTTAATATTTACTGTCATCCTAACTGCCATTCCCAAAGTCAAAAGACAACCTGAAAACTAATCCTAAATCAAACCTAAACCCTAACCCAAACACTAACTCTAATACAATTGTTTACATAGTCTTGGGCCATATTAACTGCTGCTTCAAAAGTTTATATTTCCACTAGCCATAAAATTAATGCTCAATGTCTATCATGATCAAAACATAGTTTTTCTTTGTTTTGGTTTCTTGGGTCATAGTGCTCAAGGATTTCTCTTGGGTCTGGGTGGTCTCAGGGGTCAGTATGGAATGCTGGGCCTCTATCCTATTTTTTCTGAGTGAAAAACAAGTGCTCTGCTGACTGTACTATATCTCAGTTCTTCAAAATATAATCTGAAACCTAGCCCCAAAGCTTACATTAACCTGTTCCCTTATACAGTGTGAATAATTTATCATAGCTTTATCCCAGTGTTAACAACTGCTATAAGGTAAAACAAACAAACAAACAAAAAACAAACAAAAAAACTCATGGAATGTAACACCTTACCAAAAATACTCTATCCAGGTAGATTATCATTCAGATTTGAAGGGGCAATATAGAGCCTCAGAGACAGGAAATAACGTATACCTCGATTATATTGTTGATTCTATGTCTGATCAGTATTTTACACCTGAAGAATTTTATTGCAATATTTTTCTTAATAACACAAATATTTAAGTTGTAATATAGTATTATAATCTCTGATATATATTTGAACAATATTTGCTCTATTAGTATAAACCACTTAGTACTTTCATAGGCCTATTTATGTTTTGCCATTTAAAGTTTCTTAATTATTTCTACTTTGAAAAAATTTTACATGTGTACTCTTTAGTTCATCACTGTCACTGTCACTGTCATCCCATTGTTCATTGATTTACTTGAGCGGGTTCCAGTAACGTCTCCAATCATCCCAGCCATGAGATTTTAACCTCCCCTTACTCGTCTTTCCCAATGATTGGAGCCTCTTTCAGGGTCAGGGGAATGAGACCTGTTATTGTTATTGTTTTTGGCATGTGAATAAGCCACGGGGAGCTTGCCAGTTTCTGCCATGCAGGCAGGATACTCTTAGTAGCTTGCCAGGCTCTCCAAGAGGTATGTGTATATGTATATATTTCCCTTTATGATGATGTGTTGCTCGGCCACTTTGCAGCCATGTGGTCCAGCAATATGTTCACTCATGCATGAGGCTTGGTCCAAGCATGTGGAAAGCAGCCTGGAGAGTGGCAGAGGTTGGGCAGTGGAGCTCAACTGCCAGGGTACGGTCCCTTGGGGCGGGAAGGGCTCTCACCTCTGGGGCATCCCTAGTGGAAACAGCCTCTGGCGTGGAGTCTGGTAGCATAGTCATGGGAGCCTCAACTTATGCTCCTTTCCAGAGGAAACAGCCATGATGGCTGCTTCATGGTGATTCAATAAAAATATTATTTTTTTTAAAAATGGGCTGCATATATATTCTATGCATTTGTTTATACCACATACATATTAGAAAGCTAGAGAAAAGAAAAAAAAACACATTAACTATATTATCAACTGCATAGAGTTCAATTTTTTTTTTTTTTGCTTTTTGGGTCATACCCAGCAATGCGCAGGGGTTACTCCTGGCTCTGTACTCAGGAATGACTCCTGGTGGTGCTTGGGGAACCATATGGGATGCCAGGGATAGATTCCAGGTCACCCGCGTGCAAGGCAAATGCCCTACCTGCTGTATTATTACTATGACCCCCCTCCCTGTCTTTAAAAACATGGCACCTGGGCGGGTGTTTGTTCCACTGCTGGTTTTGTGGCTTCTTTATGCAAGGAACTGGGGACTGAGGTTAGGGAATGGCCAGGTGACATCAACGGGGCTCCTGGGGAGACATCCTTAGAAATCCACATGCTGCCTGAAACGGAGCACTCCACGGCCCAGGGTGGGGTTATCGCAGGTGTCTTTGAGCCATGCTGTTCCAACATGGGTCTTGGTCAGTTCATGCCCGACTGATTGGTTCTTTCGGTTTCTATTTCGGCGCCATGATTTCTAGTAATGTTAGTGATAGAGTTTCATGCATTTGGTGTCCAGCCCCACCCTACCAGAGTGACAGTCCCTCAACTGGCTGCAAGGTCAGGCCAACTCTCAGTGTCTGTTACCAGTGGCCACGTGTTCTTCCCTTATTGTTTACTTGTATCCCATATATGAGAGAGGTCATTCTGTGTTTGATTTTTGAACTCTGTGTTTTGAACTCAATCTAGTTCATGGAAACTCTAAATTATATTATCACATAAATTTTGAATAAATTTTGAAAAAATTTATTTAGGAGAAGAAAGACATGATAATTACTACAGGAAGACCCAAGTAAAAAATAGAATTTTATGCAATATATTTTAAGTGCCAGAAATAAAAACTTAGTGTTGTAATGAGAATAAGTAGTCATACCAAAATGTTTTAAACAATTTGATTTTTTTAATTTACAAAGGTTAAGATCATGTAACAATCAAATATTATAAACTGAATTTTTTGACTTGTTTCCTTTTTTAAAATTTTTATTTATTTATTTATTATTAATTCACCATGAGGTACAGTAACAAATTTCATGTTTGAACTTGGATCATCATCATCATCATCATCATCATCATCATCATCATCATCATCATCATCATCATCATCATCATCCTGTTGATGGTCGAATTTCCTGAGTGGTCTCAGTAACCTTTCCATTTGTCTTATCCCACAGATTTTAGAAGCCTCTCTCTACTCGGCCTTCCCAACAATGCCGCATTGGAGGCTCTTTCAGGGTCAGGGGAATGAGATCCAGCATGTTACTGGCTTTGGCATATGAATACACCACGGGAAGCTTGCGAGGCTGTCCCATGTGGGCAGGAAACTCTCAGTAGCTTGCCAGTTTCTCCCAGAGGAAGAAGTAGGTTATAAGACACCACATCTGGGAGCTTGCTTTAAGTCTCTGGATGTTGGCCATTGATGGGATTACACACACCTGGGTTCCTTTGCCGGTACATTCATGTGTGAGGCTTGTCCAAACATGTGGAGAGGGACCTTGAGCATGTCTGTGGCTAGGTTCCGGTGGTCTTCAGCCATATGGTCATCAACACCCTTCACCAGTGCATGTTTTCCAACACCAAAATCCCCAGTATACCCCCACACACCATTGCACTCCTCCCCCTGTCTGGGTGGCAGACATTTTCCAAAATATTCTTTCTCTACTTTAGTTACCTTTGATATTTCGAGACCAGCCCTACCACCCCTCATACCTGCTGAAAATGCAATGCTAGACAATGCGTTTTGTATTGCTTGTTATGATATAGGGCTGGAGCGATAGCCCAGCCAGTAGGGCATTTGCCTGGCACTCAGTTTGATTCCTCCACCCCTCTTGGAGAGCATGGAAAGCTATGGAGAGTATCCCACATGCACGGCAGAGCCTGGCAACCTACCTGTGGCATACTCAATATGCCAAAAAACAGTAACAAGACTCACAATGGAGACATTACTGGTGCCTGCTCAAGCAAATCGATGAAAGTGACAGTGTCAGTTATGGATATAATATAATGTCACGCAGCTACAAGAGCAACCGTGCACCTAGGGGTTCTAAGATTTTAATAATTAGGGTCTGTAGAAATCACTGCAGCAAGTTTTTTGGGTCCGAGGTTCGTTTGTATGTCTCTGGTTTGGGCCATGTGGGAGCCATGTGGGAGTGGGTGGATGTGGCATCATTGCTCAGCATTCCATCGGGGTGGGGTGAAGGAGGAGTACCCACTGATCCCCTGCCTCCAAAGACTTGGGATTTAAAATCGCTGCTTCTCGTACCTGGAGCTTCTCGCTGACTTCTAGAAAATGGCATCTGCTGGAGCTCTTAGAAGGCAAGTGGAGGGACAACACATGACCCCTCTGGGGCAGCCCAGTGGAGAGGGGCTATAGCAAAGTTCCAGGCCATCTCTGCCACAAGTTGTTCAGGTCCGAGATTCATTTGTGTGTCCTTGACTTGTTTTCTGATAATTCCATTTCCCAATCCTTTAAATTTTGTTGGAGTGTTTGAGCAGTGGGTAGGGCATTTGCCTTACACGTGACCGACCCGGCTTCGATTCCTCCTCCTCTCTCAGAGAGCCAGGCAAGCTACTGAGAGTATCTTGCCCACAACACAGTGCCTGGCAAGCTACCTGTGGTGTATTTGATATGTCAAAAACAGTAACAACAAGTCTCACAATGGAGACATTACTGGTGCCCGCTTGAGCAAATCGATGAGCAACAGGATGACAGTTACAGTGACAGTGGAGCAGTAATATGAAATAAATTGATTATATATCTGCCAATGGATAGTGTGGCCGGTGGGAGGGACCCTGGGAACTGTAGGAGAGGACAAGGTAAATTGGTGGTGCGGTTGGTGTTGGTGTGCCTAAAACAACTTTATTTTTTTTTTAATATTTTTCTTTTTCTTGTTCTGCTATTTTATTTCTTCAATAGTGCAAGATTTTAAGGTGTAAGTCTGTCCACTTCTTTTTTTTTTCTTCTTTTTGGGTCACACCCAGCGATGCTCAGGGGTTACTCCTGGCTTTGCACTCAGGAATTACTCCTGGCAGTGCTTGTGGGACCATATGAGATGCCTGGGATTGAACCCAGGTCGGCCGCGTGCACGGCAAACACCCTACCCGCTGTGCTATCGCTCCGGCCCCAAAACAACTTTATTTTGAATAATTGTGAATCACAGTACATTCAGAAAAATTAAAAGAAAAAACTTAAACATATAACATTGAAATTCCTTAATCCATAAGATTCATAGCAGACACCATACTTCATTAAGTTGCATCCTCTGTTACTTCCATTTATACTTCTATAACTCTATAGTCAATCCTTTTGGTTCCACTGTGATATCATATGCATGTGAGAGAAATGTATGTTTCTTGCTTTAAGCAAATAAATTCAGGGGGGTTGAAATTTGCCTGCTGTGAAATTGGTAGATGCCTCACCTTGATTACTTTGCTGTATTCGGTCTTAGGTGAGATTCCAATGTACTAACACATTTGTTTTCATCGGCTTAGGCTACTTAACAGAATACCACACACTATGTTACAAATAAAACACTGAATTTTCTTTCTTTCATTTTTTCTTTTGGTAATTTATTTGGAGGCTGAATAATCTAAGATTGTTTGGATTCTTTGGAGACTGCTTGCATATTGACTGACGACTTTTCACAGTGCCCTTTCTTGGTAAAGGGACAGAGAAACGATGAATCTTTTAATCGTGAGCAATAATTTCATTCATGACAGTTTCACTATCATAAACTATGCACTTGCCAAAAGTCCTACTAACACGTTGACTATCAGTGTTTTATTGTTTTAAAATTCATGCCTTAGGCCCCTAAGCCATGTGCTTTATCACTCCTTGAACCACATTCTCAATTCAAAGAAATCAAGATTGCAATATGAAATTTGGAGGGATACATGATTTCAAATATTAGCAGCATTGATCTCAAAATTCTAAGAATGAAGGACATCATTATATAGAGACAAAATCATTTTATATTTGTGAAATTACCAAATAAGCCCCATTTAAGTAATATCATCTATTTAATCGCCATGCCATTACATACATTATGTTGTATCTTTTTACTTCTAATTTATTTAAAAAAAAAATTTCTTCCCAGAAACTACCCAATTGGTGTGTGGTTGATCTTAAAGACTAGGCTACAGAGCCGTTATAGTTTGATTATCATGAGAAAACTCATATGGCAAACATTACCTAAAACTTTATCTACTCCATTATGTTTTCAAAATATATCATGATAAAAATTGAGTGCTAACACATAAAGGAATATAGGTATAACACTATAAGCTTATTAGGTATACAGATGGTCTGTGATAAAGCCAGAAATGGAAACCACATCACGTACTATTTTAACGCTGCATTTCCCAGCAGGCCACTATTTCTAACTACTTCTCCCAAAAACATTCTAAACAGCAAACACTTATTCTTTAAAAAAATTATCTTGAATATTGGATATTTCTAAAACAGTATCAATAAGTCTCTTAATGAGAGACGTTACTGGTGCCTGCTCGAACAAATCGATGAGCAACGGGATTACTAAGGTAGGATTAATGTATACTGCTGGTTTTCTTGTTGGTTTATTAAAAGGCACAAAGCATTTCAGCAATTATCATTGCCATCAAATGGCTCGTAATATCTTATTTATTTGTGCTTTAAGGAAATTCAAATTACACAGAACAAATGATTAAAGATTCATTTTATGTTTTGATCATGACCTTAAATAGTCAACAAACAAGAGGAAAATAGAGTACAAAATAGTGAAGTTTTATATAAATATTTTGAAAGATGTATTTTTCTCTTTTAATCAGCATCACTGTATCATTGTCATCACTGTTATCCCGTTGCTCATTGATTTGCTCAAGCTGGCATTGGTAATGTCTCCATTGTGAGACTTGTTGTTACTGTTTTCGGCATATCAAATGTGCCACAGGTAGCTTGCCAGGCTCTGCCGTGCAGGTGAGATACTCTCGGTAGCTTGGCACTGTCTCCAAGAGGGATGGAGTAATTGAACCCGGGTTGATCCTGTGCAAGGCCAACGCCTTACATGCTGTGCTATCACTCCAGTTCTTAATCAGCATAAGTATAAGAATTGATTAAATTTAATTTTCATTTAACATTGCTTTCTCAATTTAATTTCAAATAAAATTCCTTTTTGCATTATTAAGAATATTATAATTCCCTGCATTTCTTAGAGAAGATAGAAAGCTAAGCAAGTTTTTCAATTGTATAGCTATTTAAAAGAAAAATCCAATTTCATATTCTAACTGCATTTGTTGAAAAACATAGAAATGATTTCTTAAAAACTCTTCCTGGGATGACTACAGGAAGCCAAATTTCATTCTGAAAAGGCTATACTACTTGTTCCTTGACATTTTCAAAGTTCATGTGATCCTGAGAAATGATTAAAGGTTATCTCTGGAGCATATTGCTGATGACAGTTTCCCTACTTGCTATAGTTCATAGGTAGCAAAGACTGTATTGTTTTAAGAATTTTTATTTTCTTTTCCACTCCATTTGTCAAGTCATAAACTATTCTTTCCTTTTTTTAACTTAGAGTTCTGTGTACCATATGATAGTGTAACACTAGTATTGATCAAACAGTTTGTCTTTACAAATTATTTTATTGTTATCATTTCTTTGATTTTATTATATTCGAGTGACATAGTAATTTACTATCAGAAATCATGCAATTTGAAACCAAAGAATAATTTGGGAGTCTATTACTGAATGGTCAGATACAGTAATATATATGTAGATTATATAGTCATATATAATGTGCAGTCATATGGGATAAAGCAAAACATAAATTTCAAAATGTGTTATTAAAATGTGTCTTATGCTCAGTCCAAAGTCTAATTTATATAAAACCAATTAACTAAAATATAATAATGACCCATTTCTAAATATAAACTATTTAGGGAAAACATTGAATTGTATGTGTAGAAGCAATAAACTCTAAGTCTAAATTTAAATGTCATTCATAGCAATTTACCTTTTTTTTTGGGTTGGTTTATTTTTGTTTTGGGTACTATACCTGGCAGTCCTTAAGACTTCCTTCCAGCTTTGTGTTCAGAGATCTCTCCTGCTAGCACCTTTGCTCAGGATTCTGAGGGACTTAACCTAGGTCAGATGCACGCAAGGCAAATGCCATACCCAGTTTACTATCCCTCTGGCCCTAACATTTTTTGTCTTAACACCAAGCAATGAAATAGCAACTTTAGAGAGCACTAATCAATAATCCTGTCAATATAGAATTACATCGTTTATGATCACCTAACCTATCCCAAGGTATTTTGCTAATCTTGATAAAATTAGTACATCACAGGTTTCTCACTCGTATGTTTTATCTTTCAAGTGTTTCATACTTTGCTTTACACTTTGTACTTCCATATGTTAACTGTCCATAAAAGATATTTTTTCTATTTATCTTGGAACTATTATGCAGTATAGTATGTGTCAAAAGTGAAAATAGTTTTTCAAACTTTCTATAATGACAAACTTTGATATTCAGAAAAAAATATTTATCTCTTTATATACACTTTAATTATTCCATAATTTTACACATAGTTTCATTTAGAATAAATCAAAGTCTTTCACAGGCAATAGTGACAGGACTATGCATGAACAGCTGAGCTAGAGAATGACCTGCCATTTTGTGTAATCTGTTATTTCCTTCAAGAGGCTTTGGGTCGAGTGGTGATACTGATGCCTCCAAATAAGCTGTACAGAGTGAGGCAACTATAGGTGGTGATTTTACCAGCCCTGCGAATAAGAAGTTCTTTTGCCACTTTTTACAACTTGTATCCTAATTCTAATAAGTACGGGGTGAAGTGAGCAGTCTGCTCAACTTCCTTGCCTAAGTTCATTTACTTAAATAAGTTTTTGGTTATAATGCAAACATATCATGACAACTGAGATAGAGCAGACACTATATCAAATAAAGATGCTCACATATATGAAGCAGAATGGCCTAGTAGAATATATTAACTCATGATTAAAGGCAATTTAGCAATGTACCAGCAATGCCTTATGTATCATCTATTTGACATCATGTTTATTCTAACATACAACTTTTATGGGTGAGTAATTAATTTGTATGATGTTTAACCACTTCCTAAAGTACAATATTGTACGAAATAGAGTTTGACTAAAAGTTCACTACTCAGAATACTTTTAAAATATTGCTAATTGAATACTTGACTTAAATTATATATAATTTTAGATCTAAAAATGGAATAGGATTTTATTTAAGTTATAATTTTGGAGGGTGTGAAGTTGTATTTGGGAACCCAGGGAATCATTTCCCCTAATATAGAGTGGTCTTGTGGGTCATTTGTGAAAATATTGAAGAACCTGGAAATCGCCAACTAACAGTGACCTGCAGTGGCCACTTCTGCCTCATCTGCATCATGAGGTTCTCTGGCTTGGTGGACTGCTGGCAACTAAGGGCATTTTCTTGATGCTTTTAGGGCACTGGCCTATAGCCAGAGTGACAAGTCAATAAAGAATCTTTAGTAACTTCATACAAAGGATCAAAATATATAACTGTTTTATTATGCAAAATGCATACATCAATTTGAAAAGAATTAGGGAATAGGAATGTTAGGAATGGAAGAGGAAATAGAATGATCTTGGGGAAAAATAAAAAAAAGGAAAGGAAACTAAAAGCATATAAAGAAAATAAATCTTGGGGTTTTTATATATGGTTAATGGATCATGTACTATATGGTCTTTTTAATGTGTTGAACAATGATTTTCTAATATCGATTATGATTTATATGATATTATATCACCACTGCTGTTCTCTCAAAAACAGAAACAAACAACCCCTTCCCCCCCCACACACATCACTTTTAAAATACTCAGAAGACTAATAGTAGGAGTTAGGTGGAATCCAGAAAACAAAATGTGGTTTCAAGTGAGCTTGTATATCATTTTTTGCCTTCAAATATGTGAAGCAGAATAAAGACCACAGATTGTTTAAAAGCCCACATTCTTTAAAGTGTTCCAAACAGTCACCAGGACCTTACAAACACATTTCAAAGTGATTTTCCGTAACAATCCCACAAAAGATGTTTCAAAAAATAACAAATTTGTATAGATGTTATTAAAACATAGCAAGTCAAATATGACATTTTTACATAAATTAAAAGTACTACTGCTATTCTTGTCAATAGATGGTTAATGAACTGAGTGTGGTATTTCATTATCTATATTTATTTTACCATGCATCATTTTAGATTTCATAGCTATACATGTTATGCTGGCTATAAAATTATATAGCCCGTTTTAAGGTGTAGCTTCTATATTCTGGCTAATTTCCAGATGCAGAGTATTTTTGCCAGGGTCACATCATTAAAAGCTTTCCTCCATAAGACACACGTTTATAGCCCTTAAACTTTATCAGTGTCATGCAAATAGAGTCCATGTCCCAGCAATCAATTAGAAGCCTTAAAGTACCCACCTCCTCCATTTTATTTCACTGCTTTCAAAGATGAAGCTATTAATTCTAATTGCCAATCTTTTGTCTTACAAAATACCCTGACCACTTCATAAAGCCCTGTTATCTGGTATACTTCCAAATATGTATTTATATGTATCCATTTATTAGAGAAAATAGAGATCAATTTTTTAAAGTCATAAGCTGATAATGAAAATCATCAAAATAATATTTTATGTTGTGAAATTTGTAAAATATATATTTGAAAACATTGCAGTGAGAAAACAGAGTTTGTTTCAGGGCTATAATGTGTTTTTCTGCGTCTTCTTTGTATAGGAAATTATACCTGAAATGTATTAAGTACACAATAAAAATTCCTGAGAACTCGGGCTGCCTTTTTACTATACATAATATGTAAATGTTTTGCTTTAAATTTTTTCTTTAAAAAATAGTTTGTTATTTTTTTTTAAGAATATGAAGAGTACATGTAATAGTGCTTGGGTGATAGTCCTGGCTTAGTGCTCAGGAAGTGTTTTGGGTGCTTCAAGGAACCTGAAGTATCAAAAAATGGAGCCCAGTTTCCCTAATGCAAATCTTATGCTCCAATCCATGTTCTTTAGGTCTTTAGGTCTCTGTCTTCTTTAAGTGAAATGTGACTTCTCTCAGCACACTGCCTATTCTCCAGTTTGTTGAATTTGGAACTCATCACTTATTATATTTTCTGGCAGCAAAAATATGGCTTAAGCTTTTGCCCTTTTAATTTTCCTGACAATGATTATCAAACATCAGGCAAAAATGTATCTCTTATAATGTATATGTCCTATTTATTAATGCAAATATTGATTTTATGGCTTATGTTATCTGAGTTCATCCTGACATACTAAGCAAATTTATAAGTGTCCTATCTTAGTATTTTTTTTTTCTTTTTGGGTCACACCTGGCGATGCACAGGGGTCATTCTTGGTTCTGCACTCAGAAATGACCCTTGGCGGTTCTCAGGGAACCATATGGGATACTGGGAATTGAACCTGGGTCAGCCACATGCAAGGCAAACGCCCTACCTTCTGTGTTATCGCTCCAGCCCGTGTCCTATCTTAGTTAACAGAAGAACTATCCACATATTAGGCAGAAAGAAAATTTTGAATTCAGAAAGAAGTTGCCCACACACAGAGAAAATAGTTAAGTTCTTGTATTTACAAATATTAAATAAGCTCTTGATACCCATAAAAATTAAAGGGTCTACATCCCTGAAACTTCTGATTTTCTGTCCAGAGGGGGCACATATATGATCTCAATACATTAAAATTTTAAAATATTTTAATTATTACTATTTACTGTAATAGACATATATTTACTATAATAGACATAAAAGAGAGTTCTAAGAATTTTCGCACAGAGAAAAGTAGTGCTGCACTACAATTTTCATTCAACAACTATTGAATAATCTGGTCCATTTTCTTATAATTTTACTGCAAACATGCATGCCCAGCCACATACTAAGTTGGATCAAAGTAAAAGTTCTTTTATACTATATGACACTAGTATAAGAGACACTCTGATTACCCAGCAAATTTCACCTGCTTATGGAGAATAACTTCTTTGTGGCAGTTCTGTTTCTAGCTACTGGCTTTTCACAGTGCCATGCATTTCTTTTAGATTATAGTATTTTAACAGCATATCATCAACTATTACTTTCTCTTATTCCATATATCATGAGCGTACAAACCATCTTGTACCAGTTTATTATGGGCATTTACAGTGCCTTCCCCACCATAGATGATGAATAAGAATAATATGCAACCACTGAGTTGTACTTTACAAGACAATTTTAGGAAATAAAACAATAGTTCTTACCAATGTCCTCACTATCTACATCTTTACATATAGAACCTATAATACTTTATTATATGCAAAGGGGGACTTAAGTTTGCATTTGATTGTTTGGTAATGAAATTGTCTTAAAGTGAAGAGTTTATTTTTTATTCTCTTGTTAAGCTTTATTCTGGTGAGAGAGGACAAAGTATCAAAAGCAAGAGTTTATTTACTACCAAAAAATGCAACATACTTTTAATTGAAAAAACAAAGCTACCAGTTCTCTTTTGGGTACTTATGGATGGAAGTCAACATTATCAACACAATAAGTTTAGTCTGGAGAGAAAGCATTTGGAGTTTGAGTCTAGATTTTTAAATAATAAATTTGAAATGCTTCAATCTTTTACATTTTCTGATAATTTCATTTCAGAAACAATATAAGTTATTAAGTTCCTATATTTTATTGCTACAGGAAAATGAGCTAAACTCTTTTTTTTTAAATCAACAGCAGTGCTGCAATTGTACTTCATTGTTCCAAATATAACTTAATACAACTTTTGGAAATGTATCACATATTTATAATAAAATGAAGATTTAGCAATCAGAAATTAGGTACCAAATAATTTCAATAATTGAATTAGAAACGTAGTGTTTCAGGAAACAAGTAATCTGTTTTATTTAGTATTATGCCATTATCATGTACCATATATTTTGAGTATTTGGCCTTTTGTCAATCTCGATTTCCTATAAAACTGTAGGTTAGAAAGTGTGATGTATTTATTGACCCATAACTGTTGTATATAAAAGTAAACACGGCATCAAATAGATGATATGTACTGTATCATTTGCCTGTTACTAAATTGCCTTTGATCACAATTTCATTTTTTCTAATAGGATATTCTACTTCACACATGTGAGAATCTTTATTTGATAATTTGTCTGTTCTATCTCACTGCATTATGGTTTTACTTCTTTTTATGGACTTCTTGGGATAAATGGACAGAACACTCATTGCAAGTTACTCCTAAATTCAGTTTACCAGTTAGGGTAATAGACACCTCTTAGAAAAATATTGACTTAAAAATAAAAATAATATAGCCATTAATAATATAGCTTAATAATATAGCCATTAGTATTTTAATGGACTGGAGCAATAGCACAGCAGGTAGGGCATTTGCCTTGCACGAGGCCACCTGGATTCGATTACTCCGCCCCTCTCTGAGAGCCTGGTAAGGTACCAAGAGTATCCCACCCACAGGGCAGAGCCTGGCAAGCTACCCATGGCTTATTCTATATGCTAAAAAGAGTAATAACAAGTTTCACAATGGAGAAGTTACTGGTGCCCTCTTGAGCAAAGTGATGAACAATGGGATGACAGTTCTACAGTGCTAGTAGCACTGAGTTAGAAAGAGATGCAAATTAATTTCATCATTTATTAATTGTTTGGTATTTGAATCACATTTGACAGTGCTCAGGGAATGACTCTGTGCTCAGGGAGTGTGGATGCTCAGAGATGATATGAGGTGCCTGCATAGAGCTCATTGGCCAACCACTTGCGAAGCAAGTATCCCATACACTGTATTATCACTCCGAACATGAAGCACTATTCACCAATGATTAATACACAATCTCTATTTACTAAAATTAGTAAACAAAAGTTGAGATAAAACCAATCAAATTAAGTAAGCAAAAAGACCAAATCATATCAGAACGTTATAGATATTTCCAAGTTATAGTAAAACAATTTTGTTTTTCTCTTTAATTTTTATGAATTATTTTCTTTTTGTTAAAGCACTGTAATTAATAAAGTTATTAATAGGTGATAATGATACTAGTGAGGTATCTTCTGCAAGATGTTATTTGGTATTTGTGAAATAATTTCATTGGTTAAGTAGAGGGAAATTTAGTTAAAAGCATTTCAAGAGTACCTGGCAACTAGTTTGATAAAGTGAACTCATAGTTTTATTACTTTCTTCCTTTATCTCCATTTATCTTTAATTTCCTACATCATATTCTCAGGGAGAATTTTAATAAAAAATACACATTTACAGTGTTTCGTGAAGTTTCATATTAATCCTTTGTCAACTTTAGATATTTTTAGTAATGTTCAAATTGAAGTCAGCACTCTATTAAGTGTTTCTACATTATTATTAAAATGAAATATATAACCTTGGTAGGAGTAAATTAATCAAATTAATAAGTAATTTTATCATATGGATTTATCTTTTATATTTTAAAAACAATTCAAAATATCATAACTCAATGGAATATTGACAATAGCTTTGCAAGTCAAATAGAATATAATATGAAATGATTTTAAAAATTATCACTTGAGTCCTACTGAATCTAGTTAGGAAAAGATTTAAAAAAAAAAAAAAAACTGGTCTATGCTTCCTAAATGGCATGCAGATTAAGCCTATTTATTTCCTCTGTCATATATGGTAGCATTGAAATAAGGAGGCTATTCTTATCTCTAAGATGAACTTTTACAGTAGTGGAAAAGGCATAAATTAATGAGTTAATTGTCTTCTTTATTGTCAGACAAAATCCTGCGGAGTACTCTTAATAGTAGAACTGATGCCCTGTTGCCCTCAGTAATAATTAGCTTATATATGCATTCTCTGATTAATTTATCCTGATTAGTAACATAATTCCTTTTAGTTTCCTCTTATTCATGTGATGATATCCCAGAGTATATATGCAATTTTACTTAGAGATGAAATCCATGGTTAAAAAAATGAAAATCTATAGGAAAGTGTTTGGGATGCTTCCTTATACTCAATCGAACATGTTATTTTTCCCTTCTCTTCCCTAGTACATAGAAATTTTACTTTTAAGAGAAAGCAATCATGTTTTAAATATAAGATATTGTAAGGAAAAGTTTACCTTTCTTCTAAGAGTTAGAGCGAACAAAAGTGAAATTATTTTTTCTTCATTATTTATTTTTTCTTCATTATTTATTTGTTGGACTAGAGCACAGCAGATAGCACATTTGCCTTGCATGTGGCCTACCCAGGTTCAATTCCTCTGTCCCTCTCAGAGAGCTCGACAAGCTACCGAGAGTAACCCACCCACATGGCAGACCCTGGCAAGCTACCCGTGGGGTATTCAATATGCCAAAAACAGTTAACAATAAGTCCTCAATGGAGATGTTACTGGTGCCCACTCGAGCGAAGCGATGTACAATGGGACAAGATTGCTACAGTGCTACAGTGCTATTTATTTGTTTGTTTTTGGCTTTGGGGCAAAACCATGGAGGTTCTCAGGGCTTTACCCCTAGCTCTGTGATCTGGGATCATTTCTGCTCGTGCTCTGTGACCTTATATGGTACCAGGGATCACATTTGTGTGTTTTTTGGTGTCATGATTAAGCTTCAGTTGTTTTAGTGATGACAAGTGTTTACCATAATTTATGGCCATATGTCATCATCATCATAATCATCCCGTTGATTGTCGAATTTCTCGAGTGGTCTCAGTAACGTCTCCATTTGTCCTAGCCCTGAGATTTAGAAGCCTCTCTTTACTCGTCCTTCCCAACGATGCTGCATTGGAGGCTCTTTCAGGGTCAGGGGAATGAAACTCAGCATTGTTACTGGTTTTGGTATATGAATACACTGTGGGGAGTTTGCCAGGTTCTCCCAGAGGGAGAACTAGGCTATAAGATGTCCGGGATCTTGGTTTTATAGTCTCTGGATGTGGGCCGTTGGTGGGTTTACATGGCATGGGGGCAGTCCCTGTGTGTGACTGCCTAGCTACTGGAAAATGGGAAATCTGTGCAGAAGAGGCCCAGTCCCGATCTGAGCAGGCTTAGAGATCTCATCCCTGGGTTTCACACACCTGGGTTCCTCTGCTGGTACCTTCATGCGTGAGGCTTGTCCAAACGTGTGGGAGAGGCCTTGAGTGTGGCTGTGGCTAGGCTCCGAAGGTCTTCAGCCGCAGGGGCACTGCTTGGGGCGGGGAGGGAAGCTGTAGCCCAACCCCTCCGAGGGGACCTAGCAAAGTCAACCAGGTATGTGGGCAAGAGACTCTCTTCGTCACTCTCTTTAAGGAGCTTGGCTTTAAATCTCTGGATGTGGGTCATTGGAAGGACAGGATTTTAAATTCTAGATAAGATTTTGTGAATCACTGGTTTCAGACAAGATCTTATCCTGACCTTAAAATCTACTATCTTTATATATATATAGAGAGAGAGATATAAAGGGGGATAGATATGGCCATCTACAAAGTAAAGTGAAGTAGATGGCCAATACTATCCCCCTTTATCTCTCTCTCCCTCTCTCTCTCTATATATATATAGTATATATATATGTATATATACATATATACATATATAGCTCAGTTTTAAGAAAAATAATGTGAAAGCTTCCAGAATTTTCACTGAAATTAAACACAACATAATTAATGAAGTTGCCAATCAATAGTATGAAAGAAAGGAGTTAGTGTGGTAAATCCCATGTTGAATTAATTTCAGATTCTGTAATTATAATCATGTACATATGATACTGATAATTCTGTCCATGGTGAACACTAATGAAACAAAAATACCAATCACCTATTATCTATAACTCTTTAACAAATGATAACTATAATTCCAATATTAGAACTTTGTAAACCAATTCTATTCAAGTATAAAACAACTGACTTAGAGAATTTTCGATGAATTATGTAGGCAATTTGATAGTCATTGTGCATTCTGTTCTCTTTTTAAATGATATGCTCTTTTTCTTATAGTTCTATAATCTAAAGGAGTGGAAATAATTTTATTCGCATATTAGGTTGAAAAAACATATCACTTGCATGTAATAGGCAGTTTTATTCTCAAAAATTTTTAATTTCCCATTTGAAGCTTTACATTATAGACCAGTGAAAGAAATTAAGCAAAATTAAATGTTTTTCTTTCTATTGTTTTGATAAATCTGTGAGTAATTTCCCAGCATAGTATCTATATATTTGTAAAAGTTTATACAACTTCTTTATGTGCCAAAGATGTACACTCTAAATGTCTAAAGGCAGCATACATCATTTCAATGAATCATTTTCTTAATTTTTGTACTCAAAAATTGTTAATTTTTTTCACTTAGTCTAAGGAAAATTTTCTTTGTAACAACTCTACTTAGAATTACAGATTATACTTAGGAAATAAAAATTATGTACTTTTATTTTAAAATCATAAGTTCTGTACTTTTCAATTTTTCAATTACCTGTTGAAACATAACTTTGTTTAACTCTGTAAATGAATTTAGGATTTATCTATTTACAACACTGTCATGACTTTGGGCACTATTCCTCAAAGGTTCAAAAATGGTCAGTTCAGAGCCCTGTATTAATCTGTTTCCCATGATATATCGGTTTTATTTTATAGCTGTCTTTCCTTCTCTTAACCAGGTAGTACAACCAGCAATAGTTCAAGGCAATTTTTGTTTCAAGTTTTGATGTCAAAGAAGTTAACCTGCATTTTCCACTGAGTCTACTTGAAATGTGTGAAGAAAGAATCTCAGTGGTTTTTCTTATAGTTGCAGAATTCTAATAGGCCCAGAATATAGTCTCCCTTTGACTGAGTTCTACATTTACACCTAGTACAGGAAAACCTCATAGATCAGCAAAACTAAACAAACAAAACTGAGGACAAAAGAAATGAGAAAATGATTCTGGGTGGGCAACAATTATTAAATTATACATAGTACCACTTATGAGTGAATCCTTGCAATGACTGGCTGTCATAAAATGCAATACAGAAACAGATAGTATCCATGTTTTAATGATATCACTTGTATCACTTGTCATCCCATTGCTCATCGATTTGCTCAGCGGGAACCAGTAATGTCTATACATTTGTCCCTGTCTCATGCTAGTGTAGTATAATGGTGTTTGCTTGTTCCAGGAAAACAAAGAGTCTCAAACATTTCATTCAGGATCTTGACACAGAAGTCTGACCATCTTGTAGGTGGATGGCCACGCGTTCTTTTGATGTCCCTGTGGAATCCAGGCAGTCATAGCTCTAGTCCAGCGGTCATCTCCAAATCAAATTACATGTCTGGTCCATCTAATTTCCGATGGCTTGGCAAACGAGATAGCATCCCTGTTTCTGTATCATCGAAGGAGGCTGGAACTCCCTATTCTTTCTCTCACTTAAGTGAAACGTAATATTCCAAGAAAGGCTCTTTTGATTCTCCTTTGGGAGACCCAAATAGCGTTTTTACCTAGTAGGTTCCAGGTCTCTGAAGTGTATACTAGTGCAGGAAGAATGGTGGAGTCGAAAAGATGTGCCTGGAGCTGGAGGTTCTTCATGGTCTTAACTACTTCTTCAGCGTTCTTGAAGGCATTCTGCGCAGCTCTCTTCCTCTTGCATAGCTCAAGTGCCAGGTCATTCATCATGTTGAGTTCTTGACCTAGGTATACAGAACTACTACATTTGGAGACATTCATTCCATTGAGAGCAAATGGAATGTCAGGAACTAGTCCGTTTCTCATGAACATTGTGTTTGTGAGATTCAGCTGTAGTCTGACCTTTCCATACTCACAGTTGAAGTCGGCCAGCATTTGTGCCACTTGGCTAATGTTTGGTGTTATCAGAACAGTGTCATCAGCGAAGTGGAGGTGGTGTAGTTTCCGACCATCTATTCCCACTCCGATTTCTTCCCATTCCAGTCATCATATGACATTCTGAGGATGGCACTGAAGATTTTCAGTGAAATGGTGTTGCCCTGACGTACCCCTCTCTTCATGTCAATGATCACTTCCTTGTAGAATGGTGAGATACTGGTGGTGAATCGGTTTTAGAGCTCACAGAAGATCTTGATGTACTGAGTATGAACACCCTGTGTGGCTAGGGCTTTGATGGCCACTTCAGTCTCAACAGAAACAAAGGCCTTCTTTAAATCAATGAATGTTAGACAGAATGGCATCTTGAACTCTCGAGAAACCTCAATGAGCTTGGTCACCGTGTGGATATGGTCGATTGTACTGAATCCATTTTTGGAAGGCAGCTTGCTCCCATGGTTGTCCTTCAGCTAGTTTTTTGTCAATTTATTCATGATGACTTGAGTGAATAACTTGTAGGTGCCAGACAACAGGCAGATTGGGCAATAGTTGCCAATGTTGTGGATGTCTCCATTCTTGTACGAAAGGACAGTCTTACTGGTTTTCAATTAGGAAGGAGCCTTGCATTCAGATCGGTAGTGTGTAAAGAGCCAAGCCAGTGTATCGGTGAGTCCTGGCGGCAGATTCTTCAGGTGTTTGGGTCTGACCTTGTCTGGACTGGGTGCTCTATGCTTCTTTACCAACGGAATAGCAAGTTGGATTTCAGAACGGAGAACACTGGGAATGACATAATCATCCTGTGCAATTTGTATGTGGGCACATGGACATGGCTATCAAGGAGATCTGAGTAGAAGTCGTGGATACCTTTTTCCATTGCCCTTCTAGAAGATGTGATGTATCCATCATGATGTCGAAGGACTGGTCTTGTGGTTGATGAAGGACAGTGGGCATTGAGAATACTGTAACTAGCTTCTGCCTGATTAGCCAACACTGCAGTTCTTCTCTCTTTGAGGTCTTCCTTTATCACTTATCTGCACAGCATGGTGAGCTCGGACATTAGCTTGTGATTGCCTGAGGCTCGCGCCCAACCACATTGGTGAATGAGCTCAAGAGATTTTGAAGACAGGCATCTGTCTGTGGCTTTCCCACTCTGAGCATTTTTAGTGCAACCATGGATGTGCTGAACCAGTCGATCGCATTCCTCGTCGATGTTGTCAACGATGGCATCTTCCCACGTTGTCTTAATAGTGCCAATAAGCTCCCAATTGGAGGTCATTCTGGGAGTTCTTTTCTTAAACTTAAACGTTGCAATCTTTTCTCCCCGCTCTGTGAAGTAGAATTTTGCACGAAGGAGATGGTGGTCTGATCCCATTTGGAATTTTGGGACAACAGTGACATCGGTTGAGCAAAACCATCGATTGAATATGATGCGGTCAATTTTGTTGTGGAACTGTCCACCGGGAGACTCCCATGTCCAACATTTAGATTCGGCCTTCTGGAACTGTGAGTTTCCATGGATGATCTTGGTCAACATGATGTACTCAGTCTCTCACCCTGTTCGTTCCATTGTAGGCCATGGGTTCCAATCTTCGGGCAACCTTCTTGGTACTATCTTGGTGTTAAAATCATTGACAATGACCTTGTAGATGGTGTGGTTTTCTTTATAGAACTTCTCCAACTCCATGTAAAACGTCTCAATTTCTTCTCTGTCATAGTTGGATGTCGGTGCGTAGAGGACGAAGATAGAAACTGCCAGCAATTATTCACATCTATTCTAACGTAAGTATCGATTCAGGTTGTTAGGCATTCAAACGAACCAATGGTCATGGCCAAGTTCTTGTTGATAAGGACACAGTCACCACTGACACCTCTACTATCGCATGTGCCAAGGAAGAGTTCTTCTCCAGTGTCGAAAATGGCGTGATGTGTTCAATGCCTTTTCATCTCATTCAATCCAGTGAAGTTGTACTTGATCTTCACTGCTTGCACAATCAGGTCCTCGATGGATGCTTTTGATGTCATCATGCATGCGTTAAAAGTACAGAGAGTCATTTCAGTACTTCTTTGTTTTGGCAACCTAGTTCAGCCCTGAGATTTTAGCAGACTCTCCTTGCTCATCCTTCTCAACACTACCATATTGGGGGCTCTTCCAGAGGCAGGGGAATGAGGCCCATTTTTGTTACTACTTTTGGCATATCGAATATGCTATGGGTAGCTTGACAGGCTTTGCTGTGAGGGTAGCATGTAGGGAGGTGGCCCCTCCCTACTCCTCTTTTATCTACTGTAGCTGTCCTCTCCCTACTCCTCACTTATCTACTAGATGATTTAATTTTAATGATATAATTTTTGTAATATTAACATCATGAAATTTATGAGTGCATCATTATTTGACCAAATAAATAAACACACACAGACACAGACACACACACACACCTGCAACAGAAGTTAGCTATATTTATTTCCAGGTTGAAAAAGCTTGAAGAATTTAATAAGCCCTCTGTCACTGTAACAAAAATATGTTGAACTAGTTTTAATTAATGAATGTCAATTGACTCTTAATTCTAGAATCAAAACTAAACACGACTTCTGCAACCAAATTTTCCTTTACAGCTTTTATGAATCTGGAGCTAAACAGTGTAGGTTTCAATTATACATTCTGTTTATATAATTAGTGTGACACATTTCAGCCAACACAACGAAAATGACAAGGATCTATCCCTTCACATAAATGTTGCCCTTCTCTACTTGTTTAAATAATTTAAAAATAATACAATTATGGTAGTGGCAGCAATAATTAGCAATTTTTGAAAACAATAATAATTTATTCTTATTGTTTTTTTGAAATGGTCTATTCTAGAGTCTTTAAGATATTTTTTTAAATTTCCTATTTTAATTTTTTCCTTTAATGGAAATCACTATTTCATATTTTTTCACTTCCACTCGTATTTTTTTTTAAATTTAAATTTTATTGAATCACCATGTGGAGGGTTACAAAGTTCTCAGGATTATGTCAGTTATACAGTACTCAAACACCCTTCCCTTCACCTGTGCCCATATTCCATCACCAACCACCCCATTATACCTCCCGCCCCCTCCCGCCCCCCCAGTCCCCGCCCTTGTAAGTGATAAGTTTCACTTTGTTTACGCTTTATCTTGGTTACAGTCCATGTTTCAACACATAATTCACTATTGTTGCTAGGGTTTCCCCCCAAAAAAGAGAAGACAGTCCCACTGTCAAGGAAGCATTTGATGGCTCTCCATTGCTGAGAATGTAGAGATATTAAGTCCCGCTGTTTGTTACATAACTTTTCTATTTTTTTCCCCCCTCGTCCCGCGCCACCGAGATCACGCCTGTTTAGTAATCACCACGCTGCCTGACAAAGGGAAAACAAACCAAAAGAGATGGTTATTTCTCGTCATCAGCCGGCGTGGGGCTCTGGCTTAGTTGATAGTCTGGTAGAATGTCTGCAAGCAGTTTCTGGAACCAAAAGTAATACGCTGGTATCGGCACCGGCTCAAGATTCCACCAGCGTCCCGCTGTTCCAAGTACATAATAATTTATTCCCTTGTATCCGATTCCCACGCCACCAGGTCCGTGTCAGCTTAATGGACATCATACTATGGTTAACGCCATGCCACGTTTCTTCCCGAGAAAGGATATTTCTTCTCAGCCGGCGTGGGGATATGGCTTAGTTCAGTCTATAGAGATGGCTACCACTTTGGTGGCCTTCAATATTTCAGCAAAAGACTTACTATTCTTGTTAGGATTTCCCACCAACCAGGGAAAATTCTGCCTAAAATTCTATCGCTACAATCTTTTACCCTTTAACAAAAAAACTTAGTACTATTGTTTGGAGTTTCCCCCCACGTTAAGCCCTGCCAAAAAGGAACATTTACACGTTGCTGAAAATCAAGAGATATTAGGTTGCGCGGCTGCTATTGCAGCCGCGCGGTTTTGGATTTCTATATGAAGTCCAAGGAAAATTCTTTTGGTAATTGCATCACTCGCTGGCAGCGCCTGGGCCAGAAGCTCCCAGCACACAGTTTGGAGGCATTTTGGGGGCGCCGCTCGTGTCCAAAGTGGTTCAGTTGCCTCCGGGGTCGATCTCGCGCGGGGCCGCAAAGGCTCATATTTGTTTTTAATATTTGAAAAATTCTATTTTCTTTTCAAATAAATATTTATTATTGTAAAATATGATTAGATGTCAATATCTCATCACAAGTACCTTATGAAGCACAAGGGAGAGTGGAGAGTGTTTTGTATTATCTGGGCCAGTGTTACTGTGCCTATGTGAAGTATTTGGTATACAATCTGTGAACCTGACATTTCAGGAAGCCTGTGGTCTAATTTAAATATAAACAGCCTTAACTTAAATTGTTGTTACGTATGGAAATGCACTGAGTTTTGTATGGAACATATTAACTTAAAGATATAAGATTATTTACTTCTGCCCTTGGCTCTGAAGATTTTGTAAGTTTCTATTTATCTGTTTTTTAGAAGTTGCAAAGAGACCTAAATTCAATGGGAATACATAAGGGGAATTATTATTTTGGTCATTTAAACTGATGAGATAAAAAATGAAAAATATGGGGTTTGGGTAGATAGTTTTTGATTTTTAATAATCTCTGTCAAGAACTCCAAAGCTTGATCTTCCTTTCCCTCTTAATTTCAGACTAATTTCTTAGATTATACTCAAAGGAATAATTACTTTGTATGTGTTGCTATGTTTTTGACTATGTTTCTGACTTATTTAATTTCATTTCAGTTGGCAATAATTTCAAGGATCTGAAACATACAGCATACCCAGCAATTTAGTATCATATGTATTATATGCATATACACTCAGGAAGTTTAGTATCCTATATATATATATACATTATTTTCATCAATTAGCTTAGAAACCTAAATATTATATCATATTTATTTTGTGTAATATACTGTGTAGTGCATATCACACGTTATAGAATTGTGCTTATGTTAATGCATCATACAATATGTGTATTACAAATACCTTAAATGTGTTTTTAATATTGTAGAAAAATTAGTAATCATCCTATCAAATACATCTTAAGTTTCTATTTTATAGATAATCTTGTTACTCTTAGTCACAAATACCATACGAATGATTGTAGATCACAAGGAGTAAGGCTGGTCTATGATGCAGGTTATATTGTAAAATATTATTTTCAAAACCGGTTATTTGACAGCAAAATGAAGCACTTTTTATGCTTTGTTTCTTAAAGAGATTTTTGAGAGTTATTGTTTTTCCTCTATCAATCCTTTCTCTCTGATCTCTAAACTTTTTTTGTGATGTTAGCAGAATGTGAGTAGTTTGGAAAGAATATGAAAATACCTAGAAAAACATAGAAAAATAAACTTTGTTCCAAATTCTGGGCCATTTAATGGCAATATTTCGGCGTGGAATAGATGATGCATTGTGGGTTCACACAATCATCACTCACAAACTCGACACGAAAAGCTCCAGACTGGTGATTAATCTCAGCAGTTATCTATATTAAACCTATTTAGTTTTACATGTACATACTATTTTCCCTGTCATGACACATGTGTTGTCTTCAGAAACAGTCAATTGATTTGTAGACTTTACTATCTGAGAGAGCTAACTAGAGAAATGAAACTAGAAATTTTACTGGCAAGAGGTTTTGTCATCTCCCTATTAAAATCAGCCTGTGGAGGTAATGTGTGTTTTTCTGGGTGGCAATTCAAAAAGCCTTGTATCCTTTGCCTTCAGCCTTGGGAACTCTCACTTTAGAGGTTATGCTGTAAGTCTTTCCTTTGCTCTGCCTGTTTTTTCCCTCTGCCTTCATTATCTCAAATGCTTTCCTCACTCTGCACCTCTAACAATTTGTGGATAATGAGTGATTTCTCATGAATTAACTACCTAATCTCCTTTTATTCTATACTGCCATCTGGCTGTTTCTCCTTACTTTGATCTGTAACTTCTAATCTTGAACCCATGTTTTAACAATACTTAGTGTTCACTTGCTGCCATTAATGTATAGTTTTACTCATTTTTCGTTTGTTTGTATCTCTTTTAAAGGGAAGTGGTTGGTGATTTTTCCCTCTCAGTACTTCAAAAACACTAACATCTATTACTCTGAATTTTTTCACTTATTTTAGTTTATGTAGGCCTACTGTAGTTACATATTTCAAATGTCTCACTAGCATACCACTTAACCTGGCTATTTAGAAAAACTCAGCATTTGGGAAATTATTCTATTATACTATATATGAAAACTTGGTTGAAGTTTAGGTTATCTTCTCTGCCCTTTTACAAATAAATTTTGGAACAGAAGCAGTCTCAATTTCTTCTGCCAAATGATAACAGTTTTATTTCATCTATTTCAGAAGTACCATCTTTTTAACATAATGAATAGCTTTGCCCTACTCTCTTCCCCTGCTTGCTCTAAATATTGTCAAGTTTCACTTCCATTTTAGAATTTATTAGTAATTGGTAAGTCATGTCTTCAAAATTGAAGTATTTTCGGTAATTTAACTACTGCTAGACTCCCTTTAGTTTGAAAGCCACATTCTTTTTATTTTATTTGAAATAAACATGATGTCTAAATAATATAACTATGTTTAGCTAAAGGTTCAAGAATATTAAGAGGAAAAATCACACTTTGAGATGGATTGTTCATCTACATTAAATATCCCATGGCACTATCATCTTGTGTAAACTCCCCCTTGCCACATATTTCCAATTTAAATTCTATTAGGAGGCACTCCACTTTCAAGTGGGAATTCAAAAATGGAATAAATCTGTCCCAAATGAATTGCTTCTCTTCCACAAAAGACCAAGTGACCTGTCTGTGATATTTTGCCTATCTCATAACTGTGGATCCCCTACCGTAAATGGGGTTTTTGATGCTTAGGAAAATACTCCAACTCAATTAGAGAGGTTGCCTTTAGGGGATAACCCCACAGTGATTAGAATTGAAAGCATATATCTTGGGTAACAGCTTCTATTTTAATGGATTCTTGCTTAATCTTACAAACTTGCAGGTAGCTTCCTGGGTCCCAGAACTATTTGATTCCTCAGTGTCCTCAGCCTATGATTCTCATCTAATCTACACAATTCCAGCAGTCCTTTCACACTCTGACCCCCTGGAGCTAGGAACCCATTATTTGTGCTTACTGGCATCTCTGCTGGCTAGACATGACAGCTCTGTTGCCTTTGATCCCAGGTACCGCAAGCAATTTACAGTTGCACCACAGCTATGTGTATTTACATACTGCAGCAAAGACAACTAGGAGATATGTCAAAAATGTATCCAAGAAGTACAGCTTCAATAGAATATGGAAGAGACTAACTGGCAACCTCAATAATAGTTGAAAATTATTACTCAGTACAAGAATTGAGTGTTGAAAGTAGGTAAAGGGATGTACATGATAACCTTTCAGTATCTGTACTGCAAACCATAATGGCCAATGGAAAGAGAGAGAGTGAGAGAGTGAGGGAGAGAGAGAGAGAGAGAGAAGGAGGAGGGAGAGAGGGAGGAGGGAGGGAGAGAGAAGGGGAGAGGGAGAGGGAGAGAGAAAGAGAGAGAGAGGAGATGAGAAATGTACATTGGTGAAGGGCTTGATATTGGAACATTATGTGGCTGAAATTCAATCATGAAAAATTTAGTAACTGTGTGTATCACTGTGATTCAATTAAATATAAATATATATAATTTTTAAAAAATAACAAAGAAGGACAACTCCAGACAAGTTCATGAACAAACACCACAGCTAGAGGCTTGTCCCTCCAGCGATCACGATGACTCAGTATGTGTGTGTCACAATCCGATATGTGACCATTAGAGACATACATTTGTGCAAACACTGGCCATAACAAACACATGAGCATAGCACTGGTTAAAGAAAAACAAAATATAACTTGGTCTAATGTAACTTGTGCAGAAAACTTGAAATATATTAATTACAAAATTTCTCTGCAAACAGCACTTAGAATTTAGAATCATCACTAGTTTCAGTTTCCTAATTTGAATTTGTAGTGGGACTCATGGCAAGAACACCAAAGATGACACTAGAATTGTGGCGACAGCTGTGAAAAACTAATTGAATAAAGTAAGCAATAAAGCAAAAATCTCATGTAGTTTTATTGTTGTTTTCTTTGGCCTTCCCATATGGCATAGGCAAAACTTTATCTTGCAGATGTTTTACACATACAATGTGCTACAATTCTCGGCTTTATTTGACTTTTTTTTAAATACAGGGAACTAAATATGAATTGACCCAGTATCTTCTGATCTATAGATAATTAATTAATAAATATGGCCCAAGAACTTAATTGGATTCTACTTTGCTGTCTCACATTTTACAAGTCAATGTCAGAAATTCTGTATATATTAATACTATAGCTATTTTCACTTCATGAAAAAGATCATCACATAATTTTTATTCATAGCTATTTTGTAGCAAAACATTATTTGTAGTACAGTGTGTGTATAGATAATATTCTGATTATAGACATTGTCTTATTTTTTTGCTATCTAATCAGTATAGCCCAATGATAGTATCAACTGCATTAGATATGACCATTTGGTGTTATTAATGTCTAATAGGTGACTGCATAATCAGTTAAACAAGTAATTTTCATTAGATATACATTTTGTTACTTTTATTTTGTGGGAGAGGGGCTCTTAATAATGCCCAGAAAGACCGGAGATTACTTCCGGCAGTATTCAGTCATTTGGGATGAAAAGGAATTTGAAAAAAAATAAAATTACTGAATTTGGGCCTGGAGCAATAGCACAGTGGGTAGGGCATTTGCCTTGCACGCAGCCAACCCAGGTTCAATTGCCAGCATCCCATATGGTCCCTTGAGCACTGCCAGTGGTAGTTCCTGAGTGCAGAGCCAGGAGTAACCCCTGTGCATCTCCGGGTGTGACTCAAAAAGCAAAAAGCATTACTGAATTTTTGTTGTTGTTATTGTTTCTGGGTCATACCTGGATATGTGCTCAGGTCTTACTCCTGGCTCTGTGCTCAGGAATCAGCCCTTAGATCTAACCAGGGTCAGGTTATGTTCAGAGCACATATCTTAATCCCTAGCTTGACATATAAGATATATACACATATATACATATATATATATAATTATAAGTAAATATAAAAAAGACTTTATGATTGTCAAATTGCACTCTAATAAAATATTGTATACAGAATATGTATTTTACATTTTCTGTATACAATATTTTATTAGTTTCCTACATTCTTTATTCCCTATATGATGTGAAGTTTAACTTTATCTCCTTATAATGGTTAAAATATTTATTATCGATAATTAATCTATATAGGACAACAGTAATGTTTCTACTTGGGAATGCATTAAATTAGTAGTAACCATGATGCCAGTTTTCAGGTATTATTCATTTGGTAAGAATATAAATGTCCCTAAGTTTAAATAGAGTTTATCTACAATGTTGTTAATATTAGGAGGGGTGAGTACACTCAGCTGTAATAGAAACTTACTCCTGTCTCTGACTCAGGAATTATCCTGGCCACAGTTGAGGGGCCAAAGGTAAAGCTGCAGACCTTACACTCGTCAGCCATGCACAAGGCAAACACCACATTCTCTTCTGTCTCTCCAGCCATATCAGATAATTTTATATCCATGGATTTAGAAGTATAGCATTTACTTTAAATATATTTTATGTTGTAAATAGTATCTTTATAGTCTTGTGTTTCTGGTTTATATTAAGTTTTCACTATATGATTATTTTATAATTGAAACCATTGCATGCTTAATAAAGCCTTTTAGAGTAATTTATACTTGTCTTAACTATCAGAAGTTTCAGTTCTGAAAAGCATACTTTTATAGTTTCTGTTTAGGATGAATGGATATCCAACTATTTTAAAATTGTCCAACAGGATTCAGATTTAAGAATGAAATAAAAAAAAGTCACTCCTTAAAATTAGGTAATAAAATGTCTAGGAAACTTTTTGTTGTTAAATTGTTGAGGAAGTGGCTCCAATTGTGTATTAAACTTTCTAACCTAAAGAATTGGATATCACTGCCTCAGGGTAAGAGATTGAGTGCTGGCAATATGTTTCCTTGGAGAGCATAAGGTAGATTTCTAGTCATTTTTGCCTAAGGCTGACCTAATAGTGCTTCTGGTAACTTTGTTTGTTTGTGAAAACGTTTTATTGGATCATATTCAGAAAGTGCATGACACATTATAGAGAGACAAAAGTTTGGAAACTTATAGAAATTAAGAAGATCTGTTTGAATGTTGACCTTCACTATGTGAAGGTAGCATGGTTGGTCAGAATGTCATCAAATTAACTGTTAGGAATTCTGTTTAGTAGTACTACTCTTTAGGTTATGTGTTGCTGGATACAGGTGAGTTTGATAGAAAATTGTTTTCCTCTTTGAGAGAGACTTTTAATGAAGAAGAAAAGACAGTTAAAATCAAGTTCATCTAAAAAAAGCGTGATGGACAATTTTCACTTAGCTCCCTATCTCCATGAACATCATTAAAAATAATATTTTATAAAACATCAATGAATTTTGTTTGTCACTATAAAGGACATTAAATATTGTCCATTCAATAGAGTCCTAATGTTTAAATATAAAAGCTTATATATTTTATTTTGCTTTAATTAAGATAGACATATGTAACTTATTCACCGTAGCACTGTAGCACTGTCATCCTGATTTGCTCAAGCAGGCACCAGTAACATCTCCATGATGAGACTTGTTACTGTTTTTAGCATATTGAATATGCCGCCGGTGGCTTGCCAGGCTCTGCCGTGCTGGCGAGATACTCTCAGTAGCTTGCCCAACAATCTTAGAGGGGCAGAGGAATCGAACCTGGGTTGGCCGCATGCAGGGCAAACACCCTAGCTGCTGTGCTATCGCTTTAGCCCTAGGAAAAAAGAAAAAGTCGAATTCGATTACCTATCTTGCGTTGGGAATTGAGTAATTATTTCATAAACCAGTTCAAACTAAATAGAGTTTTTTTTACCACAATCAACATAGTACTTTTTACATTTTAACTTTAAGATTATAGAAATTACCTATCATGGAATAAAAATGATAGAGACAGAGAAGAAATTACAAAAAAATTGAGTTAGTCTTTGCATACGGGAATAGTCACAGCCATTCATATAAAATCTGTTTTAAAACCCTTTATAGTTGTTCCTAAATATAAGTAGATCTTACATTCTGGTTTCAAACAAATAATGCAAAGCAATGGCTGGTTGAAACTATATGCAGATCTGTATCCATTAAATGTTAGATGATTAAACAGTGGATGGCTCCACGGTTCCATCCATGTTGACTAAGGAGTCTATATTTTTATGGATATAGGTAATATAGAGATTATAGATATTATATAAATATAAATATGTAAATATATATCTTTACAAAAATTCAGTTTATTTAGATATGAATTTTATATTCCTGAGTAAATAATAATGAAATTTAAAATTAAAAAAGCATTCCACACTTCTAGAAATACCCTGTTCCTTTTCCTCTTAGCATAGAAAGTATCATAACCCATTGCTTCATATGTTTATTCTGTGTTAGAATGGTTGGTAATATATTTGATAATGTGCTTAAAAATAAGAATTTGTGTAAGATTCTAACTATAGCTATATTTTTCTAATCCATTGCAAGGTCCTGAAGCAAAGGACCATAGAGCATTCTATGACTTATATTGCTAATATAGACCCAAGTAAATTCTATAATATTTGCACAAGTGATATATATAAATGAACCAAAGCGCATTTGTAAGCCCATCTTAGAAGGATAAAAAGAACATTTATTATTTTATGTTTTGAATTTCTTACTTATTTTAAAGATAAGTCCTACAGCTTTATTTAAAAATTTATGAATTTTAGGCCAAGGATGTAGCTCAGATGGAGAGCATTTACTTTGAATTTACTTCACAAAACACACATAGCACACACCCAAATGTACAGGATAAAAACCTAAGGTAACTTAAAACCTAAATACACTTCTGTAAATTTTAATATTTCTACTTTCTGTATAGCAAATGGAACATATTTCATTCTAAAATACATTATCCTCATTTTAAAAATAATCGCTATTCCTCATGTATTAGTCATTATTATGAACAAATAGTAGAATTTAAAGTAAAGAGATAAATTTTAATAGAAGAGGGGAATATTTTCTTTGTATTAGTTCTATAATGCCAGAAATAAATGATCATATATTTTGAGTTTTAACTTAATATACATATTTATGAGCAATGTAAAATGGCATTTTAAAATGTGCATTTTTTAGTGGTTGTTGTACCACACATCTCTCTGGTAGCAAGAAATATCAACTAAAATTGTTTTTAGGGGAATAATTGAGGTTAACAAAGCAAAATCAATGTTTGCATTTCCTTTATATTTATAATTTATAGATACTAAATTTTTCACCTTTTCAAGTATATATTACCACATACCATTATTCAGGAACAATTGTATTTCATTTAAAACCTCTTCCTTTAAACCATGACTCCACACTCTTTGGTAACCACAATTCTGTCATCAGAATCTTAGTGTATGTTTTGCAGAACATTTTGAAAAGTGATTTGGGGGGTTGTTATAAAAAAAGATATACCTTTGTAAATTACAATGCTTAATACAAATGTAATAATGTGTAATCGAGTCAATGTTCAACAACAGATTGATAGATAAATCAATTACATATATAAATATGGACTGGAGCGATAACACAGTGGGTAGGGCATTTGCCTTGCATGCGGCCGTCCTGGATTTGATTCCTCTCTCTCTCAAAGAGCCCAGCAAGCTACCGAGAGTATCCCACCCAATATGATAAAAACAATAACAACAAGTCTCACTTGGTGCCCACTCGAGCAAATCGATGAACAACTGGTGTACAGGGCTACTGTGCTCCATATAAATATATAAATAATACATATATATCTCCCAATGGGATATTATGAAACCATAAGAGAAGAGAAAACAATGTTGTCACTATAGTTTGAATAAAACTGGAAGGTATCATATTAAATGAAATAAAGCAGAGAAGGTTACCATGCTAGATTTTCCCACTTGTCTTTCTGGTTTAAAGAGAAACAAGGAGTAGGGATGGATATGTTGAATGATAGCAAATTCTGGGACCTGTTTTACAGAATTGAATGTCTCAAGCTAAGGGGTAAGAGTAATAGGTTGGAGGATAACATGGATTGGAAATAGCATAATGACATTGGTGTGGGGGTTGGGAACTTTTGTATTGGTGAGTTATGCTGTATAAAAACATACATTAATGTTATTTTAAATGTGCGAGCTAGGTATTAATAATTAAAACTACAACTGCCATAATAGAAGGGTCCAGAACATAAGTTAATTCAGCATTTTAAAGGTCTATCTATTTTTTATGCAAGTTTTCAATTTCTATTAATAGTCATATTCCAGAATAAATAGTATAACCAACCATATGTTCTTTATCAAAACCTTATACAATTATCAAATATGTATGTCATATTTTCTTATTTTATTAATATTTAAGTTTTTGAATTGGTCATAATTGGTTATATTAAAAGCAGTAAAAAACAAATATTGGCAAATATTTTTTATCTAAGTGCTGTTTTATAGATTTAAATTCCCCAAACATAATTTCTCTGTCTCTTAAAAAAAATAATGTTGACAACTGATAAAATGTTTAGCTGGAATATAAATTTTAGACTGGAAAATGATTAATAGATATGAGTTCAAATTGTTATGTTCTATTTTAAATGATTCAGTCCTTGATGAACATCTGTTTGATAATATGTTATATCCAGATATAGTAAATTAATGACAAATATAAAATTATAGAAAAATGACACCTTCAGTTTCATTATGAGTAGAGCTTTGAAAATGCTATGTGTCACAACCTGTCATGCTGTCATTATATGGCATTATGTAGCTTTTAAAAGATGTACATCCTATATTTTGAAGTACTTTAGAAATCTAAAATAAGATTTTTCTATGGTTTCTGATTTCACTTAAAAGAAATTTGGTATGAACAAATTCATTCAGACAGGTATTAAATTCCACTTATTTGAAAAATTGTGTTTATTCTCATCCTCTCACCTTAAGCAGGTGGTTTAATTTTAGTGCACTTCAGAGTTATAATTTCACAGTTATTAAAAACATTTATTATAATTACTGATAATTTTCTATACATATAAGAACATATTCATTGGTAATTTACAAAAAAGTTATTATTTTACATACCTTTGAGAGCTTATTTTAGAATATTCAGTGAACCTAGTTGTTTTGGAAGATGTGCTTTTTGAAAACCATGGATTAATAGGTAGTCCATATCACAGTTATTTTAAGATTATATATGTTCATAATATGCTACAGAATAATAAGAAAGTCAACCTAAAATATGTTTTACATCATTTATCTTTGAAGAAAATTTTATCAAAAACACGCATACAATTATATTAGTTTTGATATTACTTATTCAATAATTAATTAAATGCCTATAGTGTTCTTACTGTATATCAGATACTGTTTTAAATTGCAATTAAGGACTAAACATTAGGTCTTGTAAATAGGAAGGTATAATTCTACTAATATCTACAAACTTGAATGAGAAATAACTATGTTCAAAGATGGTGAGCTTTGTTTTAAAAAAAATAGATCAGTGTGAGATCAATCAAGATTACCGGACACAAGAAAAAGAAATGTTTTAATAAGAAATATAATGAGGGGCTGGAGAGGTAATTCAGCAAGTATGGCCTTACCTTCTGAGGTAGACCAGGGTTTGGACCCCCATGACACCCATATGGATCCCCCAAGTCACATCAGGATTGATTCCTTAATACGAGCCAGGATGAAGCCCTAAGCAGAGCAAGTTGTAGCACCTTGAACAGAAAGCAAAAGCAAGCAAACAAATAATACCAAAAAATTAGAATAGAAATACAGTGATGATAAAACGAAGACATTTGAACAATGGTATAAAAATATAAGATAATTTTCTCAAAAGTATTGTTAAATAAGACCAGTCCAGATTAAGGCAGTCACTACCTCAAATACATTAGGACAGATCATATCTCACAGATCTGAGGTATAAAAAGGAGGTCACTTTGAGTTAGTGAGGAGTAACAAGGGAATAGGTCACAGAAGTTCAACGAGAGACTACAACATGAAAATGCTTAGATATCATTGATAAACTCTGATTTTATATTTGCAGACTTACTGTGAGATGGAATTTCTGTTAACAATAGCCTTTAAATGTTGTTGCGACTAAAAAAAGTTTTGTTGTGTTTTGTTTGTTCTTTTTTTCTTTTTGGGTCACACCCAGTGATGCACAGGGGTTACTCCTGGCTCTGCACTCAGGAATCACTCCTGGCAATGCTCAGGGGACCATATGAGATGCTGGGATTCGAACCCTGATTGGCCGAGTGCAAGGCCTACCTGCTGTGCTATTGCTCCAGCCCAAAATGGTATTTTTTTTTTAACTTGTGTCTGTAGTTATCTTTTTTATCTATTAGTTTACACCGTTTGATTTACACATTAATGAAGTCACAAAGCATATGCTCTATGGATGGCTTTTCTCATTCAGCTCAATCTTTTTAAGAATGATTGCAGTGTATATCAATTGCTTTTTTTACACTAAATTATTTCCTTTTGCATGGAAATAGCATTGATGTGATGTTTAATGGACATCTGCATTTTTCTTTGAATAATTAAAAATAAACAGCTATGAATCCATGTGCAACTTTTGTATGAATGTTTTCAAGTCAAAGTTCTAAATTTTTACAAAAAATAATCAAATTGATATCTGCTTTTATAGACATTATCTTTGGTATATGAGAAAAAATGTTAAACTGAAATGCAAAATATTTTTCTTGTTTTTCTAAGAATTTTTTTTATTTTATGATATTATTTAGGGCTGGAGCGATAGTACAGTGGGTAGTGTTTTTGCCTTGCATGTGGCCGTCCCGGGTTCAATTCCTCCATCCCTCTCGAGAGCCCAGCAGGCTACCAAGCGTATCTCACCCACACAGCAGAGCCTGGCAAGCTACCCATGGCATATTCGTTATGCCAAAAACAGTAACAACAAGTCTCACAATGGAAGTGTTACTGGTGCCAGCTTGAACAAACTGATGAGCAACAGGGTGACAATGATACAGTGATTTTATTTTATTTTATTTTTTATTATCATTTTTTTATGTTTTGCTATTTGTGTCACACCTAGAGATGCTCAGGGGTTTTTCCTGGCTCTACACTCAGAAATTACTCCTGGGGGTGCTTGGGGAACCACATGGGATGCTGTAGATCCAACTTAGGTCTGTTGGGTGCAAAGCAAACGCCCTATGCACTGTACTATCATTCTGGCCACAATTTTTTGATTTACAGTGCATAGGATGATCAGGGTCGAATTCCTATAACCCCATATGATTCTCCACCCTATGCTGCTTCCAGGCCTTCCAAGAATGACCCCTGAACACAGCCTGAAGTAGCCCCTGAGCACTGCCAGGTGTGGCCCCAAAACAAAATGAAATGGATCTTTTTCTGAAATCTATATCCTGGTCATTAATTTATTTTCCCAATAGGATGCCATTTCTTTACTGTCTTTATGTCTGAAGCTTTATAAAAACTCAACATTTGTAAGTTTGTACCTTTAACAAAAATCTCTTTGTTCTTTTTAAACATTTGTTTTTTTCATTCAAAATCTTTCTCTGTCTTGTGGCCTGGGGCCAGGATGCATCCCTTTATTCCCAGGACCACCTGTCCTCACAGGCACTGCTAGATGTGTCCAGAAGTCTTCTAAGCACTTCAGAGGTAAGGGTTGCTTTTTCTCCAACAAAAAATAAAAGCAAATATATATTTTTTAAAACTCATAAAAGCAAAGCAAAGACAAAAAACAAAGAAAAAAATTATATATTTTATTTTCTAGAGGATTATAGAAATAGATTGTCAATTTCTCCTATTAAGTGCCTGCTGGGATTTTTTATTGGATTGACATTGTAACTAATGCCAAATTTGGGAAAATATGACTTCTTACAATATTGATTCTTCCATCATGAACACTACATTACTCCCAGATATGTGTGTATATATATATATATATGTTTATATATACATGTGTATATATATTAAGTTCATTAAGTTCAGTCTCAATGTAGAATTTGTTTTAGATTTGCCATTCCGCATAGCATATTATAATATAATTATAAATTGCAATGTATGTGTTCACATAAACAAAAAAATTAATAGTGGATGCCATCAAATCAAATCTATCATAATACATGTTTTTTTTTTAATTTTAATGGAGTCCTCTCTCTGTGATTTTTGGGCTGGTGATGGTCCAGTCCCGAGGATCCAGTTTTCCCTTCATACATCTTTATCCCATTAATTGCTACTAACCATGAATTTGGTCTGGAGCGATAGCACAGCGATAGGGCATTCGCCTTTCATGAAGCTGACCCCTGTTCTATTCTCCTGCCCCTCTAGGAGAGCCCGGCAAGCTACCAAGAGTATCACGCCCGCACAGCAGAGCTTGGCAAGCTACCCATGGTGTATTGGATATGCCAAAAACAGTAACAATATGAGAGACGTTACTGGTGCCCGCTCTCAGAATGAGAGATTTTACTGGTGCCCGCTCAAAAAATCGATGAGCACCGTGATGACAGTGACAGTGACAATGAACCATGAATTTGCTACTGTACTATCTGTTCATTTTGCCCTCATCCTTACAATGAGAATGTAAGCTTTCTGCTGGCAGATATCACTGGTTCTGTTAATTTATCACCAACATGAGAGCAAATGTGTTGTAGAAGCTCAATAAATATTTGTTAAGCTTATTTTCACTCTTCTTTCCTTCCTCTGTAGACTCTATGTATTTTCTGTTCTGAAAGTCTATATAAGAAGGATATTTCAGTTGTACAAAATAAGAATAGAATTTCAATTAAATGTTCAGATGAATTAATGCTTAAATTAATTGGCAGTATTTGAAAAGTAAGTGAATTGCCTAATGCTGAAATATGGAGGTAAAGAGAAAAGAGAATATATTCTCAATTCTGTAATAGTGAGATTCTTTTATAGAATATCTTTCAGAGCCTCCAAAAATTTACTGTAACGGGCACTTGTATGTTATAATTATACAAACACTTTCATAATTTATATCCTTCTTGTGATTCATGACTGGATCATTTAATTCCTTAGGAGCATTATTGCATAACAAGTTTCATGTTCAATAAAACTACTGGGATTGCTACCTTTCCTATTCAATTGGAGAAATTATATTTGTGCTGTCATCTAATTTTTTCCCTAGGAATAAATTGCATTATGTTAGTTTCAGAGTTATGTTAAATGTCTAAATCTGCCTTATGCAAACCTTGCATAGAGAAATTATTTCATACAAAATACAAAGGTTATATAGCACTTGATTTCACACTCTGTTTCAACATTGTACAGTGATAGCATACGTCTTAACTCTAATACAAATTGTCATCAGATGACTTTATAACAGTATATTATGAAATTGAGCATACCTAAAAAAAAGCTATACTTTCAGTAGTGTATATGTCAGTTTAGAAAAATTAATAAATGGTAATACAATTTTAAGAGTTATTTGGCAATAATTATTATGTGCATTTTATATTTTGCAAATATCATAATCTAAGATATTTTAGTTATTTTTAGATGAATTGGGTTGTAAATTTTAAGATTAACATTTTTACAAAGATAATGATTTTTTGGCTAATAAGATTATCAAAGATCTACTTAGATATAGAATCAAAAATAATGATGATTTATATTTCTTAGGATTTTCTCTAACTAATCCTACCAACAATTGATTATCTGATATAAATATTAAACTAAAAATATATAGATTACATACTTTTCATACAAGTATTTTATTGAGAGATTACCAGTGCTAAATTATTGTATGAGTAGCGTTATCTGGCTATATTTCATTTGTAGAACCATTTATATTTAAATTTGAAGGGAAAATAATCTCTTCTTTCACATGTTACACCTTCTTTTGAGCTTCATGGAGTTTCTGCATGGAGGTAAGTACACCATCTTAATTCAACATCTAAAAATCCATTTGAAATTTGTCTTTTTATATGTCAATATTGTGATCATTCCTGAAGTTTATTTTTTTAATGTAGGAATGATGCTATATATTCAGCCACTGATTAAGCTGACTGAAGCAGACATCAATTACACATTACTTTTTTTTTAATTGAATATTCGAGATAGACTATTACAAAGTAGTTCATGATTTGGATTTCAGTCATACAATGATCCAACACCTATTCCTCCACCAGTGTACATTTCCCACCACCACCATGTCTTGTGTTTTTACCCTGTCTCCCAAAACCTCACTCCCCAACCTCAGCATGCCTCTGTGGCAGGCACTTTTCTTCCTTTTCTCGCCTTTTCCTTTTGTGCATTATAGTTTGCAATACACATACTAATAGGTCATCATGTCTGTTCAGGGTGTTCAGTATTTTAATTGGGATGGAAAGCTGGAGTAACTTTTCAATTTGGTGGCTGCTTTGGGGTGTGAATGTGACTGCCGAGGCTTCCAGAAGCACAAAGAGGTGGGGGGAATGTAGCCCATCCCAACATTGAGAAAGCATCGATATTTCAGTCACAAAACTGCATACCCAATTTTCCAGCAATTTATCTTGATGAGGTCCATCCTCAGACAGTGGGAGTCTGGGCTGCTGGAGGCTCTTCTTGGCTAAGCTGCCTTTCTCCGATTTACTCAGGTTTGTTCAGCCTCAAGCGGGTCTGAGATTAACCTCAGCCTTTTGATCTCTTTCAAGATTTATTTATGATTCTCTGAAGCAAGGTTGGTAGAAGAGCTTACATAGTGGCTGGATAAATGAGCCGATAAATGAGCCTGTATAACTGAGCCTGAGGTGGTTTGTGGGCTTGGCTCCCACAGACCTAATTTTTGGCAGTTTAATTTCTAGAGAAATTTGGTCCTGAGTTGTTGGAGTCTGGCTAGAGATACAGTGGCACAGTGACAATTTGGGGGTATCAGGATGCCTGAAGGCACCATCAGACTGCCCCACAGGTACAGATTGACCTCCTGGTGGCACCACACCCCTTGATTCCTGGAGTCTTAGAGCACATAAAGTTAAAGAAGGATTGCTTTTAAAATATTTTATTCTCTTTCTTTTTTTACATACCCTTATTTCATCCTCAATTATTTGCACTATAGCTCATCTCTATTCCTCTAGAGATTTTTGGGCTTTGGATTCTTTGAATCCAAAGATATATACAGAGGTTTGATTTATTTTCCTGCTTCAGTATTGTTCTTATCTCAGTCTAGGATTTTTTGGAAACAAAGCTGGAGGCTAAAACATCTGTGCTAATATTTTATTGGAATATAAAATCCTAGAAAAGCAAAATAAGACTGAGATAAGGAAAAATGTGAATAAACGTTTAGGGACATAGAGTTTTCTTCTAATACTTTATTTTTAGAGCAGTTTAAAGGTCAGAGCAAAACTGTTATTTGTCATATACTCCCTCTCTTCACACATGCCTAAGCTAATCTCCCCCTATCATCAACATTCTTCACTAGTTATTTGCCACAAGTGATGAACTTATACTGACATTTATCAATCACTCAAAGTTCAAATTTTATTTTACAGTTTCTAAACAACTTCTTTAATTATAGCTATTAACAGTGATAAACTGGAACTTTCATCCAAACAATTTATATCAAACACAATTGCACCATAATCTGAATGTTAAGTATTTGTGGCAAATGTGTGGCTACAAAAAAAAAATTGCCACTTTGTAAACAATACTCCAAATAGAATGTTAATAATATTCACGAATCACAAATCATGAAATCCCGCTGATCATCGAATTTCTCTAGCTGGCTCAGTAACCTCTCCATTCGTCCTATCCCTGAGATTTTAGAAGCCTGTCTCTATTTGACCTTCCCAGCGATGCTGCATTGGAGGCTCTTTCAGGGTCAGGGGAATAAGATCCAGCTTGTTACTGGCTTTGGCATATGAATACACCATGGGAAGCTTGCAAGACTGTTCCATGTGGGCAGGAAACTCTCAGTAGCTTGTAGTTTCTCCCAGAGGGAGAAGTAGGTTATAAGATATCTTCTGGGAGCTTGCTTTTAAGTCTCTGGATGTTGGGCATTGATGGGATTACACACACCTAAGTTCCTCTGCAGGTACCTTCATGTGTGAGGCTTGTCCGAATATGTAGAGGGGCTTTGAGCATGGCTGTGGCTAGGTTCCTGTGGTCTTTGGGTGCCAGGATCTCAGCTTGGGGCGGGAAGGGAAGCTGGAGCCCATCCTCTCCAAGGGGCCCCCGGAAAGACAGCCAGGTGTGCGGGCAAGAGACTCTCTGCCAATAACATTCATTCACTCATTAATAAACTTCCAACAATCTTGAGTTCAGGGTAAACTTAAAAACAAAGGACAATTACAAAATTACTCAATAAATGTAAAGCAAAATTTAATGTGTGCTACTAGTATCAAATTATTATTCTTTTGGTATATTAGAACTTTCAAAATTTTGTTACCCTTAAATGTGTTACCAAAAATTACTATTTTTATATATAGATGTCCAAGTTCTGGCCATACCCTAGAAGTTGTTTTTTTTTTTTTAGTTAAAACTTTGTACACCGGGTTTATGAATCAGATTCTGCTATCATTTACTTGACACTATGTGTTACTTTGTAATTTAAGAACTCAAGATTCTTATTTTCCTTCTGATCCCAATTCAATTGTATCTCATAACGCTTAATGTGCTTTTATTGTTTACTTGGAGAGTTTTTAATAGCTATCGTGTCTTTCTTTTGACACATTTGATATTTAGAAGTGTGGCATATAATTTCATTTATTGAGATGTTTTAGACATCTATTATTGATTTTTGATTAAATTCTGGTGTGAATCAAGAAAACACTGACGTCAATTCTTCGATATTGGTTAGGACATATACCATTTGCATTATGGCAGTAGATATAATCTATCTCAAGGATAATTCCATGCAACCTTACAGAAAAGTTCTTTCCTTATTTTGGAAAGTTTTCTCTGGGTTAGCGGCATAGCTCAGTTGTTAGAGCATTTACATGTATGAAGCTCCTCATTCACTCCATAGCCCCCCATATTACTCTGAGTGACACCAGCTGTGACTCTTGGGGGGCCTGAACTCTGTTGGAAGTGACACATGTTACATTCGTAATAAAGTGTGGCATGTTCTCTTTATGTGAGTTTCCTAAAATTGGTCATTATTATTGTTTGAATTCTTTTTATTGCCGATTCTTTTCTTTTTTTCTTTTTTTAAATTTATTTATTTTTAATTAGTGAACCACCGTGAGGGTACAGTTACAGATTTATACACTTTTGTGCTTATGCTTCCCTCATACAAAGTTCGGGAACCCATCCCTTCACCAGTGCCCATTCTCCACCACCAGTAAACCTAGCATCCCTCCCACCCTCCCCAATCCCATCTCCCCCCACCCCACCCTGCCACTGTGGCAGGGCATTCCCTTCTGTTCTCTCTCTCTAATCAGCTGCTGAGGTTTGCAATAAAGGTGTTGAGTGGCCACTGTGCTCAGTCTCTAGCCCTCATTCAGCCCGCAACTCCCTTCCCCCTGCATGGCCTTCGACTACATTATAGTTGGTGATCCCTTCTCTGAGTTGCCCTTTCCCCAGAATGTGAGGTCAGCCTCCAAACCATGGAGTCAACCTCCTGGTACTTATTTCTACAATTCTTGGGTGTTAGTCTCCCACTCTGTTATTCTATATGCCATAGATGAGTGCAATCTTTCTATGTCTGTCTCTCTCTTTCTGACTCATTTCACTTAGCATGAAACTTTTCATGCCGATCCACTTAAATACAAAATTCATGACCTCCTTTTTTTCTAACAGCTGCATAGTATTCCATTGTATAGATGTACCAAAGTTTCCTCAACAAGTCATCCATTCTAGGGCCGATTCTTTTCTTATAATTAAAAATTACACTTCGGGCCAGACCCATTAATGCCCAGAGTCTATTCCTGGCTCTATGCTCAGAGTGACCTTTTGTGGTTCTTGGAGTCCATATTCAGTGCTGGGGATTGAACCTGGGTCAGCTTTACCCCAGGTAAGCATTTATCTATCTGTATTATCTCTTTGGCCCCTCAATCTTGTTTATTCTTCACCTACACTTATTTTCTTCTCAAATAATGATAGAGTAGCAAACAAAATTTTTGTTAGTTTTAGATTTATCATGTTTTCTTTCGCTCTCATCTTCAAATATATGTGTTCCAGATCTGTGTTAAATACTTATTTTGAGAATTTTCTGTGTGAATTCTTATTTTAGTCTATAATTTGGGTGGGCAGGGATTTGGGGCCGCAGCCAACTGTGATCAGGGCTTACTGTCAGCTCTGCACTCAGAGATCACTCTTGAAAGTGTCCAAGATTCAACTGTGGTTCATCTCCTACAAGGCAACTGCTTTAACCTCTAGACAACAGTCTGGGGTTTGTAGGATGTGGTCATGTTGTCCTAAAAACCAATGCTAAAACACTGAAAAGTTATAACAAGAAAGAAAAAAAAAGTTGTGAATTTAGGTCATTCACCTCTAGGCAATATTTTAAGTTAAAGGTAAAGGTTTTCTTAAGGATGCACTGTCATTAGTCCCTTCATTCATTGATTTGCTTGAGTGGGCACCAGTAACATCTCCATTGTGAGTCCTCTTGTTACTGTTTTTAGCATATTGAATAAGCCATGGGGAGCTTGCCAGGCTCTGCCGTGCAGGCGGGATACTCTCAGTACCTTGCTGGGCTTTCCGAGAGGGATAGAGGAATTGAACTTGGGTTGGCTGAGTGAAAGGCAAACACCCTGTCTGCTGTGCTATTGCTCCAGTCCTTTCTTAAAATATTTTAAATTATCTTAAATATTTTAAAAGGGATAAATATTTTAAAAGGAAGAAAAGAAGACGACCAAGACATACAGAATGAACTTCCACATCAGAGACCAGAAAGTAAAACAATAATAATTATTGGAAGAAAATAGTCAAAACATATGAAAGAAGAGACTCAATATTGTCACATAATACAAGATCAGTGTTGAATTTTAAAGGGATTATAAGACATTAATCCAACTTTAAAATAAAGCCATACTTTCATAATATATGAAGAACATGTGATATTGAATTATAGGCTTTTACTTTTCTTCAAGAGCTTCTAAAATGATATATACTATAGTAATGGCTTTATATTTTAGGTGTCTATTCTTGCTTTCCTAAATAGAAAGGGGTCTGTCTCTCTGTGTGTATATATGTGTGTGTGTGTTTCTGTAATTCTCTGATCAAGGTAATTAAATTTTAAACTGGATTCTCATAATTTTATTCCCTATATGGGGTCATTAGTTTGTTTATTTTATTATTTCAATTATTAAGGAGACAGATTGGTTCACATAGCTGGAAGGGACCAGAGGTTACTCAAGCCTCTGTGATCAAGAGAAATCTCTGGTGGTACTCATGGGATCATTGTGAGGCTGAGGATAAAACGACAGTTATCCAAAGTGTCTACATGCAAAGCATGCCTCATCTCCTCAACTATCATTTTGGTGCCTCAGATAGGGTCATTTTAAATAATACATGTTTCCCCTAGAGGAAGCTGTACTTTTGTGTTATGTTGTAGATACATTGTAAAAGACTGAAAGAGTCCATGTTCCTTTGCCATGAATAATAACAAACACATGTCTGCAAATGGAATGTATTTCTTTCATTTTGGAGAGCCTAGAATGATATCTGAGACTTTTTAAATTTTATTTATTTATTTATTTATTTATTTTGCTTTTTGGGTCACACCTGGCGATGCACAGGGGTTACTCCTGGCTCTGCACTCAGGAATTACCCCTGGCCGTGCTCAGGGGACCATATGGGATGCTGGGATTTGAACCCGGGTTGGCCGTGTGCAAGGCAAACGCCCTACCTGCTGTGCTATCTCTCCAGCCCCGAGACTTTTTTTTTTTTTTTTTTGGTTACAATAGCATCTTTTAATCAACACTATCTTTCCTACAGATTATTTAACTTAACATGTATTTTCTTTTTTTTTTTTTTAATTTATTTATTTTTAATTAGAGAATCACCGTGAGGGTACAGTTACAGATTTATACACTTCTGTGCTCACACTTCCCTCATACAAAGTTTGGGAACCCATCCCTTCACCAGTGCCCATTCTCCACCACCCGTAAACCCAGTGTCCCTCCCACCCTCCCCAATCCCATCTCCCCCCCACCCCACCCTGCCACTGTGGCAAGGCATTCCCTTCTGCTTTCTCTGTCTAATTAGCTGTTGTGGTTTGCAACAAAGGTGTTGAGTGGCCGCTGTGCTCAGTCTCTAGCCCTCATTCAGCCCGCAACTCCCTTCCCCCACATGGCCTTCGACTGCAATGTAGTTGGTGATCGCTTCTCTGAGTTGACCTTTCCCCGGAACGTGAGGCCAGCCTCGAAGCCATGGAGTCAACCTCCTGGTACTTATTTCTACAGTTCTTGGGTGTTAGTCTCCCACTCTGTTATTCTATATACCATAGATGAGTGCAATCTTTCTATGTCTGTCTCTCTCTTTCTGACTCATTTCACTCAGCATGAAGCTTTTCATGCCCATCCACTTAACTACAAAATTCTTGACCTCCTTTTTTCTAACAGCTGCATAGTATTCCATTGTATAGATGTACCAAAGTTTCCTCAACCAGTCATCCATTCTGGGGCATTCGGGTTTTTTCCAGATTCTGGCTATTGTAAACAGTGCTGCGATGAACATACATGTGCAGATGTTGTTTCGATTGTACTTTTTTGATTCTCTGGGATATATTCCCAGCAGTGGTATTGCTGGGTCAAATGGGAATTCAATATCTAATTTTTTGAGAGTCGTCCAAATTGTTTTCCAGAAGGGCTGAACCAGTCGGCATTCCCACCAGCAGTGAAGAAGGGTCCCTTTCTCCCCACATCCTCTCCAACAGCGGTTGCTTTTGTTCTTTTGGATGTGTGCTAGTCTCTGTGGTGTGAGGTGGTATCTCATGGTTGTTTTGATCTGCATCTCTCTGATGATTAGTGATGTAGAGCACTTTTTCATGTGCCTTTTGGCCATTCGTATTTCTTCCTTGGTAAAGTTTCTGTTCATTTCTTTGCCCCATTTTTTGATGGGGTTGGATGTTTTCTTCTTGTAGAGCTCAACCAGTGCTTTATATACCATTGATATCAACCCCTTATCTGATGGGTATTGTGTAAATATCCTTTCCCATTCTGTGGATAGTCTTTGTATTCTGGTCACTGTATCTCTTGCGGTGCAGAAGCTTTTTAGTTTAATGTAGTCCCATTTGTTGATCTCTGTTTTTACTAGATTGCTTAGTTCCGTGTCACCTTTGAAGATACCCTTATCTTCAATATCGTGGAGGGTTTCGCCGACCTTGTCTTCAATGTACCTTATGGTTTGTGGTCTAATGTTGAGGTCTTTAATCCATTTTGATCTGACTTTTGTGCATGGTGTCAGGTCAAGGTCTAAACCCATTTTTTTGCATGTGGTTGTCCAGTTGTGCCAGCACCATTTGTTAAAGAGGCTTTCCTTGCTCCACTTCACATCTCTTGCTCCCTTATCAAAGATTAGATGGTCATACATTTGGGGTTGTGTGTAGGGATATTCCACCCTGTTCCATTGGTCTACGGCTCTGCCTTTGTTCCAGTACCATGCTGTTTTAATTGTTACTGCTTTGTAGTAAAGTTTGAGGTTGGGGATGGTGATGCCTCCCATCATCTTTTTCCCAAGAATTGTTTTAGCTATCCTTGGACGTTTGTTATTCCATATGAATTTTAGGATTGCTTGATCCATTTCTTTGAAGAATGTCATGGGTATATTTATAGGGATCGCATTGAATCTGTATAATGCTTTAGGGAGTATTGCCATTTTGACAACATTGATTCTCCCCTATCCACGAGCAGGGTATATGTTTCCATTTCCTCATGTCCTCTTTGATTTCATGGAGTAGCGTTATGTAGTTTTCTTTGTAAAGGTCTTTTACTTCCTTGGTTAAGCTGATTCCGAGGTACCTGATTTTCTGGGGCACGATTGTGAATGGGATTGCTTTTTTCATGTCCCTTTCCTCTGCCTCATTGTTTGCATATATGAAGGCCATGGATTTTTGGGTATTGATTTTGTAGCCTGCAACTTTACTGTATAAGTCTATTGTTTCTAAGAGTTTCTTAGTAGAGGTTTTAGGCTTCTCTAGATATAGTATCATGTCGTCTGCAAATAGTGAGAGTTTGATTTCTTCCCTTCCTATCTGGATGCCCTTAATCTCTTTTTCTTGTCTAATAGCTATCGCAAGTACTTCCAGTACTATATTGAAGAGGAGTGGTGAGAGTGGGCATCCTTGTCTTGTGCCTGATCTCAGAGGAAAGGCCCTTAGTTTTTCCCCGTTGAGGATAATGCTTGCCGTAGGCTTGTGATAGATGGCTTCGACTATCTTGAGGAAAGTTCCTCCAAACCCCATTTTGGCAAGGGTTTTCATCATGAAAGGATGTTGGATCTTGTCAAATGCTTTCTCTGCATCTATTGATATGATCATATGGTTTTTATCTTTCCTTTTGTTGATATGCTGGATTATGTTGATTGATTTCCGAATGTTAAACCATCCTTGCATCCCTGGGATGAATCCCACTTGGTCGTGGTGTATGATCTTTTTGATGAGTTGTTGGATCCTATTTGCTAGTATTTTGTTGAGGATCTTCGCATCGGTGTTCATCAGGGAAATTGGTCTGTAATTTTCTTTCTTAGTGGTGTCTTTGTTTGCTTTTGGTATTAGGGAGATATGTGCTTCATAGAAACTGTTTGGGAGAGTTCCTGTTTTTTCAATTTCCTGGAAAAGTTTGAGGAAAACAGGCAATAGGTCTTCTTTAAATGTTTGGAAGAATTCGCCAGTGAAACCATCTGGGCCTGGGCTTTTGTTTTTGGGGAGGTTTTTGATTACCGTTTCAATTTCCTTAACATTGATGGGTCTATTCAGGTATTCCAGGTCTTCTTTCTTCAGTCTTGGGAGATTGTAGGAATCAAGGAATCCATCCATTTCTTTTAGGTTCTCCTTTTTTGTGGCGTAAAGACTTTCAAAGTAGTCTCTAATGATCTTTTGAATCTCACTGGTTTCTGTTATGATGTCCCCCTTTTCATTTCTGATTCGATTTATTAGAGTTTTCTCTCTTTCTTTCTTTGTGAGACTTGCTAGCGGTTTATCAATCTTATTTATTTTCTCAAAGAACCAACTCTTTGTTTCATTGATCTTTCGGATTGTTTTTTTGGTTTCGATGTCATTAATTTCTGCTCTAATTTTTATTATTTCTTTCCTTCGGTCTGGTTTGGGGTCCTTTTTCTGGTCCTTTTCTAGGGTCTTGAGTTGTAAAGTCAAGCTATCTATGTGGGTCCTTTCTTCCTTCCTGAGGAATGCTTGGAGAGCTATAAATTTTCCCCTTAACACGGCTTTAGCTGCGTCCCATAGGTTTTGGTAGCTCGTGTCTTCATTCTCATTTGTTTCTAAGTATCTTTTGATTTCTTCCTTGATTTCCTTCTTGACCCACTCATTGTTCAACATGGAATTGTTTAATTTCCAGGTGTTTGATTTGATTTTCCGTATTTGTGGGTGGTTAGCTTCTATCTTCAGCGCATCGTGGTCTGAAAAGATGGTTGATACAATTTCTATTTTTCCGATTCGATTGAGGTATGTTCTGGGGCCCAGTACATGGTCTATTTTTGAAAATGTTCCATGTGCACTGGAAAAGAATGTGTATTCTTTCTTTTTGGGGTGTAAGGCCCTGTATAGGTCTATTAGGCCTCTCTCTTCAATTTCTTCATTCAGGGTCAGTGTTTCCTTGTTGAGTTTTGTTCTTGTGGATCTATCTAGAGGTGATAAGGCCGTATTGAAGTCTCCGACTACAATTGTGCTGTTAGTGATGTCCTCTTTGAAGTCTGTTAGGAGTTGTTTTAAATATTTAGCCGGTCGTTCGTTAGGAGCATATACGTTTAAGAGTGTGATTTCTTCCTGTTGTACATATCCCTTGATAAACAGAAAATGACCTTCGCTGTCCCTTTTGATCTTTTTCATCCTGAAATCTATGTTGTCGGATACCAGGATGGCCACTCCAGCTTTTTTAAGGGGGTTGTTTGCTTGGAGGATTGTTTTCCATCCTTTGATTTTGAGTCTATGTTTACTCTGTTTGTTCAGGTGTGTTTCTTGCAGGCAACAGAATGTTGGGTTTAATTTCCGGATCCATTTAGCTACTCTGTGTCTCTTGATAGGTGCATTTAGGCCATTGACATTGAGAGAGATTATTGTGATGTGGTTTTGTGTCATCTTTCTGTGGGATTTGTTGTTCTTATGGGGCTCCTCCTTGCCTTACAGTAGCCCCTTTAGACCTTCTTTCAAGATTGGTTTTGAGTCTATGAAGGACCTGAGCTGTTGTTTATCCGAGAAGTAGTGTATGGTTCCTTCGAGTTTGAGTGAGAGTTTAGCCGGATAAAGTATTCTTGGTGAGGCATTCATTTCGTTGAGTTTTTTCACTATGTCCCACCATTGTCTTCGGGCTCGGAGGGTTTCTTCTGACAGATCGGCCGTAAATCTGAGGGGTGCTCCTTTGTATGTGATTTCCCTCTTTGACCTTGCTACTTGTAGAATTGTGTCTCTATCTACAGCATCCGCCATTCTGACTATGATATGCCTTGGAGTCTTTTTATTTGGGTCTCTTTTTGCTGGCACTCTTCGGACTTCTTGTATCTGGACGCCTGCCTTCTCCAGCTCTGGGAATTTCTTAGCGATGATGTCTTTGACTATGTTTTTTTCATTGGGGTTACTTCCCTGTGGTTCTGGTACTCCAATGATTCTTATGTTGTTCCTCTTGAAGTCATCCCCCAGGGCTCTGATTCGCTCTATAGCCATTTTGAGGTCTTTGGCCATGATTTGTTGCTGTCTGTAAGCTTTCTGCAGCTCATCCTCAAGCTCGCTGATTCTGTCTTCGGCTGTAGTCATTCTGCTGTTGAGGGCATCTAGTGAGATTTTTATTTCATCTACCGATTGCTTTATTTGTGAGATTTCGGTTCGAAGGTTTGAAATTTCTGCTCTCATTTCTGCTCTCATTTCTTCCTGTATTTTCTTGGTAGACCGTTCCAGCGCTTGATTCATCTCCTCCCTTAATTTATTGGATGTCTGTTCCATATTTGCTTGGAGTAGGTCGACTCTCCTCCATATTTCCTCTCTGAATTGTTTATCTGAGAGGTCGTAGATGTTGGGAGACTGTTTTGAGGTTTCTAGTATCTTTTCTTCTCCCTCTCTTGGTGGAGGGGATTTTCGCTGTTTCTTCATATTGTCACGGAAGTGCAGAGTTGGCACCTTGTAGTTCTTTTTTCCTCTTCCTTTATGTGGGAAGAAGGGGCTCCGATTGTGCTAAACTTCCCTTATTCACTGATAGCTTTTATAGTGTCAGCCTAAGCTAATGGGTATTTTGCGTAAATGTTTGAGATCGCAAAAGTGAGTTTTCAAAGGAATACACAGTACGGATTGAGCTGAGGTAGCAAAGAATAACTGCGGCCGCGTTAGCGTTGGCCGCTCCGGAAAGAAGCCACGCCCACTTTTTAGGCCACGCCCCCTGAGATGAGGACACGCCCCTAAGCAGCAGAGTGGGGATTGGTCAGGATCCGAAGGCGGCGGCGGACAGGTGCCAGGCAGGGGCTTCAGGAGAAGCCCCGAGCCGCGGCGGGCAGGGGGCGGGGAGGGGACTTCTCCGCGCTGAGGCAGGCTCTCCAAGGGATTGCCTGTTTACCTGCAGGATGGAGATTGGTCAGGATCCGACGGCGGCGGCGGACAGGTGCCAGGCAGGGGCTTCAGGAGAAGCCCCGAGCCGCGGCGGGCAGGGGGCCGGGAGGGGGCTTCTCCCCCGAGACTTTTTTTTAATTCCTTGTATTGAACCCAATCTTCAGTGTGAAAGTATTTTGGGGATATGTTCTTTGGGAATAGGTTAAGTTACAAGGGTAGAACTCTCACATAAGTGGATCAACATGGAAAGTATCATGCTGAGTGAAATGAGTCAGAAAGAAAGAGACAGATATAGAAAGATCGCACTCATATGTGGAATATAAAGTAGCTGAGAGGTACAAGCTTACAATGTTGCGATTCCTGGCAGATATTTCTCTGGACTTAGTTACATAAATACTAAAATACAGAAATCCAAAACTATGCTGCTGCTAGTGCGGCCTCCTGACCTCATATCTCTTCATTCTCAGCAATGGAAAACAAATTACCAAATGCTTTCTTTTCAGCAGATCCACTTTAGGGGGGAGAAACTCCAAATCAATAATAGTGAATTTTTTTGTTGAAATATTGAATGCAATCAAAGTAAAGTGAAATTTACCAGTTACACATGCGGGTTGGGGGGCTGGGGAGGTGGGGGGAAGGGGGGAGGTATATCGTGATTCTTGGTGGTGGAATATGTGCACTGGTGAAGGGATGGGTGTTTGAATATTGTATAACTGAGACTTAAACCTGAAACCTTTGTAACTTTCCACATGGTGAATCAATAAAAGAATTTTAAAAAAATAAAATAAAAATGGTAGGGCTATATTTAATGAAATATTTCTTACTTGATATTGCAGTAAAATGGGTGAATTTATTTGCTTTTAGATAAACTAGACACTTAGGGAGGGGTGGGTTGGGCCACAACAATGGTTTTATTTCTAGCTTTGCATTCAGGGATTGCTCCTGGTTGAGCAATGAAGACAATATGTGGTATTGGGGATTGAACCTGAGTTGCTCACTGTGAGGCAATAACCCTACCTGCTAAACTGTTAATCCAGTCTTTTTTTTTTTTTTAATAAAGGTCACAACTGGGAGTGTCCAGGGATACATATGGTGTCAGGTATAAACCTCAGGGCCTCAGAGAGGGAAAGCCTGTGCACAATCACTTGAGCTACTCTGTTGTTCCTTACATTTTCACAGAGTTTTAGAATTTAGTCATAGAAAACATGAGGCAACTATTAAAAGACAGTTTCATTTCCATCAGCATATCTAAATTATTAAATGAATTTTATTAGCTAGATAGTAATAGAATTTACTATATCTTAATATTGTATAAAAAGAATAAATCCGAAAAAAAGTTAAGCATGTACTTATCCCAGATGCTGAAAATACTCATTTCACATTATAAAGCATAGCACTTGATACTGTGCTTTGGACTGTTTCTGACTTCATGAAAAGTAAAACCTGATGACTATTTCCTCTGAACTCCTTCAAGGCCCAAAATTCCTCACCACTCTTCTTTTTAAAAATGTTTAAAAACTTATGTAGATGTTTAAATGGGTATTTTCTTGTATAACAAAATAGGGCTAAATAAACTATAAACAAACAAAAGAGACCTAGAGGCAGAAGTGATGCTTTTATCTTAGTTACAAAACTAATATAAAATCAATATTACTCATGGGAATGTACTGTGCTGAAACAACACCAATTTTTCTCCTTTAGGTGCCTCAGTGCCACTGAGTCTTGCTATCAAACTGCCATTTATACCTTCTGGCTCACAAAACTTAGTCAGTAATTTAAATTCCCTGGGAATCTCCATGAACATCTTGAAACCATGTATCTTTTTAAAGTCTATTTTTATGTGACATGCTGCTGTACCACATCCTATTATTAAATTGTTTATATTCTTCTATCAGTTTGAACAAGACATCAATTTGATGATTTTCCCAAATATAAGTATTAAATAAAAATGACAAATTGTGTAGGCAACAATATTCTTTATAAATTAAATATAAATGCACGAGGGAGCAATAGGTATATTTTTAAGCTCAATAGCAGGTATAGTTATTTTGGACAACTACAGATGATGAGTTTCAGTAAAATTTCTGCTGTTTATAGAGAGATAGAGACACAGATAGGATAGTGCTAGAGTTAAGTTAGAGATGACAGCTTAACCTTTAATAGCATCATAAAGTTTAGCTCAAAATAAACCTTTAAATTTCTATAATTAAATGTTAATTTTTCTTATTGAAAATATATTTCATCTTTAATCTTTTGACTGTGGACATTGTTTCTAATATTACCTTCTATCTTTATTTCCATTTGTCCATTTTTCACATTGTTAATTCTCACATTGTTCTTTTTTCAAAAAAGTGGAACGACTATTAAATCCGATATTTCTTTCTTCCATCATTAGCTCTTGTGCTGTGCAGATTTCTAACAGTAAGCCTTTTGTATATGCTTATATGGCATGGGGTTAGAAATATATCAAATCTTATATTCCAGGGGCTGGAGCAACAGCACAGTGGGTAGGGCATTTGCCTTGCAAGCGGTTGACCTAGGTTCAATTCCCAGTATCCCATATAGTCCCCTGAGCACCGCCAGGCGTAATTCCTGAGTGCAGAGCCTGGTATCTCACTGATTTGAGCTACCAAAACTTTCCATTTTTTTTCTTGAATCACCATGAGATAGTTACAAAGCTTTCATGATTGAGTTTCAGTCATACAATGATCAAACACCCATCCCTCTAACATGCACACTTTCCATCACCAATATTCTTAGTATCCCTCTTGCCACCTTCACCCTGTCTAACCCCTACCTGTGGCAGGTGTCTTCTTTCTCTCTCGTTTTGGTCATTATGTTTTGCAATACGGATGTTGAGGAGCTATCATGTTAGATCTTTAATCAATTTTCAGCACACATCTCCCATCCCGAGATCCCAATGATTATCATTACCTTAAACCAATGGTCCCTTTTCTACCCAACTGTTTTTTCCCTCAGTACATGAGGCTCACTTCTAATATTCAGAACAATCATCCCATCCCTTATAACTACTGTCATTAGATATTAGTCTCATATTATGTTATTTTATATTCCACAAATGAGTGCAATCATTCTATGTCTGTCCCTCTTTTTTCTGACTCATTTCACTTAGTACGATACTCTCCATGTCTATCAACTTATAAAGCAAATTTCATGGCTTCATCTTCCTTAAGAGCTGCTTAGTATTCCGTTGCATAGATGTACCAAAGTTCCTGTTGTATGTTCTCGGACACTTGGGTTGTTTCCAGGTTCTGGCTATTGCAAACAGTGCTACAATAAACATTCAAGTGCAGTTGTCATTTCTGTTGTACTATTTTGCACCCTCGGGATATATTCCCAGATGTTGAGTAGCTGGGCCATATGGAAGCTCAATTTCTAGTTTTTTTAGGAATTCCAACATTGTTTTCCAAAAATACTGGACCGTGAGCATTCCCAACAACAATGAAAGAGTTCCTTTCTCCCCGCATCTGCACCAACACTGGTTGTTCTTGTTCTTTTTGATGTATGACAGTTGATGTGGTCTAAAGTGATATCTCATTGTTATTTTGATTTGCATCTCCTTGATGGTTAGCTATATAGAGCATTTTTTCATGTGACTTTTGGAGCATTTGTATTTCTTTTTTTAAGTCTCTGTTCATTTCCTCCTCCCATTTATCTATGGAGTTGGAAGATTTTTCTTGTAAAGTTCTACCAGTGTCTTGTATATCCTGGATATTAAGGCCCTATCTGATGAATATTGGGTAAATAATTTTTCCCATTTCGTTTGAACTCTGAACCGAAGTGGTTAGAGTGGGCAACCTAGTCTTGGTCCTGACCTTTGAAGGAAACTTCTTAGTTTTTATAAGTTGAGAATAATGCTTGCTGTGGACTTGTGTTAGATGACTTTCACTATATTGAGGAAAGTTCCTTTGTTGAGATTTTTTAATAATAAATGGATCCTGAATCTTGTCAAATACTTTCTCTGCATCTATTAATATGATCATATGGTTTTCATTTTTCCATTTATTGAAATGATATATTTTTGGTTGACTTGCAGAATATATTCCTATATTCTTACATTCTGGGGATGAGTCCTATTTGGTTGTGGTGTATAATTTTTTTGATGAGTCATTGGATTCTATTTGCTAGTATTTTTTTTAGGATCTTTGTGTCTGTGTTCATCAGGGATACCGGCCTGCATTTTTTTTTTTTGGTGGTATCTCTGTCTGATTTTGTTATGTTAGTGTTATTTGTCTCATGGAAGAAACTGATTCTTAAATTTCTTGGAAAAGCTTGAACAAGATTGAGAGTAAGTCTTCATTAAAGGTTTAGAATAATTCACTCGTGAGTCCATCTAGGCCAGGGCTTTTGACTTTGGGAGAGTTTTGATTACTATTTCAATTCCCTAGATGGTTCAAGTATTCCAAGTCTTCTTGGTTCAGCTTTAGAAGATTATAGGAGTCCAGGAATTTATCCATTTCTTAGAGGTTCTCTTGTTTAGTGGCATAAAGATTATCAAAGTAATCTCTGATTATTCTTTCTGTGGTTTCTGTTGTGATGTCCCTCCTTTCAGTTCTGATTCTGTTTATTGGGGTCTCTCTCTCTTTCTCTCTCCATCTCTCTCTTTCTTTTTAAGTCTAGTGCTTTATAGATCTTGTTTATTTTCTCAAAGTACCAGCTCTTGGGTTTATTGATCTTTTGGATTTTTTGGGGGGGTTTCCATGTCTTTAATTTCTGCTCTAAGTTTTGTTTTTTCTTCCCACCTAGTTGGGCTCCCTCTGTTGCTCATTCTCCAAGATCTTAAACTGTGAGTTTGTTACTTATGTGGACTCACCCTTTCTTCCTAAGGAATGCTGATAGAAATATAAACTTTCCTATTAACACTGCTTTGCTGTGCGTCATAACTTCTGGTAACTCCTGTCTTCATTCTCGTTTGCTTCCAGGAATATTTTGATTTAAGCCACTGGTGGCTCAATAATAAGCTGTTTAATTTCTTGATGTTTGATCTGATTTTCTGTTTGTGTGTGTGATTCATTTCTATTTTCAGTGCAGAATGGTCTGAAAAGATTGTTGGTATAATTTCAATCCTCTTAATTTTATGGAGGTATTTTTTATTGCCTAGCATATGGTCTATCTTGGAGAAAGTCTCATGTGTACTTGAGAAGAATGTGTATTTAGCTTTTGGTGGATAAATGTCATTGTATATACATATACGTACACATATATGTATATATTAACTCTATCTCCCATTCCTTTCCTCAGATAAAGTATGTGATAAAGCAGTGTTGAAAACTTCAACTATTATTGTGTTGCTATCTATGTCTTTCTTCAAGTCTGAGAGTAATTATTTTATATATTTTGCGCGTATCTCATTAGGTGCATAGACATTTAGGAGTGTGAGTTATTCCTGGTGTACAGATCCATTGATCATTAAGAAATGATCTTCACTGTCCCTTGTAATCTTCTTTAGCCTGAAGTCTATGTAGTCTGGATGTATATATATTGAATTTCTTTTAACTGGTACCCTTCAAACCTCTTGAAAGTGCTTGCATGTGCTTTTCAGCTCTGGGAACATCTCAGCAATTATGTCTTTGACAGTTTCTTCTTCATCAGGGTTTTCTTCCTGTTCATTTGGAACTTCAGTGATTCTTATGTTATTCCTCTTGGCTTCATCCTGATTTTCTCTTGATATCTGTTGCTTTATTTGGGGGCTCTTTCTCATTTTCTGCTATTGTCTGGGGTTTCTCTGTACCTCATTCTTGGAGCTCACTGATTCTGTCCTCACAGCTGTTACTTTGCTGCTGAGGCCTCCAACTGAGTTTTTAATTTCACCTACCAAGTTTTTTAGGTAACCTGCCCTGGAAAGGCACTGGTGGCATACTCAATAACCCAAAAACAGTAATAACCATAGTCCACATTCCCCTGACCCTGAAAGAGCCCCCAATACGCCACTAGCACATGACAGGGATGAGTGGAGACATGACTGATGCCCACTTGAGCAGATCCATGAACAATGGGATGAGAGTGATACGGTGAATTTCTGCTTGTATTTTTGCTTGTGTTTTTCCATTTCTGCTCTCATAACTTCTTGTGTTCTATCAGCAGTACATTTCATTGCTTCTTTGAGCTCCTTATACATTCTTAAACTCTCCATTCTAAATTCCCTGTATGAGAGATTATATAGTTCATTATTTCTGTTTGATTCATTTGTGCTAGCAACTTTACTCAATAAGCCTGGTGAGTTTCTTAATTGTTTTACCACTTTGGGTTTTATATGTTTTTCCTGTATGTTGTTGTATGTTTTGGCCCCTGCAGTGGGGATGTCTTTGTGTGTTACCTTGGGTTATGGATAGGTAAAGAATTGTGAGGCCTGAGTTCATTAATACCTCAAACATAGGATATATATCAAGTCCCTTCTTGTGCAGATGTGATCATGTGTGGTGGTTTGTGGTTATAGATTATAAAGCTACATCACGAGGTATAGATCTGGGGTCAACACTGGGGGTCCACACACCTGGCTTGAAAAGTTAGACCGGCACACTGTGGGTGATGGCTGGCAGGGGAGGGCAGTTTCTGGGTGAGATGATGGGAGGTGGAGTTTCCCTTCAGGTGGCGGGCAAGAATTAAGACAGGGGGATGGGTGTCGCTGGACCATGGCATCCACACAACTGGTTTGAGAGTTTAGATTGGCATGTTTGGAGGTGATGGCTCCACATGTGGCTTTGATTTGCATTTCTCTGTTCATAGGTGATCCTGTCTTGTTCCATGGTGTTAATATCTTCTTTTTGTTCTCATGTGGAGTCCTCATGGTTGGTTATCAGGACTTACTTTAAACTAGACTTGACTTCCTATTATTAGTTGTTAATTTTAATTTCACCATGAATAACTGGATCACTGGGTCACTATATCACTGTCATCCCGTTGCTCATCAATTTGCTCGAGCAGGTACCAATAATGTTTCCATTGTGAGACTTGTTTTTGCAGGTTTTGGCATATCAAATACACCATGGGGGCTTGCCAGGCTCTGCCATGCGGGCGGGATACTCTCAGTAGCTTGCCAGTATTTCTGCGTGGGATGGAGGAATCAAACTTGGACAGGCTGTGTGCAAGGCGAATGCCCTACATGCTTTGCTATCACTCCAGATTTAAATTGCATTTAAATTTGACAATACCTTTTTCCAATTCAAAAGATATCCAATACCTAATTCCCAATCCTAAAAATGCACTTTTGGTTTTAATAGTATACTCATTCTCCATTTAAATTCATAGGTTTTGTTCTTACTTTTATTCCATTTAAAATATCCATGAAATACTAGTGGAAAACTTACAAAAGTACAAAACCAGAATGGGGTATATAATTCTATGACATAAATCACATTATCAATAGTTTGTCTAAATATATCACACAGAACTTTAAATTCATTCTCTTTTCCTATATTGTGCTTTCCTTTGACTTCCGCGGAATAGTTTACCCAAAATTGAATTATAATTTATTATATATAATTTCTTCCCTAAGAATCATTTTTTAAATAATTTTTAGTTTATATTTGTTATACTTTATAACCTTGACAGATCATATTTTTAAACGAATAAATAAAGGTTCACAGTTTATTTTAGATAGACTTATTTTTTCTATTATTTTATCTTTATCTTTACATTGAATGAGAAATAAAAGTCATCAAATGACTCCTTGTGTTTAATTTTTCACTTACTTTTCCTATATGTGTTCAAAAATACTATGTATTTCAATAAATAACACAAATACATTTGGAGGAACCTCCCAAGCAGTATTCAGAAGGCTCGGGGACCCACTGTTGATTTTTGGCCAGTATGGCCAGTGGTTCAGTAGCTGGGCCTGGGAATGTAAAGGTGCTGAGGTGCTAAAGTGTTGAGAATATCCTGGCCACCTTATGGTGTTGGGCACCTCCTCAGCTGCACTTGGCAATTTTTGAGAGACCAGGTGATTCCAGAACTCCAACATGGGTTGGAAACATACCTCTGCACAAATGCCCAGCCTCTATGACAAACATTTTTTTAAAATTTATTTTGTATAAATTCATCAAGGGCCTGTTGATTTGTGATTACAAAAAAAATTAGTACCAAAAACCAGAGTCACCCTCTTCTCTAGGAAGTTTTTAAAAATCTGGTAAAATATGTGAAATTATAATCAGCCAGTGGTCATCATGAAATTCAGGACAGGCATTCCTGATAGTGGAAAAAACACAAATGTAAGGTAATTTTAATATTGCCCCAATGTGCAGGTTGATAAGCAGGGAAAGATTGTTAACAAAGTGAACCAGTGTGTCAGAATTAAAGAAGCAGTTTAGTACAGGCAAGATGAAAAATGCTAGGGATTTCAAGGCAGACTACCAGAGATGAGGGAATACTATCTAAGAGCAGAGAGAGAAATGCAAAGCATAATGAGAGTAAATGATCTAAGTTTCTGTAAAACCAAGATTCTGCATTCTCCAAAGAATTTAGAAACTATCTTGGTTTGCCAATGACTGTAGTGATTTTCAAACTGATATCACCATGGCTGAAAAAGACTATCCATTCTAGACAGTCAGGGGCAGCTGATAACAGGTAGAAATATCACATTCACAAAGTAAATTCACAAAGGCGGAGAAAATGCTTAGACTGCTGAGTAGTTATAGAAAAACACAAAGATTTCAGTCAAACTTCTATAAATGAAACATCAGAAAGAAAAATTGCATTTAAGAGGCCAGAAATATGACTCAATAGTAAAGCATGTACCGTAGTTATGTGAGATCCAGATTTGATTACTAGTACCCCAAAACTAAATATAAACAAAGTAACAGGGTTTTTTTTTTAAATTCTTTTATTGATTCACCATGTGGAAAATTACAAAGCTTTCAGGTTAAAGTCTTAGTTATACAATGTTCAAACACCCATCCCTTCACCAGTGCACATATTCCACCACCAAGAATCATGATATTCCTCTCCCCTTCCCCCCACTTCCTCAGCCCCCCACCCCGCATGTGTAACTGGTAAATTTCACTTTACTTTGATTACATTCAATATTTAAACAAAAAACTGTTTTGTTGTCAGCTTTTTTATTAAAACTCTGGCCTATGTAAGCACTGCCAATGTATTCCTAGTGGTCCTTAGAATCCTTCTGGAGATTTTAAGCAAAAAAAAAAAAAATGGAAGGAAAGAAAAAGAAAGAAAGAAAGAAAGAAAGAAAGAAAGAAAGAAAGAAAGAAAGAAAGAAAGAAAGAAAGAAAGAAAGAAAGAAAGAAAGAAAGAAAGAAAGGAAGGAAGAAAGAAAGAGAGAGAGAGAAGAAAGATGAGCTGAATTAGTTTATACTATAGTGAACTCCTTGAGAAAAAATATAAATTTAAACAGAAAATCAAACTACTCAAAAGGAAAAAAAGGTATATTGATACTGAATAGAGTATTAGGAACATAGAGAGACTGTTTTGGCTGTTTCGTATTGTTACAAATGACATTGAGACAAACAGACTTTCAGACAATGTTTTCAAGAGAATATTTTTCAAAGAATCATACATTAGTTGCATTGAGACTATGTTATTATGACTAATTCCCCAGGGGAACTCTTGTTTATTTCTTTGGGGTAGGAGATGTTCATTTTTGACAAACTGTTTTCCCAAAGATCTGGAAGTTGTATAGCTGAATATTTTCTCATATTCATGAATTTTAAGGTCACAAAACTCCCTAGAAAAAGTGGCACTGCTATTTTCTCTAGCAAACAACTAAGTCCATCACTTTGTTTCTTGGAGCGATTTATAGACCAAGTCTGAACTTTAAGACACAGTTCAAAAAAGATTAGCAGCATAATGGATTCCATATTCAGCAATAAGATAAGAGATCCATGGCTCAAATATGTATTTATATAAGAAAAAATCTACTACCAGAACTCTAAGATGTGATACTTTTTAAAATATTAGAAATGAAATAATTTTATTTTGAGAACTTTTTATAAGAGTAGGTAGAAAAAACAAAAGAGAGTGATAGGGCAAGGGAGGAGAGAAGGAGAGAGACAAGATCACAGAAATAAAAAATGTTGGCTTCGCTCAAGGACAAAGGCTAAGAGGTATCATCTATGGTCAAGGTATGAATCAGTCTCCAAGGAGGAAAATACATCAGAATCTGAGAACTTCATCAACTGCCTTGGAGCAACTTAAGGGTCATCCCTTCCTCCTCGTTTTCTTCAGTGTTTGCCCCTGACTTTTTAATTATTCATATTGCCCAGGTTGTTTTGTCATCCTAACTCAATGGCTCCAGGAAGGAAAAATGAAAAAATTTAAAACAAGTCTGTATCTCTATATATTATTTCAAGAAGAACAGCAGGGGTTTCTTTTGCAGAATAAACTAATTCCATGACATCCTGGAAGCCTTAACCTTTGTGTTTTTTTTTTTTTTCATTTTTACATTCACTGTGCACTCTTTTGGTTACAAGTGGGATTTTTCTATGAGGCATACTTCATTCAACTTCTTCAATCTGTGTCGAATGTGCAATTGCTTATTTAGGGTAAACTTTGGCATGCGCATTCCTCCAAGTTAACACCAAGGTACCTTGCTTCCAGGCCACTGAAAAAGACTATCATTCCAGGGGGGAGAATCAGAGTAACCTGCAGAGGGGAGAAACCAGAGTAACCAGATAAACTGTTTTGATTATCAGCAGCCTGGCATCCCTGAAACAATTCCCACTAGCCTGGTCCTCAGTTAAGTAAAAGACGCCAGGGGGGTTGGATTTACAGTACAGTGGACAGGGTGTTTGCCTTGCCTCGAGGCCTACAAGGTTTTGACCTTCATCGTCCCATGTGGTTCCCTGAACCTGCAAGGAGTGATCAGTGAGTGTAGAATCAGGAGTGAGCCCTGAAAACCACCAGGTATGGTCAAAAAGACCAAAGATGATATCAAAATGCTCCATGCTATTTCAACAATTGGCAGTCCCTGTGCATAGAATTGTGCGAGCTCTTCAAAGCAGGTATCAGAGTGCTTACCGAGGAACACTCGGTGACAAGGAATATCAACTGTGGTGAAACTGTCATTAAAGCTCAATGGTCTAGATTCTTGAAATGTTAATTTTATCAATGTCAAATACCAATATCAAACAGATGAGATTTGCTGTGCTTTAGCTTGTAAAGTCCCATCAGACCTAAACACAGAAAGGCATTACATGGTTTCACTGCGTAGTCTTAAGAAATGGAAACTTCAATGAGACTCTTGTTGAGCTTCTTTTGCTAATTTCAAAATCTTCCATGTGGATTCACCAGAAACTTTCTCTGCATGTTAAGGAAAAGTACTCATTCCATGTGGAGAATTAAGGCATTCTGGTTGTGACTCTCCCAGTATGCAACATGTATACCATGGGCTTACAGAATTCCTTATGTTATTGATGAATACTTTCCCATATTATCACTGTTCTAAAGATAGTGGTTATGAAGTCAGATAAAATTTAGTATAAATTAAAAATATTGCTAAAGCTTGATTGTCACAATCAGGGATAAAACAAAGATAATAAGGGAATGAGTGGTGTGGGCTTTAGGAATGACAAATATGGGGTTTAGGAGATAGGTTATATGGTAGAGGATTTGAATAACAAGTGTAATACCCACCCATCCCCTAAAGAGCCCAGTTTTGGCCCCTGTAGCACGGTAGTACTGTAGCACTGTCGTCCAGTTGTTCATGGATTTGCTCTAATGGGCACCAATAAAGTCTACATTGTGAGACTTGTTGTTACTGTTTTTGGCACATCAAATACGCCACAGGAAGCTTGCCAGGCTCTGCTGTGAGGGTGGGATACTCTCTGTAGCTTGCTGGGCTCTTCAAAAGGGATGGAGAAATCAAACCCTGGACAACCACGTGCAAGGCAAACACCCTACCCGCTATGCTATTGCTCCAGTCCTATTGGCCCCTATAATTTTTATTGTCCCCCATAAAATAAAAATAAAAAATTAAGATCTTTAATTTTCTACAGGAAAACACTAAGAATTCTAAAATATACTATGTTATAAATGATAAATAACCCATAATAATGAAGAAGGTGTAGGGATTCATTTTTGAGGAAAAAATTGAAATTATAATTTTGGAGTCATAGTTTGCTTTTCAATACATAGATAGTCATATATTGTGGAATAATCAATAGGAATATATGACTTTCATAACAGTTTGCATTCCCAGCTATGTGCATATACTTGCATATATTTTATTTGTATATCTTGTGTATGTATTTACAAACTATTACATAGTACATATATGTGTGCTTAACTAAACAGACCTAGTTTATTGAAACATAACTACATTAATATTGCATTGTAAAAAAGGAAGATGCGTAGATGCATTAACACAGGAAGTGTAAAATATTTATATAGATTTAGAAGGTAAAAATAAAAACTATTACAGAATCAGAACTGCAATAGTTATCTAAGTTTGTTGATTGGTTAGCCCCAATCAAGTAGCATGCCCTACCCACTGTATTATCATTTTGGCCTTCGTCATCAAACTTTTATTTATAATAATTTTAAGAATATATGACCACATCTTAAAAGTAAATATCTGGTTGGTATTGCATATGTATTTGGTAAGTGATTATGCTAATTTCAAAAATTATAATAAAAACTAAAATTAACATTGACATTTCATGCACATTTCTCAGAAAAGAGTTTCACACTGCCTTATAGACTTCATAGAATAAATTCCATTAGAACTACAGCATGAATTTCTGATTAATTATTAAAGAAAGAATTTCTGACAAATGCAATGAATGTTAAATATTTTATGGTACTATACAATTTTGTTACCTTTTGGCTTCAAGCTCTTTAATGAGTTGTGAAAGCTCTTTCTTGTATTAATATCAAAGAATTTGTTATTTTAAATGAGAGTCCTGATCTGTAAAATTTTCTTTTTTTAAGGATATGTTTGGCTTATAATATTCTTGTGAAAAACAATGCAAATCTTTATTGTGAATCTTTCTACAGAATGTATTTGATATCCTGTCCATTCTTTTCTTATTTTTTAAATTTTATTTAATTACTGTGAAATAGTTACAAGCTTTCATGTTTGGGTTACAATCACACAATGATGAAACACTCATCCCTCCACCCGTGCACATTTCCCACCACCAATATCTTCGTTATATCCCCCCCTTCCAACCCTCTCCCTACCTCCATGGCAGACAATATTCCCCATACTCTCTCTCCAAATGCCGGCTGACTTCGACCGCGCATGTGGAAAGGTCGGATTGGAGCTGAATCTCAGCAAAACAATGTTCGTGAAAAACGAACTAGTCCATGACTTTCCATTTGCTCTCAATAGAACAAACATCTCTGAATGCAGCAGCTATGTGTACCTGGGTTGAGAACTCAACATGAGGAACCACTTGGCGCCAGAACTGCGCAGGAGGAAGAGAGCAGCATGGAACACCTTCAAGAGCATCGAAGAAGTGGTTAAGAGGACAAAGAACCTCCGGCTCTGGGCACATTTTTTCGACTCCACTATTCTTCCTGCACTAACATATGCCTTAGAGACCTGGACCCTACACAAAAAGGATGAGAACGCTATTTGGGTTTCCCAAAGACGAATCAAAAGAACTATGCTTGGAGTATCACGTTTCACTCAAGTGAGAGAAGGAATCTGAAGTTCCAACCTCCGTCTTCGGTCAGGAATCAGGGACGCTGTCTCGTTTGCCAAGGCGTCAAAAATCAGATGGGCCAGATTCAGAGTAATGTGATTCAGAGATGATCACTAGACTAGACCCGTTGCTGACTGGATTCCAAGGGATATCAAAAGATCATGTGGCCGCCCACCAACAAGATGGTCAGCCTTCTTTGTCAAAACCCTAAATGAACGGTTTGAAATCATTTTGTTCCTGGAGTGAGCAGATATCATTGGGCTACACTAGTACTTGACAGGGACAAGTGCAGACGTTACTGGCACCCGCTCGAGCAAATCAAAGATCAATGGGATGACAAGTGATACAAGTGATACTCTCTCTCTACTTTTGGGCATTATGTATTGCAACACAGACACTGTGAGGTCATCACATTTGTTCCATAATCTACTTTCGGCATGCATCTCCCATCCCGACCGATTCCTCCAATCAACATTTTCTTAGTGATCTCTTCTCTATTCCATCTGCCTTCTCCCCTCCACTCATGAAGCTGGATTCCAGCTATGGGGCAATCCTCCCAGCCTTTGTATCTACTGTCCTTGTGTATCAGCTTCATGTGATGTTATTCTATATGATGTTATTCATATATCCACAAATGAGTGCAGTCCTTCTATGTTTGTCCCTCTCTTTCTGACTCATAACACTTAGCATGATACTCTCCATATCTATCCATTTATAAGCAAATTTCATGACTTCATCTCTTTTAACAGCTGCATAGTATTCCATCGTGTTCCCCCAAAAAGAGATACAAGTGACAAAAGGTGCATAAGAAAAGTTCCATATCGCTAGTCATCAGAGAGATACAAATAAAAACAGCAATGAGTTATCATCTAACACCACAGAGACTGGCACACATTCAAAAGAACAAAAGCAACCAGTGATGGCATGAATATAGGGGAAAAGGGACGCTCTTTCACTGCTGGTGGGCATGCTGACTGGTCCAGCTTTTTTGGAAAACAGTATGAACAGTCCTTCAAAAACGAGAAAGTGAGCTTCCATGTGACCCCACAATACCACTTCTGGGAATATCTCCTGAGGATGCTAAAAAGCACAGTAGAAATGATATCTGTACCTATATGTTCATTGCAGCACTCTTTACAATAGCCAAAATCTGGAAACAACCCAAGTGCCCAAGAACAGATGACTGGTTAAAGAAACTTTGGTACAACTATACAATGGAATGCTATAAGCCTGTCTAATCTTTTCAGCATAGCAATTTAATAATCTCATTTGATTGGTTTTTAAATAAGAATATTTGTCAGCTTAGGTGATGGATGAAGACTTTTAAACACTAATCTTTATTGTAACAAATATATATGACAAATTAGTAGTATTTTTCAATTTTTTATATATTTCATTTTCATAAATTAGTTCACAATAGTTCATTACAGATAATATTCAAACACCAATCGCATCACAAGAACCTTGCCACCATAATAAGAGGGAAGTGTGTGAAGGTTGTTGTATAAATACAAGATTATAACATATAATTCCTCTGCCATTGCTTTGCACATAGAAAACCCAAATTCAATACTCAGCACCAAGTATATGGTGCCTGATTCTTACCAGGTGTCATTCTTGAGCTCAAAGCTAAAAGCAAACTGGACCAGGTATGGCCCCCAAAGAGAAAAAACACTGAGTAAATAATTTAAAACATCTGTATTAAGCATAATGATATTTTTATTTAGAACTGAAAAAAAAATTATAAACTAACATTAAATTTTTTTCATCATGAAAAATATTTTAGTGTATTTCTGTGAATTTCCAATATTTATATATGTTATATATTGCCTACGTTTTCATTATATTTTTGGTGTGTGTGTGTAGATCTTTATTTCTTCAAGATAAAGTATAAGATGCCTATTTGCTAAAGGCTGCCTGGAACTTATAAATTCAGATATACATGATACATAAAATATATTAATTTTTCTACATTTGTATATACACAAGCTACATTATATATTTTATAGGTAGATCATACTACAATTAAAAGTTTATTTTATTTTATAGTGATTCAGAACTCTTTTTATGGACCTACAACATTTTTCATCTACTTATCCAGATAGAAAATATATTAACTTTGCACATAGATTCTTATTGAACTAAATCCTAAAATTATTGTGAATACCATATATATTTTATATATTATGTATTTGTTCTAGAAAAGTGTTGTTCTTGTGCATTCCATTCTTTTTAAATGAAATAGAATGTACAGTTTTATCATTTCCATAGTTTCTCACAGCTAGAAATCAGTGATAAATTTACAAATCTTCACATTATATCATCAGTATTATAAATATAATTATTGGTTACAACTAAGCATATTTATAGGTAAACTTCATTTTTAGTATTAACTATCATAATCAAATCAAATAAAATCAGAATTACAGAATAAATTGAATATCTGTTTTGAAATTTTAAAATAATTTTTAATTATATTTTTTCACTAATGCAGTTTAGCATAACACAGTATGGATATTTGATTACACAATGGTATATTCTTTAGTAGTTGTAAAAGCTCTTTCTTCTCAAGACCCTTGAAAACAGCAATCAAAGATGCATTTGGATAATGACTGAAAAGTGTGCTGGCTACTAATCATATCTATTTTATATGTATCCAATCACCACAATAATAGCTGTATAATTTGCTGTTCAAATCCAAATAGAACTTTATGGTATGGTAATAGTCATTTTAATTTTTGGTATTTAATCAGATGTTTATCAGTATCTAGTCAGTTAATGGTTTTATTGTTTATGTACATATATAATATCCCCTCATTTTTACTCATTCCCACACTGCAGTTAAGCATATTTAATATTCACTGCTAAAATTCCTTTTCATTGTATGGATTACATTATAAGCTTTAGGCACAAAGAGAAAATAATGGAGATTTCAAATAGTCATACTTCTTGTTTCCAATGAATGTAAGATAATTGCATTAAGAAAGAGTAGCAAAATGTTGTGCTTTTACCAATAGGATATGGTTATCATAGTCCATCAAAGGATAAAATTAAGCATGTCGATAAAGACTGCCCAGATTGAACATAAATCACCCACTCCTAACAAATTTATACCAAATCCACTTGAGAATGGATAATGGAATTCTTACTGAATGAGTAAGAGCTGAAAATCCATAAAACTACTGTACTGCAATTAGAGTTGCAAAAATAAGAAACTTTTGTCAAGAATGCAATTTTTTCTTGATTTCTTTTAGACAATAAAAATGTATATTGGCCATTGCTATCTCCTAGAACTAAGGAAAATAATCATGAATATATTGGATAGTGATTTTATATACACATGAACACTTGCATATAAGTATGAGTAAGCAAGAAAATAATCACTATCATCCCATCGTTCATCGATTTGCTGGAGCAGGCACCAGTAATGTCTCCATTGGTCCCAGCCCTGAGATTTTAGCAGTCTTTCCCTACTCGTCTTTCCCAATGATTGGAGGCTCTTTCAGGGTCAGGGTAAAGAGACCTGCTATTGTTACTGTATTAGGCATATTGAATATGCCACGAGGAGCTTGCCAGGCTCTTCCATGTGCGTGGGATACTCTTGGTAGCTTGCTGGGCTCTCCAAGAGGGACGGAGAATGTATATCAGAGAATATAAGCAAGTATGTTAAAACCAAACACATGTGTGCTGCTTTAGGCACATCAGTGGGCAAGACTATAAGAGACTGTAAGACATATAAGTTCTCATAAGACTACAAGAGATTATATAGTCTCATGACCTACAAACACTAATTCTGGGACATGTATAGAAAAAAAAAGTAATACTTTATACAAATACATCCATGTATTTGCATGCTTCCCAATATTTTCATATACACCATATATGTTGTTTTTATTTCATGCAATCCATAAAAAGACTAACATAATTTTGCAAATGAGCCACTTGCACTACTGATTAATTAAGTAACCTACTTAAACGAAGCAGATATTATAGTACAAAATAAATCATTAACAAGTGTGCATCTGTCTACTCAACCAATGCACATGAACAGTGTGGAATTTAGAAGTCACAATGCAGTATGAGAATACATTTAATTTTGCATAAATACTTAGACGATGAAGAAAATTTATTCTCTCAAAATTGCTTTAGACTATGGTAAAAAATTATGATGGCCCTACATATACCCTACTCCATATACATTTAAATACGTGCATATTTATGTATTTGTGTTTGTGTCATTTTATGTGTACATTATAAAATTGAAGTGCATCTATTTTTGAAAGAAGAATTTATGCGTAAATGGGATTCTCTTCTATTACAATTTCTAAAATTTGTATTTTATCCATTCAAAACTCCGGCCTAAAGCAGATGGCCTTATGATATCAGATAGTCAATTAGTTTATCACTAGTAAGTCCTAGAAATATTCACAACAGCAATGTACTTGGGTGTGAGGTGATCTCCATATGGTTCTCAGGAGGCCCAGCTCCCTTCCAAAAATTCTCAGCCATCAGTTCAATGTGTCTGAGGCTTGCTTCTTTCGTGCAGTGAAGGGGGACCCAGCCCACACTTGCAGTATTCACCAGAATCGAGGGCCACGGCTTGCAATGCTCAGGTCTCTCTAAGGCTTCACTCATGCAGACAAATCTAGGACCAAACGCACCTCCTGTACTTGGACCCTTGTACTCTTTCTCTGGCTCCATAACCAAATCTAAGCAATGCTTTTTTTAAAAATTTTTTTATTGAGTCACCATGTGGAAAGTTACAAAGTTTTCAGGTTTAAGTCTCAGTTATACAATGCTCGAACACCTATCCCTTCACTAGTGCACATATTCCACCACCAAGAATCACAGTATAGCTTCACCCCGTCCCCCCGACCCCTAACTCCCCCTTGCCTGTGTAACTGATAAATTTTGTTTTACTTTCACTTTGATTGCATTCAATATATCAACAAAACTCACTATTATTGTTTGAAGAGTCTCCCCCCTAAAGTCAGACCTGCTGAAAAGGAAGCATTTGACAATTTGTTTTCCATTGCTGAGGATGAAGAGGTATGAGGTCGAGTGACCGCACCTAGAAGCCTCACGGTTTTTGGTTTCTGTATTTTAGTATTTTAGTAACTAAGTCCAGAGAAATATCTGCCAGAAATTGCATCACTGCCAACTTGAACTTCTCAATATATTATATTCCACATATGAGTGCAATCTTTCTATGTCTGTCTCTTTCTTTCTGACTCATTTCACTCAACATGATACTTTCCATGTTGATCCATTTATATGCAAATTTCATGACTGCATGTTTTCTGACAGCTACATAGTATTCCATTGTGTATATGTACCAGAGTTTCTTTAACCAGTCATTTGTTTTGGGGCACTCTGGTTTTTTCCAGATTCTGGCTATTGTAAACAGTGCTGCAATGAACATAGAAATGCAGATGCCATCTCTACTATACCTTTTGCCTCTCCGGGATATATTCCCAAGAGTGGTATTGCTGGGTCAAATGGAAGCTCAATTTCTAATTTTTTGAGAATTGTCCATATTGTTTTCCAAAAGGGCTGAACCAGTCAGCATTCCCACCAGCAGTGAAGGAGAGTCCCTTTCTCCCCGCATCCACGCCAACACTGGTTGTTTTTGTTTTTTGGGATGTGGGCCAGTCTCTGTGGTGTGAGATGATATCTCATTGTTGTTTTGATCTGCATCTCCCTCTAAGCAATGTTTTAATAATTTTTTTAATAATAAACATTCACTTCTTAGCAATATTTCCTATAAACTAATACTTAGCAAACTTACTGAGAAAAGGAGAAACAACTATATGTTTATTCCATGTAGACACTCAATATTGTCACTCTTGTTTTATTCAACTGATAATGTTTGGGAATTTCCCAAGTGGTGTTCAGGGTCCCAGGGCCTCTCCAGACACTTCTGTGCTGCTTCAGATGGGTGGATGAATGTACTGACTCAAAAATGGCCCTGCTAGGAGTCATCAGTGCTGGAGAACCCCAAAGCTACCCTTCAGGACTCCAGATTTAACAGAGCAACAATCACTGGTGGTCAAGGAACTTCAGGGTCACTTGGGGTTATGCTCTGAGTCCATGCGGTGCTAGGACTATATGTAACATCAGACACAGTCAGGGCATGGATTTTTAACCCTGTAGCTATCTTCCTGATGTCTCAATCAGTATTTTTTCATCTGTGTTCCTCACTCATTTCTGCATATCTTGATTAATGTATTTAAAATATATATGTCTTTTACTCACTGAGCTTGCATTAGGGTTGAGATGAGGAGAGAAAAACATCACTGAAAATTGACTGGCTATTACTTGAAAAATATATATCTAAGGGTTTGAAAGAATAATGTATGATAAGGGGGGAGGCAGCAATGAATTCAGTTTTATATATGATGTTCTGAAAATATCTCATAATGTGGGATATAAGTAAAACCTGATGAAATGAAGTTATAATTTTATCTATCTATCTATAAGTCTATATAAGGGACAGGTTATTAGACAAACCAGGGCAAGAGAAAAATTTAAAATATTATTTTTCTAAAAGACCAAAATGTTCCATTATAAAAACACATAATTTAAAAAAATAATTAACACACTTTATATAATAATACATCTGAAATTTCCCCTAATTAAATATTTATCTCTCTAAATCAAGACATTTAAAACTATGAAAAATGTTTGTCTTCTTTTAAAAGAAGTCAATGTGGAGAGATAACAAAAGAGAATGCCCTGCCACAGAGACAGGGTGGGGTTTTGGGGGTGGGGTGGTGGTGATGGGAGGGATACTGGGATCATTGGTGGAGGAGAATGGGTACTGATGGAGGGATGGATACACAATCACTGTATGACTTAAATGAAAACACTAAAGTTCATAAGTTTGTGACTGTATCTCATGGTGATTCACCAATATAAAATTAAAAAAAAGAAGTCAATGAGATTCAGTGGAAATAATTTAATGTATTTGAACTTTGCATATAAGTGGATCAACATGGAAAGTATCATGCTAAGTGAAATGAGTCAGAAATAGAGAGAAAGACATAGAAAGATTGCACTCATCTATGGAACATAAAATAACAGAATGGGAGACTAATATCCAAGAATAGTAGAAATAAGTACCAGTAGGTTGGCTCCATGGCTTGGAAGCTGGACTCACATGCTGTGGAAAATGGCAGCTCAGATAGAAAAGGGAACATCAAGTAAAATGTGGTTGGAGATCCCGCTCGGGAAGGGAGATGCGTGCTGAAAGTAGACTAGAGACTGAACACAATGGCCACTCAATACCCCTATTGCAAACCACAACACCGAATTGGAGAGAGAGAGATCAAAAGGGAGTACCCTGCCACAGAGGCAGGATGGGGTGAGGGGGAGATGTGATTGGGGGGGAGGGGAAGGATACTGGGTTTATTGGTGATGGACAACGGGCACTGGTGGAGGGATGTGTTTGTGAACATTGTATGAGGGAAAAACTAGTTCTAACATGTGTGAATCTATATCTGTACCCTCATGGTGATTCACTAATTAAAGAACAAAATAAATTTTAAAAAACTAAACACAGAAAAAATATATTAATGTTATCACAGGACAATACATTTGTTTAAGTAGAATTTACAAAATTTATTAAACTGGAGACATTTTAGATATTAAGCCAATATTAAGTACTAACTCTCAATGTATGAATGTTTGTTGGAGTGAACAATAAATTTTAAATATAAAAAAAGAAAATAATTTAATATAGCCTGTAATTTAACATTTCTGGTTGTTTATCAAACCAGGAAATTTAGCTATGGTATGAAATATCCAGAGAATCATACTTTGACTTTCTTTTCACCAGATAACCTGGCTATAATATAGCAACTAAAATTTTATTAGCTAAAATTAAGGTTATTTTTTTATAAATTTACCTTAATTATATTTTGGAATATTTTAGAACTTAAAATGATGCTTTGACTAATTTTATTGAAATTGAGTAATGTAAATAATTCTCTGAAACACAATATAATTTTGAATAGAAATTTAATATTTGAATAACAGTCTTTACCTTATATAAAAATGAAAGAAGTAATATATTTTACCTTAAATTTTTATAGTTGTTTACTAGTGAAAAAATTACTTTTTTAGAAAATGATCTTTTTCACACCACCATTAATCTTTTATGAACATAAATTCCTTGATCAACCAAGATTCTTTGAGAAATAAAGGATTTTGATAGCTAATAGCTTAGATGTTTAAATCAGACCAATGGCCATGTACTTCAAAAAATTGACTTTAGCTCAGCTCATTTTAGTATCCATAGGTGTAAAGCAAATGATACTGTCAGCTTTACAGGTCATCATGAGTGTTTTAATAAGTACATTTTGCAAATTCTTAGCATAATACAGCATACAAAGAATAGGATTCTAGCGGATCATTTAAAATCATGTATTTTGGCATCAGTGAAAAAAATATACAAATCTGTGTTGACAGGTTCTCTTGTTGTGTGACCATAGGGAGTCTTTCCACTCAGCTCCCACATCGGTACAATAGGCATATTTACCCCCCCCACCAGTGAATATCAGCAACCATTAATTTTTTAATCTACTTAGAGCATTAAACATGGTTAGTGATTAATGGCACTTCATCCTTGTAATGACTATCACAAATCAAATCATTAACAACATCAGGAAAAGGAGCAAAGGAATGGCATATGCCTAAAGTGATCAAATAATGATGATAATGATATATGTTTATGACAATATTTCTGAAGAAAACATTGTTCAAGTACTGGAATATTCACTTCAGGTAATCTTTATGTTTTTCAAGCACTATTACAAATATATATATTTAAATTATCATTAATAGGTGAAAATGAGTGATGGTAGATCCTAAAGTTTATTCACTTTTTAAATGCATTACTTTCTCTAGGTATGGGAACAGTTTGAAAACACAATGTACTTTAAATGCATCAATGCATCAATACATATCAGAATGTGAATGTTGATCTGGGCGTCGCTCCGTTAAAAGACTGCATTCCCTCAACCAGTTATTCATATACCACATGTAAGTAAAGGCAGAATGTGAGTGCTAGTTAAAAGATTCACTAAAGCATGGTATTTTGAAATTGCAGCATTTCCTAATTAGGATATGCCAGAAATTTTAGAGTAATTGTTCCATTGTGGTTTTATCTTCCCCACATTTTGTGTTACATTAAGCATGTTATCATTTCAATTATTATTATTATTTGTTTGAGGGACATAACTGGAGGTGCTTATTCTTGGAAATTGTCTGGGAACCCTGAAGTGCCTCCTTTCAAACCTAGGCGTACCAAGTGTAAAGCTCACTCTGCTGAGATATCACTTCAGCACCAGCATAATATATTTTTTTAAATAAAAAGTGAGGATGATCTTTAAAAACACTTATAAACAATAAAATTATATTCAGAGAGCTTTCTTTTTTGGTTTCATAAAATGCTTTTGGTCCATGTCTACCTTGTAATGTTGTTAATTTATTTTCACTTATTTTTGAGCCACACACTGCTATGCTGTGTTCAGGGATCACCCCTCGAGGGCTTGAGGAACTATATTTGGTGCAGGGGATCAAACTTGATTGGTTGCATGTAAGCCAAATGCCCTCTCCAGTCTTCTATAACTTCAGCCCTATTGTAATATGATATGTGGTTCTTGGTGGTGGAATACAAGCACTGGTGGAGGGATGGGTGTTCGAGCATTATGTAACTGAGACTTAAGCCTTAAAGCTTTGTAACTTTCAACATGGTGATTCAATAAAAAATAAATTAAAAAAAAGAAAAAATATGATATGAAATTATGAGAAAATTTAATATGAGTTATTAAGAATGCCACCAGTGGGCCAGAGTGATAATACAGGGGGTAAGGCATTTGCCTTGCACACAGCCAACCGGGTTCAATCCCCGGCATCCCGTATAGTCCTCCAAGAATGGTCAGGAGTAATTCCTGAGTGCAGAACCAGAAGTAACCCCTCAGTATAGGTGGGTGCGACTCCCCATCACAAACAAAGAATGCCACCTGCATTTAATGGAATCCATTTGTTTAACATAGTGCTTTGAGAACAGTGTCATTGGAGTGGATAGAATCAGGAGGAAAAAATGGTACAAAAGATCAGATTTTCTTGCATTAATTTTCTTATATTATAAAAATACTAGAGATTTAATGTTTATATTATTCAGTGATTGACTATATATATAGTGAGCAATTATTGGAGATATATTTAATATACATATACTTATATATAGTCCTAATGGAATATATGAGAACATTAATATGAAGGTAGAAGAATTTGTTCTATTTTGAGTATATTAACACATATTTTTGAAATCTAGGGAAAATGCATATTAGAAAAGTGTGCCTCAATTTTCCCAAATAACAAAAATTAAAATGATTTAATATATAAGTGTTACTTAATCGATTATTTCCTATATGCTTAAAGTATTTCTGTGAACAAAGTGAAGATACTTGAGTTTATGCATTGTCCATTATATTAGCAATAGAGGAATCAATGTACTAAATTAATCAGTAAATTGCATTGTACTCTGGAAAGTAAGATTGCTGTGGTTATTAGTAGAATGGTAATGAGATTCCAGATAAAGAAAGAACTAATCTCTAGGAAACAGTGTGTGGGAGGCTCATGCTTATAGTTAAAGGGTGTCTCATTAAGAATTAACATTTTTACCCTGCTCCCCGCCCAGAGGAGACCCCAAGCAGCCACCCACAACAGCTCCTCCGCTCCTGAATGGCTATGACCCCAGAGGCACACAAACCAATCTCAGCACGCCAGAACGCAGCAGCTGCTGGTAAAAATGCTCCTGGACATTGAACTAAGCTACACCCCCCTGCTGCCCCCGGAGGGAAAGGCTTTATATCCCTCAGCCTTTTTCCATTTGCGGCAGCATGGTGACCTCCACCTTTCAGAGCCAACTGGACAGAGTGGTAGGAGCTTGCAGTGATGGGGCACATGGGAAATCTTGCAATGGGGGGGTAAGGTATCAGCCCTGCTCCCCGATCAAGAGGGTGCCCACGAACATCTCCTCCACTTCTGAACAGCCATGATCCCAGAGGCACACAAACCAATCTCGGAATGCAGCAGCTGCTGGCAGAAATACCTCTGGACTTAATTACTAAAATACCAGAATTCCATTCCGCTGTTGTGGCCAGGCGATGTCATATGCTCTTCATTATCAGCAATAGAAAGCACACTATCTAATGATGCCTTTTTTGGAAGGTCTGATTGTCAGGGGGAAATTCCAAATAATAATAGTGGGTTTTCTGTCCAAAAATGAAGTAATCAAAGTAAAGAGAGAGCAAAGTGAAAATCATCTGCCACACAGGCAGGGTGGGGAGTGGGAGGGGGGTATACTGGGGTTCTTGGTGTTGGAATGTGTGCACTGGCTAAGGGATGGGTGTTTGATCATTGTATGACTGATACTTAAACCTGACAGCTTTGTAACTGGTCTCACGGTGATTCAATACAATAATAATAATAATAATAATAATAATAATAATAAATTTAGATTTTTTAATTGAATCATCTTGAAATACACAGTTACAAAGAGGTTCATAACCAGGTTTCAGTCATACAGTGTTCCAACACCCATGCTTCTACCAGTGTTCATTTCCCACCACCAACGTCCCCAGTTTCCCTCCTGCCTTCCTCCCCTTCCTCCCAGCCTGTTACCGTAGCAAGCATTCTCCCTCCCTCTCTCTATCTCTCTCTCTTTCTCTGTCTCTCTCTTCTTTTACCCCATTCTGGGCGTTATAGTTTTAACAGAGATACTGAGAAGTTATAATATTTGTTCCTTTATCATTTTCAATGTGCATTTCTTATCCAGAGTGTTCACTTCCAACTATATTTGTCATAGTGGTTCCTTCTCTATCACAACCACCCTTTCCCCCTGCATATGATGCAAGCTTCCAGTCCTGGATCTATTGTCCTGACCCTTGTTCCTATTGTCCTTGATTATTATTCTTGTATTCATTTTTTATATCCCATCAATGAGTCTAGTCATCCTATTCTAACCCTCTCCTTCTATCTCATTTCACTCTCCATGTCCATCCATTTATAAATTCTCTATGGCCATACAATTTATAAGCAAATTTCATAACTTCACTTCCCCTAACAGCTTCATGGTATTCCATTACGTAGATGTACCAAGGTTTCTTTAGCCAGTCATTTGTTCTCGGGTACTTGGTTTGTTTCCAGAGTCTTACTATTTTGAATAATGCTGCAATGAATATAGAAGTGCAGAGTGCATTTTTGCTGAGAGTTTTTGGGTCCCTGGGTTATATTCCAGAAGTACTATTGCATGGTCATGTGGAAGATCGATTTCCAGCTCTTTGTGGATTCTCCATATTGTTTTCCATAAAGGCTGAACCAGTCGGCATTCCCAGCAACAATGAAGAATCCTTTTCTCCCCATATCCACTCCAGCATTGGTTGCCCTTATTCTTTTTAATGTGTGCCAGTTTCTGGTATTAGATGATACCTCATTGTTGCTTTAATTTTTATCTTCCTGATGATTAGCACTGTAGACATTTTCTTAAGTATCTTTTGGCTGTTTCTATTTCTTATTTGAGGATGTTTGTGTTTATATGTTCTCCCCATTTTTAATATTCTTGAATGAGCTGAAGCAGTTGGTCATTAAGATACTCAGAGAAATTGAGTTGTACGGAGGAGAGACCATGAATACAAAAGCTGTTGGGGCTTATGAATATTTCACAGATTTGGGTAAACAGGAATCAGGAAAACAGGAGTGACCTCCCTGACCATAGAGCCAGGTGTAAGCCCTGATCACCGTGGCCTGTTGCTCCCAAACAAACCAACAAAAAAACTAAAAGTACTCTACTGAATTGAATTTCTATTGCACTGGCAATAAATCAAGTTTGTAAACTTTTTTTTATTTTTATAGAAATATTCCTTTAAAATGATAAAAGAATTATGTTTTTAATATCTTTTAAAATCTAGATATTTTATTTTAGTCTTGCTCATTGGTGTCTGATGAAATGAGATGTATGTGTGAATTCAGGAGAATCATAATAGTTAAGCATAAAATAATTCAAACAATTATTTTGAACTTATTTCAAAAGCCTGATATATATGTTACAATTCTGAACAATTAACATGAAAAATTTAGCTTCAGTACAAGAAAAATAAAAATCATATGATCATATCAAGAGGTACTGAAAAAGCATTTGATAAGATTGAGTACCCATTTATTATATAAACTCTCAATAAAATGGGAATTGAAGGAATCTTCCTCAAGAGTCAAAGAAATTTACCACATATAAAATAAATATTAATCCAGCAATAAACCTCAGACCTTTTTTTTTATAATTCCTCGCACAAAGTCAGATCAAGATAAAGACCTTGGTATCATACCTGAATATGTAGAGAAAAACATAGGCATAACACTTCATGACATTGAAGCTAGTGGCATCTTCTTTTAAAGTTTTTTTTTTTTTTTCTGTATCAGGCAACTCTCAGGGGCTACTTTGGCTCTGAACTCAGGAATTACTCCTGGTCATGCTCAGGGGACCCCTGTGAGAGGTCAGGAATTGAAGCTGGGTTGGGCACCTACAAGGCAAGCACCCTACTTGGTGGATTACTATTCCTGCTCACTAGGGGCATCTTTAAGGATGAAACATCACTGGCCAAGTTCCTGGAAGCAAAGATTAAAAAAAAAAAGACTACAAAAATTAAGACACTTCCAGACCACAAAGGAAAGAATGGCTAGAATATAAATAGAGCCCACAGAATGGGAGTTATTATTTAACCATCACTCATCTGACAAGGATTAAATATCCAACATGTATAAAGTAGTATCACTTACATCACTTGTCATCCCATTGTTTGTTGTTCCTCGATTTGTTTGAGTGGGTGCTAGTAATATCTCCATTGGTCCCTGTCGCATGCTAGTGTAGCCCAATGGCATCTGCTCACTCCAGAAACAGGAAGAGCTTCAAACTGCTCAATTAGCATCTTGAAGAAGAATTCTGACTATTTTGTAGGTGGGTAGCCAAGCATTCTTTTGATGTCCCGTGGAACCCAGTCCGTAACAGCTCTAGACCAGCGGCCATCTCTAAATCACATTACATGTCTGACCCATCTGATTTTCGATACCTTGGCAAACGAGACAGTGTCCAGGCCCAGGTCTATGAGGTGTATGTTAGTGCAGGAAGAACGGTATAATTGAAAAGATGTGCCCAGAACCAGAGGTTTTCATCCTCTTAACCACTTCTTAAATGTTCTTGAAAGTGTTCCACGCTACTCTCTTCAAGTGCCAGGTCATTTGTCATGTTGAGTTCTTGACCTAGGTACACATAACTTCTGCATTCAGACATATTTGTTCTGTTGAAGGCAAATGGAACATCAGGAACTAGTCTGTTTCTCATGAACATTGTCTTCATGAGATTAAGCTGCAGTCCAACATTTCCACACTCACAGTTGAAGTTGGCCAGCATTCATACCACTTGGCTGATACTGGGTGTTATGAGAATGATGTCATCAGTGAAGTGGAGATGGCATATGTGCTGACCGTCTATCTTTACTCCAATTCCTTTCCATTCCAGTCAACACATGATGTTCTCGAGGGTGGCATTGAAGAGTTGAAGAGTTTCGGTGAAATGTTGTCACCCTGCCAAACTCCTTTCTTTACGTTGATGATCACCTCTTTATAGAATAGTCAGATCTTTTTGGTGAATCCGTAATACAGCTCACAGAGGATCCTGATGTATTGAGTTTGAACACCCTATTTGTCTAGCACCTTGAGGATTGCATCTGTCTCAACAGAATCAAAGGATTTCTTTAAATCAATGAACGTTAGACAGAGTGGCATCTTAAACTCTCGTGAAACTCAATGATCTTGGTCACTGTGTGAATATGGTCAATCATGCTGAATCCTTTTCAGAACTCAGCGTGCTCGCATGGTTGGCCTTTGTCTACTGTTCTGCCAATCCTATTCAGGATGACTCGAGTGAATAACTTGTAGACAACGAACGACAGGTAGATCAGATGATAGTTGTCAATACTGTGGCTGTCTCCCTTCTTATACAACAGAACTGCTGATTTTTCATTGGGATGGAAACTTGCATCCAGACAGGTAGCATGTGAAGATTCGAGCCAGTGTATTGACTAGTACTGGCAGCAGATTCTTCAGGTGTTTGGGTCTAGCTAGTCTGGACTGGGTGCTGTACATTTCTTTACCAATGAAATGGCATGTCAGATTTTGGAAGAGAGAACGCTGGGAATGACATATCCATCCTGCGGGAATTTGTTATTTGGGAAGGTGGTCGTGCCTATCAAAGATATCTGAGTTCAAGTCCTGGATAACCTTTTACATTGCCCTTCTGGAGGATGTGATAAATCCATCAGGGCATCAGACGGCAGTTATCTTGGTCTTATAGTTGGCGATGGACAGACAAGTGTTGTGAATACATTTCCAGCTTCTGCCACATCGGTTAACACTGCTGCTCTTCTCTATTTGAGGTCTTCCTTTATCACTTCTCCTCACAGCTTTGTGAGCTTGGACTTTAGCTTGTGATTGCCTGAGGCTCGCGCCAGCCATGTTGGCTAATGAGCTCAAGAGTTTCTGAAGACAGTTGACTTTTTGTGCCTGTCTCTCTCTCTGCATTTCTCGCACAGTCATGGAGGTGCTGAACCAGCCGATCATATGCCTCATCGATGTTGTCAACAATGGCATTTTCCCATATTGCTGAAGTAGTGTCAATGAGCTCCCAGTTGGTGGTCGTTCTGGGATTTCTCCTCTTAAACTTTGCAGCCCTTTCTCCCCACTTCCTGAAGTAGAATTTTTCATGAAGGAAATGGTGATCTGATCCTGTATGGATTTTGGGACAACAGCGACATCAGTCAGGCAAAACTGTTGATTGAATAGGATATGGTCAATTTCATTGTGGAACTGTCCACTGGGAGATTCCCATGTCCAGCATTTAGATCCGGCCTTCTGGAACTGCGAGTTACCATGAATGGTCTTGGTCAACATGATGAACTCAGAGAGTCTTTCACCCTGTTCTTTCCATTCTCAGCCATGAGTCCCAATGTGGAGTTCTTTGGGTGACCTTCTAGGTCCTACCTTGGCCTTAAATTAACTGACAATGACAATGACCTTGTAGAAGGTGTGGTCTTCTTTATAGAACTTCTCCAGCTCCATGTAGAACTTCTCATTTTCTTTTTTGTCGTAGTTGGATTTTGGTGCATAGACAATGAAGATAGAAACTGCCAGCAATGAGCCACATCTATTCAAACATAAGCGTCCAATTCGGGTTGTAGGCATTTGAACGAATCAATGCTCATGGGGTTCAAATATGGTGTGAACCATCAGAACACCTATAATAGTGATGGTTGGCCGCTCTAAAAATCTTCATCCTTCTCGGAGAGCCCGGTAGGCTACCGAGAGTATCCTGCCTGCACAGCAGAGCCTGGCAAGCTACCTGTGGCTTTTCGATTTGCCAAAACCAGTAACAAGAATGGGCCTCATTCTCCTGACCCTGAAAGAGCCCCCAGTATGGCAGCATTAAGAATGAACAAGGATAGCTGATAAAATCTCAGGGCTGAACTAGCCTGCCAAAATTAAGAAGGACTAAAATGACTGTTTGCATTTTTAATGCACATACGCTGGCATCGGAAGCATTCATTGAGAAGCTGATGGTACATTCCTGGAAGATCAGAATGACATCATTGGATTGACCCGACGAGAAGGCATTGAACACATCATGCCGTTTTCCACACTGGAGAAGAATGGTTCTTCGGAACATGAGATAGTAGAGGCGTCGGTGGTGTCATTGTTCTTGTCATCATGAACTTAGCCATGAGCAAAGTAGTATAAAGTAGGAATAAAATGTTCTTTTTATTTTTTTATTTTATAAAGTATTTACAATATTTGATTACATTTAGTATTCAAACACCTATCCTACCACCATATTTCAGATGTCCATCCAACTCCTGCCCCAAAGCAGAATTGAAATAATATATTTTGTATTGTTTGTTATAAAAATCTCTGAGAATGCTAAAATAAAATTATCTTTAGAGGAAACTGTGTGGATTATTGTACTTCACCCAGAGGCCATTCAGCCCTTCTATAAGAGATCACTAATGTTGTTAAAGATTGAGCCTTGTGTCATATATCTGTTAAAAATGTATATTTCCCTCTAAGATTGGTTGCCTCTTATTTTGAACCCTGTCAAGTGTGATGCAGTAATCTTGAACTATGTGTAGAATATTTGGTTTGAAGTATCACATGGCTGCTAATGCAGTCACATGGTCCAGGAATAGAAGTACTTGTGGGTGAGGCTCGGCCATGAGTGTGGCAGTCATTGAGTTGTGAAAGTTTCTGGCTGACAGAATTGGGTCCCTTGGGGTAGGTGGGGGTCTCACCCACCCCTTTCCAGGGTGCCCTGAGTGAAATAGCCTGGCTCGGTGTTCAGTGGCATAGTTATGGAGAGCGTCATGTTGCTACCATCTGGGAGAGAAGGACGTGAGATCTGGACAGTGGCTGATGGTAATAAAAGTGTATAAGAAAAATTATCCAATCCTATCAAAAAATGAGAAGAGATTAACATAACTTTGTCAAACAAGAAATACAAATGTCCAAAATACATATAAAGAACAAAACAGCTCTGTATTACTAACATCATGGAAACACAAATCAACTCAACAAGGAGAATCCCTTCACACCAAAGTGTTGACACTGATAAAAAAAAAAAAAAAAAAAAAAAAAAAACACCAGTGTTGTCAGAGATGCAGGAAAAACATGAACATATTTTCACTTATTTAAGTGATTTTGAATATGCCAGCCTTTTTGGATGACTAAATAGACATTATTTAAAAAACTGTGCATTAAGCTTCCATGCAACCCAATAATTCTACTCCAGGAAATATACTCAAAGGCTCCAAAATCATTGTGCGAAAAAGACATCTGCACATCTATGCTTATTACAGCACTATTTACAGTAGCTAAAATCTAGAAACAATTGAAGCATCCAAGAATAGGTGTCTGCTGAGGTACACAGTGGAATTCTGCTTGGCCATAATAAAAGAGGAAATTATACCAGTGCTAGTACCTAGATGGATCTGGATGGTATCCTGTGAATCAGGGAGAAAGGGATAATACAGAATGTTCTCACTTACATGAAGGACACAAAGAAACATAGTAGAGGAATAATGAATGCCCAAAGGCAATAAAACAAAAGGCAGGAGAACTGTTCCTTAGTAGGAATCCTGATGCCATTAGGATCATAGAAGGAACCCACTATGACAATGAGAGAGGGAAATATCACTATGGAAGAGGACTGTGTGCTGAAAGGAGGTCAACTGATATGCCCGATACCATGTCAGCCACAATATTGTAAATTGTCTTTCTGTAGGTAAAAAAAAAAGAAAGTGTCCACCAGGGGAGAACTGGGTGGGAGTTGTAGAGGAACTGGCTACATTGGTGGAGGGAAGTAAATACTGATAAAAGGATTAGTGTTGGAAAATGGTATGCCTGAAATTCAAATATTATTTACTTTGTAACTTTATTTCATGTTTATTCAAAAACTTAAATTATTTATTAGAAGTTTAAGTAGTTGTAACTAAAAGTAAGTTACCATGAGCTAAAGTGATCAGATCGTCAGAAAGTTTTTAAGATTTTCACAATAATGTCTAAGGTAATCACCAGCCTGGGTCTCAGAACTTGGATCTGCTCCAAACAGATGTATTTGTCAATAGCACAACAGAGCAAACATAATAAAACTTTAAATATTTGCATAATCATATATTGCATATTAAGTATATATATGTATATATAGCCATAATTCTTATACTAGTGTTGCAATAAATAATTATAAGATAAATAAATAAAAAGATAATATGTTACTTTTATGGAAATTCGTGAATTATACTATTTTCTAGGTTTCTGGTTGATAAAACAGTTATGCAAGCCACTTACAATTATTTCTGTGTAAAATACATCTGACATTAAAAAGGAGTATTTTAGTGAACATTTACAGTGGTTTTATTAAAGAGAAAATTGAATTAATAATTAATTACTTTTAAAAGGACTTCATTTGGCAGATTTGAAAAACAGATGGCTCATTGAGACTGACAGAAGCTTATTAAGATTTGAGAAAAAATAAGTTTTCTCTATTGGTTTTACAATCCCAGATTCATTTAATGTATAAAATATGGGTAGTTCTTTGAAAATACAGGTTTGCTATTATTTATATGGAAATTAAATAATTTTATTTAAATATTAATATTTCACAATTATAACATTGAGTATAAAAGAACATAACTGCTGAAAATTGTAAGATCTACCCAAAATAAATTCAAACTATTTTCTGGTTACCAACTACCAGAAAATCACTCTTTAAGTGAATAATGTAATATTTCCCTCAAGTCCACAAGAAATAGGGCAAAATCTCAGTATTTGCTGGGAACTTTTGAATGTTAAGAAAATTACATCCAGTGTTTAAAGATAACAACTAGTTCTATCTCTGAAAGTTTTATGCAGATACTGTGTGTTGTCTCAGCTCATATGCTCAGCTTGCTCATTCGACTCTCCAGATGAGGTTCCAGCAGATATCGCCAGGGCCTCTTTGGAAGTGAGATCTTCTCCCTCCCACCTGTGTCTCAGGACCATCCACACACAACCTCTGCCATCTTTGCAGGCCACATTTCCATCCCATTTCATAACAGCACTTGCTATTGCTTGTACCTGTAACTGCACGATTACACTACTATCTTCCTCAGTCATATTTATCACAACTCACACTGCGCACTGCTTTATCCCCTGTTGTTGCTTGAGGAACAGTGGGAAAGTTAAATAGAGCAACACTCAACTCTATTTTTTTAATTTATAATTTATTTCTAATTTCTCAGAGAGTTACCACTAAGGTGCACAATGAAGACTGATCCCTAATGTCAGAGAGATAAGAGAGATAAGAGATAAGAGATAAGATACATTTGACTTGCGTGAGGCCAACCAGGGTTCAATTCACAGCACCCCAAATGGTATTCTGAGCCTCAGAGCGAGGGATGATCATTCTCTGAGTAAAGCCAGGAATGGCTCCAAACTCTACACCCCTCAATCCCTTCTCCAAACCCCCCAAAAATTCATCCTCAGAGAACAGCAGATACAACGGGGAAATCATAAAGAAAAGTTTAGTGAGTGAAGATACTGTCTTAAAGTTTCTATCATTACACTGCAGCTCTGTAAATTTCAAGAAATGAACTATAAACACACCAGTTCAGAACATTTAATAATTACAAAGGAACAGGGGTATGGGTAGTAAATAAAGCATGAGGATGTATGAATGTGGAATGAGAAAACTACAAAACTGTCAAAGAAGTGACAGCACTAAAGAGTATCCTTTTAGCCTATGATGCTTTGAAAGTGTGAATGGGTCACAGATCAAAATGGGATAAAAACTCAAATACTCAATAGTTAAGTAAAAGTCAGTAATTTATAGTTTTCAAAATTTAAAATGACCAATAAAATAGAATATCTAACAAGTTAAATAAAGTTTACATAGTCTATGTATATTTTGTTAAAAGTACAAATATTGGAGAAACAAATGGCTAAAACCAACAGAACTGCAGCACTCTTTACTGAGTTTAACATACCTGAGGGGAGTCCTGGAAGGAAGGGGTGTTTGGGACACTGGTAGAAGGAAGCAGACTCTCAAGTTAGATATACTGTTGAAAAACTGAATATGAAATTATCATTGATTGGATTGTGAATCATGATATTTAAATTAACATGGGGTAAATAAAAGTAAGTTAATAAATAAACAACAACAAACACACTTATCATTAGGGGTCAGACATATGGCTCAGTGGTAAAGAACTGATTGCAAGTCTGACACCCGAGTTGCTTCTTCTTTTTTTTAATTTTATTGAATCACTGTGAGATAGTTACAAGCTTTCATATTTGGGTTACAATCACACAATGATCAAACACCCATCCCTCCACCGGTGCACATTCCCCACCACCACATCCCCGGTATATGCCACCCCCCCTTTCCCACCTTCCCCCTGCCTCCATGGCAGACAATACTCTCCATACTCTCTCTCTACTTTGCGGCATTATAGCTTGCAACACAAACACTGAGAAGCCATCATGTTTGGTCCATTATCTACTTTTGGCACACATCTCCCATCCCACTGGTTCCTCCAGACATCATTTTCTTAGTGATCCCTTCTCTATCCCATCTGCCTTCTCCCTTCCACTAATGAAGCAGGCTCCCAGCTATGGAACAATCCTCCCGGTCCTTATATCTACTGCCCTTAGGTGTCCTGAGTTGCTTCTTAACTGCACCATAAATGCACACAAAGGATCAAACAAACACTTTCATCAGCGATTCTTGCTCTGATAAATTAAGAAGTTGCGGACATAGTTGTTATTTCAGAACTTCTTTAATAACTTTATATTGATTGAAGTAATTTTTCCTAATACTATATGCATCCTAAGTCTACAATTTTTAAACTTTTCAAAAGATTTGTTACCATAGCTCATTGAATCCCAACTCACATCTACCCTGTTCCTCCCTTGTTGTTTGGCGACTTCAGTTCTGTAATCAAAATCCAAAGTTTAGTCTTCTCTTAGCTTTTTCCATTTCTTTTCTTATTTCTCAATATCACACTCAAAAATGAGATACTTATAGAACATCTTAAATGACTCTAAGTGAAGTGGAAGTTATATTCCTTTCCATGGCAAATTTGATGTCAAGGTAAATGTCCATTGATTATTTGAACAGAAGGCTACATATTTTAAGAGTTGGTTCCTTTTCCTTCTGACATTTTGTTTCTGTTAAGAAGTGTGTTGACTTTGGTTAACAGACATAAATGTGCAGATAACCAAACACAATATAGTGAACGAGCTGTTGCTCATCATTCTCTCAATCAAACAATACTTCTGGTTGTTGTGACCAAACATCTGTTCCAATAATTATTTGAGTAATAAACACTGATTATCATCATTGGTTATAATTTGCAAAGTAGGAAGCACACACAAAAAGAATCACTGTAAAATGACACTAGGAGTTTTTGTAATTGTGGCATTACTAGATACTGTGGGTTTTCTTTATACAAAGATATTTAAAAGGCACTTCTGAATGACAGATTTGCTAGTGTTTGAAATATAGAAGTTAGGGGAAATAAGCAGTGGACACACACACAAATCAGCATAGAAGATAACTGTGCATGGAAAGCCAGAAAAGTCTTCTCCAGGTACCTTCCTGAACAGTTCATGAAACCTATTACAACACTAACAATATTGAGTTCAAGGCTCCCTCTAGAGAATAACACTCAATAATAAAATTGCTAAGGGGTAGCATCTTGAATTGCTATCAGGTGCACTGTTTTGAGTTTATCTGTGACACACGATTATTTGAAGGATTATCATTTAATAAGATATTTTAATGAATTTTAAATATTAAAAACAATATACAATGGCTTTGCTTTTACAATACTTGCAAATGGAACTATAAGAGCATGTGTAAAGCACATATTCTGCTTATCTGTTCATTGTCTACTTGGACTTCAGCTGTGACCTTTGATGAATTTATGTCTCTAGTTATTTGTCACTTAAGAAGAATGGATTATCATATAACATGTTTTGTTCTTGTTCTTTTTAGTCCTGGTAAAATGAATGAAATAATTATTTGCAAAAATTTATTAAGATAAATCAAAGATATTATAAATGAGTGGACTTTGCAAAAAAGAATATCAGACTTCTAATTTTTTTCAAATATAAAGGGAGATTTGTTAAAATTTAATATTAAAATATACAAATTGTGTATTATTAGTTCAGGGTGTTACAATTAGTTTTGAAAATACCTTGCTTAGAAAAAAGATATAAAAAAAAGAAAGAAAAAAATAAAAAAGATATCAAAGGAATACAGATGGGAAAGGAAGAGGTCAAGCTATCACTATTTGCAGATGATATCAGAGTATACTTAGAAAATCCTAAAGACCCTACAAAAAGGCTCCTAGAAACAATAGTTTTGTATAGTAAAGTGGCAGATTGCAATATCAACACCCCAAAGTCCATGGCTTTCCTGTATACAAATAATGAAAAAGAGGAGAGTGATATTTTAAAAAAATCCCATTCACAATAGTCACTCAGAAAATCAAATACATTGGAGTCAGCTCAATCAAACCTATACAAGGAAAATTACAAAACACTACTTCAAGAAATAAAAGAGGACACTAGGAATGGAGACATATCCCCTGCTTATGGATAGGGAGGATTAACATTGTGAATATGGCAATACTTACCAACACTATAGAGATTTAATGCAGTCCTTATCAGGATACCCATGACATTTTTCAAAGAAGTAGACAAAACATTCCTGAAAGTCATGTGAAAAAATAAACCCCCACGAATAGCAAAAGCAATTCTTGGGAAAAAGAAGATGGGTGGCATCACCTTCCTCAACTTCAAACTGTACAATAGTAATTAATAGTAATTAAAGCAGCATGGTATTGGACTAGAAACAGACCTGCAGACCAATGGAACAGAGTTGAATATCCTGTCATGACTCTCAAGTATATGATCACTTAATCTTTGACAAAGGAGCAAGAAATGTAAAGTGGAACAAGGAAAGCCTCTTCAACAAGTGGTTTTGGGAAAACTGGGCAGCGACCTGCAAAACAATGAACTGTGACCTCTGTCTGAAGCCAGGCTCAAAAGTCAGATTAAAGTGGATTAAAGACCTCAATATCAGACCTGAATCCATAATGTACATGGACAAAAATATAGTCGGAACCCTTCATGACATTGAAACAATGCATCATTATGGATGAAACACCAATCACCAAGCAAGTGGAAACAAACATAAATATATGGGACTACATCAAACTAAGAAGTTTCTGCACCTCAAAAGAAACAGTCACCAAAATGCAGAGAGCTCAGGGAATGAGAAAGAATATTTACCCAATACTTATCTGATAAGGTATTAATATCCTGGATACACATAGTAAAATTGTACAAGGAAAAAATTTCCAACCCCATTAAAAATTGAGGAGATGAAATGAACAGAAGCTTCTTCAAAGAAGGAAAAAATCCAGCTAAGATAGAGAAGGGAACACCAAGTAAAATGTGGTTGGAGATCCCGCTAGGGAAGGGAGATGTGTGCTGAAAGTAGACTCAAGATTGAACAGGATGGCCACTCAATACCCCTATTGCAAACCACAACACCCAATTGGAGAGTGAGAGAGATCAAAAGGGAATACCCTGCCACAGAGGCAGGGTGGGGGGGAGATGGGATTGGGGGGGAGGGATACTGGGTTTATTGGTGGTGGAGAATGGGCACTGGTGGAGGGATGTGTTTGCAAACATTGTATGAGGGAAAAACAAGTTCTAAAATGTGTGAATCTGTATCTGTACCCTCATGGTGACTCACTAATTAAAGAATAAAAAAATACAAAATACAAAATAAAATAAATTAAAAAAGTAAAAAAATAAAAAATCCTTAAAAAATAAAAAAAGAAATAAAAATAGTCAAAAGGCACATGAAAAAATGTTATACATAAGTAATCATCAGAGAGATACTACTCAAAACAACGAGATATCATCTCACACCACAGACTAGCACACATTCAAAAGAATAATAACAACCAATGTTTGTGTTAATGTGATGAAAAAGGGACACTCTTTCATTGTTGATGGGAATGCTGACTGTTCCAGCCTTTTGGGAAAACAATATGGGCATTCCTTCAAAAACTAGAAATTGAGATCCCATAGGACCCTGCAATACCACTTCTGGGAATATATTCTGAGGGTGCAAAAAAGCATGGTAGAAATGACATTTGCATCTGTATATTCATTGCAGCACTCTTCACAATAATCAGTATCTGGAAACAACCTCAGTGCTCAAGAACAGAAGACTCGTTAAAGAAACTTTGGTACATCTATGCAATGTAATACTATGCAGCTGTCAGGAAAGATGAAGTTATGAAACTTGATTACAAGTGGATGGTCACAGAGAGTATCATGTTAAGGGAAATGAGTCAGAAATAGAGGGACAGATATTGATGACTGCACTCATTTGTGCAATATAAAATAAAAAAAATATGAGACTGACACCCAAGAAAAGTAGACACAAGGACCAGGAATATTGTTCTATAGTTGGAAGCCTGTCTCATGAGCTGGGGGAGAAGGCACCTGCACTAGGGAAGAGATAACTAAGTCAATGATGACTGGAGGAATTGTTCAGGATGGGAAATACGTGCTGAAAGGAGGTAAAGGATAGAGGATAAATAGCCTCTCAGTATCTATATTGTAAACCATAATGCCCAAAAGTAGAGAGAGAGAGTATGGAGGAAATTGTCTGCTATAGAGGAAGGGGGAGGGTTGGAAAGGGGGGTATATTGGGGATATTGGTGGTGGAGAATGTGCACTGGTGGATGGATTGGTGTTCGATCATTGGATGACTGAAACTAAAACATAAAAGTTTTGTAACTGTATCTTACAGTGATTCAATAAAAAAATAAAAAAATACCTTGCTTTAAAACAAAATCAACATTAAAAATTCCTAACAACTTTAATACTTTATCTATAATATAATGAATTTTAATTGTGACAAAGATAAAAAATAGAATAATTCATAATTTATGATAAAATTATAATTACAAACTATGCAGTTGACCCAGAAATATGATTATCTGAAATACTTTGTGGTATTACGCATAAATGTTTATTTTTAATTGAGAAGTTTCCTGAATGGAGAAAATCTGGGAAGTGATCTATAAATTAATGTTAAGTCCTCTGCATTGTTTTAACAAACTGATCTTGGAGAATAGCCTTTAGAATTAGATAGTCTAATTCTTATTTTATGCATTTATGCAGGAGAATCTTGACTAAAACAAAGCATTTGTACTTATCTTCTTATAAATGTTTTGCTTCATTTTTTATCATTTAATGCCCATATTATATTGTAATCTCCTTAACTGTTTGTGGTTATTCAAGCAAAATATACTTAAAATTCCCATAAGAGGAAAAAACCTTTTAAAATAAAATGTTTCATTGTTTGATACTCTTCCCACACTGTGCAACGCATTTTCATTAACACCCACCACACACTCCACAGACAGCCATCTGTTTTCCTGTCTTTAAGAAATTTTATTCTACTAGTCTTTCCTCATGGCACTGCTACCTATTACATAAATCAGAGATACATTCAACCCCTTGGAATGGAATCAGAAACCCACAAAGCTGACGGCTGTCAGAACTCATAAGTAGTGCAATTAATACATTTATTATTTAGGAGGAGGACTGTTTCCATTCCAAAAACTCATGTGAAATTTGAGTGTTAGCCAGAGTGCATATCAAACTAACTAAGTTAACAGTGTCTTTTCATCTTTACTTTCACCCTTTTGACAGTCATTATGTTTTCTGCTTCATCTCTGCCTCTGTCAAACCTCAGTGTCAGAATAGATAATTCATTCATTCAATCAACAAAGACCCGATTAGTCCCAACTTTTTTTGTGTGATCATCAAAACTAACCCCAGCTACATGTAGTATGTGATCTAGAATATAAAATTCATTTTGTACTCAAAACCACAAACATATGGGCATTTATAAAAAATAAATATATATATATAAAGCTAAATAAAATCTCAAAAAATAGGGACAGTATAATTATCACAGTACTTTTACAATCAAAATATATACAGCCAATTTTTAACTAAAATGAAGTTTAAAGACGAGAGGTTTCATTGAGTAGGGACTTGTCTTGCACACAGCTGACCTGGGTTCAATCCCTGGCACACCATATGGTACCCTCCAAGCTTTGCCCGGAGCTAAGTATAGGGCCAGGAGTAAGCCCTGAGAACCATTGAATATGGCCCAGAAAAAGAGAAAGTAATTTAGTAAGTATTTTTGGTGACTGTGATGTTGTCAGGATGGGGATATAGATTATTCCCAAATTTAACTTCCATTAGAGGGTTAACAAGCAAATATTAATAGAAAAGACACCAATGCAAAAACTCCCAGAAAATACGGTTGTCACATCATTAGGCAAGAGAAACCAAGAGAACCACGTCATAAAGCATAAACAGAACACTTCCACAGAGAAAATTATTCTCCTAAGAACCACATTGTATTGCACCTAGATAGACCCCAAAGTCTATGATTTTCGCCATGAGAAAGAGAAACGAGACTCAAGATAATAATTCAGCTTTCCCAGTATTATAAGACACTTCTTGGGAAGCTTATTCAAGTCTCATCTCACATGAGTCAGGGAAATATGCAGAGCTCAAATACTTGGAACAGAGATGAAAAAGTAGGCCAAAATTTACAAAAACAAAGAAAATTTCCAGATTTTAATGAGGCACTATCCTGATTACACCCATCTGCAGAAAGTCTCTGATCACAGGGTCGAACATTCAGCTCACTTTCAGATAGGGAATAAACTTGAGGCCCAACCCAGAATCTAGTGATTCAAAAGCATGGCTTTATATTCAGGACTCATCACAGAATATACAGTATAATCTATATCATAGATCTCCAAGAGAATAATGTGTAAGAACTAACTTTCTAGAAGAAATTGCTGGGTGCAGCTGATGACTGAAGAATATATTGAGTCACCTGATCAGGAAGCTGATCAGTGGACCTACCACATATTAATCCTAGCACCCACTCAAGTAATTTCTCCATCCTAAGATCCCTGGGAATAGTCTCCTCTCATTTGAACCCCTGTTAGAAAGCACTGTCTTTTTATAGCTACTGCTATATCGAAAAGTGGTTCTGAAACAAGTCTGAGATGGTTATAAAAAATAAATAAATCACACTCTGAAGTGTTCATGTTCCAAAAAGGGATACAATGACAATGAAGAACCAAGTAGACATTTCTCCATCAGCAAAACTAGCTGGAACAGGATGCAGAACAAAGAGGTATGAAAGAATCGAGGATTATCCTCTTAAGAAATTTTGCAAAATATGTAAGTTTGTACAGATATATAAACAAAACATGGAAAGTAGCACATGAATAAAACAAAGTTTAGAGAAATTAAAATATTAAATAATAGTTTCTAGATCTAAAGTGTAATGAATAATCAATCAGAATGCAATAGAGAACTTCAAATATAGGGAAAAAAACCTCATATGACTCAGAAACTGATGAGATAAATTGAGATTTATTTCCTTACTTAGGCAAAGATCAAAGATCATATATTACTTTTCCTACTATTCTTAGCGATACATCTTAGACATTTTAATTTATTGTCCCTTATTTTGTCCTGAAATTAATTTTGTCCTGTAATTCCTCAAAATATCATTACTATTTACAATCATATTGGGCGACACCTGGCTGTGATAGGGATAATTTCTGCCGAGACTTAGGGGACCACGTGGGATCCTGGGATTCTAACCTGTGTATGCTGTGTGCAAGAAAATTGCCCTACACACTGTACTATATTTCCAGTCCCGATGTGATATTTTTAAAGTGCATTTTATATATGACACATATTTCTCATTTATAATTTTATATATTTGTTTTATGCTGAGTCCATATTTTGAGTCCAGGAACAGAAAACTAAATCGTACATACCTATCCATCTCTCTCTATATATCTATATCAATATCTATGTACATCTATACATTTATCTGCACATATTTGTTTGTTTTATCTGGGGAGGGAAACATCCTGCAGTGCTCAGGGTTTACTCTTGGCTCTGCATTCAGCAGTCACTCTAAGCAGTGCTTGTGGGACCATATGCAGGTGTCAGGGATCAAACCCAGGTCAGCCATGTGCTAGGAAAGGCTTCTGTACTATCTCCCTGGCCCCTCAACTTATATTTTAAAGTTAAGTATAATCTCCTTAGAGTTCTTCCTTATACTCTCAAAAATATTAATGATATCTTTTTAATTTGTTATCACTTCCCTTATCATTGGAAGTGTAAAGTATTATGAAAGCTGTGCATTGTTTTTTTGGAAACTTTCAACTATTTTTTTTTTTTTTTTGCTTTTTGGGTCACACCCAGCAATGCTCAGGGATCACTCCTGCCTCTGCACTCAGGAATTACCCCTGGCCGTGCTCAGGGGACCATATGGGATGCTGGGAATCGAACCCGGGTCAGCCACATGCAAGGCAAATGCCCTACCCGCTGTGCTATCACTCCAGCCCCCAACTTTCAACTATTTCTTAAATTTTTACTTAACCTGGGTAGTGAAAAAAAATAGCAGGCTGTGATCCAGGTTTACTCCTAATTCTGTGATCAAGAATCGCTTCCGGAAGGTCTTTGGTGACCATAGAGTTTAATGGGGTTTGAACCAGGTTGCTGTGTATAAGACAATCACTTTATCCACTAGATTGCCTCCAGCTCTCACCATATTTTATGCTTATAATAACCACACATCCCTAAAGTTTTCAGGGATTTGAGCCACCCCTGGGTGGATATTTAAGTATTGTAACTGCCAGTACAATGTTTCAACCTGTTGATGTTTGGGTAACATCAGGGATGCAGCTGGTGATAATGGGGAAGGAACTGGAGGCAGGAGTTGAACTGAGAGTCAGGGATTGAACTGAGAGTCTCATATATTCAAGACATTTATTTTGCCACTTGAGTTACGTCCTTGTCCCACAGAAAGATTGTTTTGGTCACACACACAAAATGTCTCTCTTTCTTCTGTTCTCTTAATTTTCTTGATTTAAAAAATAAATATACCTATTTCTTAAAGTGGGTATACCTATTTTTTGAAGAAGTATTTTGTGTATGGTGTGTATGTGTGAGTATGTGCGTGTGTGTTTAATCTTTTTTTGTCATACTGTTTATCCTACATAAACAATAATAAATCAGGACTAGGATTAAGTTTGTTTCATGTTTTGTTTACTTAAAATTATAAAATAGTGCTTCAAAACAAACCAAATAAACTCCAATAACAGTGACAAAATAGATTATTTGATTCCTTTTGTATACTTTGAAATTTATAAAACATATACTGTTTCTCATCCAGTCATCTCTGTCCCTGTACTCTAATTTGATAGTCATCCATATTACTAACAAAAACCCCCCCAGAAAATTAGTTCTAAATACAGAAGAACCACATTGATTAAATATTATAAATCTTAGTGAAATTGGTGCTGCTCCAATATTGAATGTAGAACTGTGCTTCTGATTATTTTTTAAAATTATGTTCGAATTTAATTTAAATAGAAATACCTGAATGTCAGATATAGAAATTATAAAAGTACTGTACCTTAAAATGAAAATTATACAGTCACTTTGCTAGAGGGAATATTTGCAAAGTACAAACATCTAAAGGCTTAGAAGTAGAAGGAAGAGTGTGAACTGCAGTTCGATTCTGTCCTTTGCATTGGCAAACACTTTCATTCACACCTTTCCAACTTTCAAACTCTTCCAACAAGGCCACAGAGAAACTACCAGTGATGACATTCGCAATGGTCAAATAGAAGATATTTGTTAAGCAAATTAAAATATACTTTAAAAAGTCCATAAATTCATGGTGCGACTAAACTAAATCCAAAGAAGGAATCCACAACATTTAAAATCAGTAATTATATAGTTTTCAGATGTACCAATTCATTGAAATACTACAAATAAAATACCAGAAAGAATAGAACTATGAAACTTTCAAAAGTATATTTTAAGAATACACATTTCTGTTGAAACACATATACAGATATAAAGTTTAGCCACGGTAGATCCCTGTATCTGCAGGGGATAATTCATTTAAGAATTACTGAAATTGAGGTTAATAATGGAAAAAAATATATACACTTACATATATTATTCTTTTGCCACATATAGTGATGGCAAAGTTTAAACTTTTAATTAGGCACAATAGAGAATAACTATAGCTAATAAACTGTAATGGTTGAATTCTATTTGCAATAGGCAGAGGCAGGGGAACAAAGCGAGAAGTGTTCGTGTGCTGTTCCCAGCTCTGTGCCCAGGTGTGAACTGCAGGAGACCATTTTTGGAGCCCTGAGAGATTTGAACCAATGTCCTTGATACAACAACCACGAAAAGAGTGTTTTTCTCCAGTACTGTGTCTGTGACCCCAAACATAAGAGTTTAAATAATGACTGTGTATATTTAAAATTATATGAATGTAGCCTATCCCTATTTCTCAAAATAATAAATTCCCCATAGTCATTTTACACTTTAGTTCACCACTGAATTTGAGGAAAATAAAGCTTTAGAATCATGTGGGGCTGCTTGAATTTAGAAAAAATAACAAAGAAATGTTCAGTTCTTATAGCCAACAAGAACTGGAACTTTACCCATAATTGTTTCTTTTCTGATCACATGATGCATAAATGTTATCAAACTGATATGTTTTCTTTTTTAATTAATCTGACTCAAAATGATTTAATACATTAAAATATAGGCATTACTCTAAACACCAGCTGTGGATTTCAAGGAACTTATAAAATTAACCTTACAAAATAAGTAGAAAGATCTACTTATTTGAAAAGTTGTGATAAAATCTTTCTTTCAGAATGTCAAATTCATACTAAATTACTAGATTTAAAAAAAAAACTGAACATCTGTACATTTTTCCTTGTCTTAATGGATTTTTTTTAAGTTTTATTTTAACTGAACTGGAGCGATTGCACAGCGGGTAAGGCATTTGCCTTGCACAAGGCCAACCAGGGTTTGATTCTCTTGTCCCTCTCAGAGAGCCCGGCAAGCTACCGAGAGTATCCCACTCGATGGCAGAGCCTGGCAAGCTACCCGTGGCAAATCTGATATGCCAAAAACAGTAACAACAAGTCTCACAACGAAGACGTTATGGGTACCCCTCGAGCAAATTGATGAACAACGGGATGACAACGCTACAGTGCTTTATTTTAACTGATTTTTAAAATTGAACTACCATGAGATAGAGCATTACAAAGCTGTTCATGATTGGGTTTTAGTCACACAATGTTGCAACTCCCATCCCTCCACAGTGTAAAGCATTAATTACTAATAAGAGCCATTGCCCTGCCATACTAAACATTACAGAGTTCTTTATTTCTTTCAAAGGACTCCATGTTAGTTTGTGTTGTGTGTGTGTGTGTGTCAGTTAGAAAACAGAATGTCACTGTACATATATCATATCTTTATTTCCTGAGTTGGGGATTCTCAAGCATCGACGAGGGGTACGGGGATCATTGCCCAAAACACTTGGTCAACTGCGCCTGACAATCAATGCTAGGGTCATATGATACAGTAATTCTTGTGTTTCATGGTACCAGGGATTCACTCAGGGGCCTCCAACATTGCATTGGTTTATTATGGTTGCAGGGGAGACATTGGTGAGTACTGAGGGTCTGGGGATCAAACATGAACCTTAGGCATGTAAAGAATGTGTCCCATAACTTTGTGGTATATTACAAATTGTGCCAGTGTTTTAATATGCAAATATCATACTGCTTAAAGTATTTTATAATTTTGAAGATGCAGATATCATCACATTAATATTGAGGAGAAAAGTACTGCATTCTTTCTTTAAAGGGAAACTGTAGGATCTGAATACTCTGTCATCCCCTGGGCCAGAGCGATAGCACAGTGGTAGGGCGTTTGCCTTGCACAAGACCTTCCAGGGTTTGATTTCTCCACCCCTCTCAGAGCTCCTGACAAGCTTCCGAGAGTATCTCACGGGCACGGCAGACCCTGGCAAGCTACCCATGGCATATTGGATATGCCAAAAACAGTAACAAGTCTTAAGATGGAGACATTACTGGTGCCTGCTCAAGCTAATTGATGATCAATGGGATGACAGTGACAGTGAGAGTCATCCCCTGAGACCAGGCACCAATGCACTGTAAATTATTGGCAATTTTCACCTTATACCCCTTTCTCCCATGACCAGAGGTGACCTGTGTCATAAAACCAAAAGTCAAACTTGGACAAAGTTATCACTTTTCACTAAAATGTTGCTTACCTCTGACTGAAGTTTCCTCTCTTTATTTATTTATATTTATGGCTCTCTAGGATTAGAGTATGTGGAACCTTGATTAATTGACACCTTACTACTTACTGCTAAGAATCACCTAAAAGTCCAATCACTCTACATCCCATAAAGCTTCTTAAATACTAATGTTCAAAATCCAAAATAATTTTTGGTGCCTCAGTTTAGTACAATGACATAAAAATGAGGTTTCTTACAAATGGCAAGTTCATTTTACAATTCCAAGTACTTAGAATTAGAAAGTGATAATGACATGCATTTCACCCCAAATAAGCCTAAAATCTTTATCTTAAAGACTTTAAGAGTTATTATTTAAAATCATTCTTTTTTTGGTAAACAATATAATAATAGTACATGTCCATAAGTTTATTTGTGTTCTGAATAGTTCCTAATTACTGGTGAACTTCAGTCAAATCAATCACAAGCATATCTTTCTAAACTCTAGAAAGTAACATCTATACTGCTGGTATGAAGAGATATTGCAAGAATGGGGCAATTACTGATTTAAGTATTAACTATATGAAATAAATCACTCCTGTTGCAAAATAAATATTTTAAATCAATAATTATCTTTAAGTAAATTAAGTGGCAGTACAATTGCTTTTTGAGGTTTAGAAATGCATAATATTATTAGTCTTTTACATTCATCATATTTAGTTTTCACAATAATGCCATGATTTATAAATCATCATAGCATATTGAGAAACTGAGTACAATGAGAATTTATTTTGACATTGAGAATATTAAAACTTGAAATGTTTAATGACTGGTAATGAAGAGTAAAGCTTGAATTAAGATACCATCATCAGAGTTTGGATATTTATACACAGCTACAAACTTTTTTATTTAAATACATTGGGTAAGTAGGGTTTAAATAACCTTTACACCAAAAGAGAAGAAAAAATGAATGTTTTTATTACTGTAGTTTCCTGAAAGCAAACTCTCAGTTGATATTTTCTGATTACTTCTATAAAACACAACATTTTTCTGCTAGTAAGACTGCAAAACATGCTGGTTTAGAGAATTTTCTTTAAGCAGTTGACAAAAAACACATGCATCAAAATCTAAGTAAACAATCTTGAAAATATAGATTTAGGAGGGTGTTATTTTGTTGAAAACTCAAGTAAGATAACCAATCTGAAAGGCAGATATAGTAATACTGCTTGCAATTTCTCTTTAGATTGTTGTGAATTTTATTCAATTTGGGATCCTGATAATGAGCAAAGCAATAAAAATTATGCTTTACACACATTATATTACTCTACATTGCTGTGCTATGGGCTTTCCATTGATTGCATGTGGTGAAAGAAAAATAGCATTGAAATGAAGGCGCTATTCACATATGCAATCCAATCACAGTCCTTAGTCAAAAGTCTTTTTTTTTGTGATGTCTAATATTGTTACAATCAGATAAATCATTGCTTAGAAAGTTAAGCACTGATTGACTCCATTCCCTTTAGAAATTCCTCCTACTGGCCAACAAAGGCCGGAAACAGTTTCTGGTAGCCTCCTCTTGTGTCTTTTGAAATAACTGTGTTCAGGGTCTTCTGATACATCTGATTTACCATCTGTCTTTTTTGGGTAATATCAATCTAATTTTGAGTGATCACAATTCAGATGTGAATTTCTGTACAATAGTAGGGACTCACTGAGGAAGGCAGATGGTTTCAGAGCACATGACAAAGGGGCCTTAAGCACACATTCAACATCTGGAAAACTCAAGAGAGTACTTCTTAACAAAGTTCCATTAGCCATTCCACAATAAATCTCCCTGGTAGCTTTCAGCTGAGGGAAGCTTCCTGTGGCAAGAACCTTGTAAAAATAATATTTCTCTGTTGCCAAGTTTCCTCTCTTCTAATTGATTCAGTAGACAAGCATCTTCCTGAGACAACTGGTTGTTCACAGTCTGGTTTTCCACATGATTGTCCTATCACAAGGGAGCAGTTAAATACGCTAAGCGTGCTTCTGTATTTGATCTAATATCCTTTTCAGGGGCTCGTTCAAATTCTGATGGTGACATCTGATAATTCCTTGGATTTAATGGGTTGGTTTGCTTTCAGTTTGGGGCTACAATCTGCAGAGTTCAGGGCATAGTCCTAGCGAGGACTGCATGAATCTTTCCTGGCGGGGCTGGAATCAGAATGGAGAGAACCCTCTGGAGTTTCTGGGATGGAGGCAAGTTCAGCTGTGTGCAAGGCTGAGTGTCGTACCATTACTCTCCACTTCCAGCCTGACGTTCTTGCTCACACAATTTCAATCAATACCCATTCCTGAGTTTCCACTCCCTTCATTGAATTCCACTCCAAGCTTCATCATATGTAAGTGTCATGAATGGGGCAAGAATAATGTCTTCGTTTATTTCCAATATTTTTTCGTTGATTTTTTTTTGAAGGGCCACAGGCAGTGATTCTCAGGGGTTAGGGTTGGGTCTGTACTCAGGAATTACTCTTTCCCATGCATGGGGGGAACCATATGGAATGTTGGGAATCGAACTCTGATCCTCCAAATGCCCTACCCACGGTACTATCACTCCAGCTCCTCTCACTCAAATCTGACAGACATCTTTGATTTAATCCTTGCATACAGTGTTTAAAAGCTGCTTTAATTTTTGCCTTTGATCATTGGAATGAGTGGACACAAAGTCTACAATTGGCAGCTCATCAACCCTTGACACCTTCATTGCTTGTGAAGAATTTTTCATCTCTTATGGCACACAGACAACTCAGTTAATTCAATTTGATTCCTAGGACCACATATGGTCCTTAATAATATCCAAGAGTGAAAAGTGAGTACAGAGCCAGAATTGAGCCCTGACCACTGCTCAGTATAGACCAAATATAAACACACACTCACACAGAGACACACACAGACACATGCGCATGTGTGTATGTCTGTATCTGTGTCTGTGCATCTTATTTGCAATATTTTATTACTTGATTAACAAATTCATGCATCTATTATTTAGTAAAATTTCTTGTCAGGTAAACATCTCACAGTTAGATAATTATGTCTTTGACATTTTGGTAGGGAACACATCTTTACCATAAAAGAGTGCTGCAATCATCTCTCAGTTCATTCTCAGGAGCAGATATACCCAATAGTGGGTGAATTGATACAACAAATTTAAAGTATTGTATGTTTATTTGATATGTTTTCAAAATGTTTACCTTTTTGTATTATATAAATAGAAAACAATAAATCTTAATTAGAATTGAAAGATACTAAAGATAGTAGCAATGTAATAAAAGAAGATTCTCTATGTGATCTCAAGACCTTTCCTTAAGAAGTGTATATATATTGAAAAGACAAATCCCACACCTTAAGGTAAGCTTATATTTAGATGCCCCTGCCTCCATTATGTAATCTTTCAAAAACCAACTTTAACTAATATTAATAAAGCAGAAGGCTCTATAAAATGTAGACTTGGAAATATTGAAGGAGTTAAGGCACTTGCCTTGCTTGCAGTTGACCCCTTTTAAACTTCAGCTTGGGATATGGCCCCCCAGACACTTCTGGAAGTTTCTCCTGAACATAAGCCAGGGGAAACCTTGGGATGCACTCTTGGGATGATTCCAAAGTACCCATACTCCCCCAATCGAATTGAAGATTGATTAGATTTATTTTTTCCCGGACAACACCATCATTTTTTTTATTTTTAGTTAATAAAATTTAGAAAAGAAAATAGATGGAATTTTAAGTTTTTAGAAATTGATACTCCCTACAACTTAATTGAAACTGATCCAATAAACCCTTATGACATTTGAGTGATACCCACTAACCTCCCTCAAATAGCAGTGTGTCTGTGAAAATAATGCTATTCATGGGGGTCAGAAAGATAGTACAGTGGGAATGACGCTTGCTTTGCTCATAGAAGAGCCAGGTTTGATCTTTGGCACTGGATGTGATCAGCAGAGTCTACCTGAGCACAAAACCAGGAGTAATCCCAGAGCACTGCCAGGGTGTGCCCACAAACAAAAGATAAACAGAAAAGAAAAGAACATCACTCAAATAAGATGAATTATTCCTGATCTATGCCTCAATTATAATTTCTAGTGCAACAGAAACGATCAATGGCCAATAGTAATAAGTAAAACTGCCACGCTTTTGGATTACTCTTCAGTGAGGATCTTCTCAATACAAGTTAAAATCAATTTCCAACAGTTACATTTATAAATATTGCTGAAGTTCCCATTTCTGAGTAAACACAATATTTCTTTCTGTGTTTATTCTACTATATTTGGTGTATTTAATGGCAATTTCTGCTATTTTATAGGTCACGAGATGATAATGAACGGCATTTTGTCCTTGAGGAAGGGAACTGAAACTCACTATTTTATCTTGATAACCTAACGAGAAGTGATTGTGAATACTTAAAATTTATTCTTTTGATAAAATAAGAAATATTGGCTGTTCAAAGATAAACTGGCAGATGTCAGTAATTGCCAAAGCAGAATTAATCTTTTTTTTTTTGCCATGGTAACAGACCCCACTAATAAATTGATGATAGAAAAGGTAAAACAATGTTATATTTCCTTCTGTCCAGTTAGATTAAAATCTAATGGTGGTGGAGCTATACTGGGATTCTTGGTGGTGGAATATGAGCACTGGTGAAGGGATGGGTATTCGAGCATTGTATAACTGAGATTTAAACCTGAAAACTTTGTAACTTTGTAACTTTCCACAATAAAAAATTAAAAAAAAATCTAATGGCAGATTTATAATCAATGTAACATTTTCTCTGATTTTAGTCAGAATGAGGGAGGGTTGCAGAATTGGAACTCTAGGCATTATTTTTGCAAACATGAATAAAAGGTCTGAAAACTTGACTTACATAACCATGAACACACACTAGATTTCACTTTCATTTTACTGTACAATGTAAAATCTATTAAACTATCTTCTCTTGATTCTATCACAAGTTACCTTACGTACTGCTCATTCTCCTCTATGGGAAGTCCTGGAATTTTGAGCATTCCTATGTATCATGATCGGTTTTATTCCTCTGGTTCTTATATCCCCTGACTGCCCCCCCAATAAAAAATTAGGCAGTAACAATGAAAAGTTAAAATCTTATTATTTTATTTTTATTAATACATTTTCTCAAATGTACTAATTGTCCTATACATATGTTTATCCTTCCCTTAAAAAAGTTCTTGTGGATTTGTCTCTTTACTATAAATCTTTACTGACATTATAAACTTTGACATAACACATTGTTAAAAAAAATAAAAGTCTTATATAATCAGAAGTGAACTCTTGAGAAATATTTAGGCATAAACTAAATTTATAACTTTACCAATGCATCCTAAGTATTCATCATAAATTACTAAATATATGTATTATTTTACTTAGCTCTAGAAGTTTGAGAAATAATTCCTTTAGTTTGACATATTTTTCTAATAACTAAGTAAAAAAATATTGGTGTATTTATATACTTTTACATATTGTATAAAAATATTTTAGAATGTTTGTTGACATCATACTTATAAAATTGAAATTAAAAGTTTTTTTGTTGAAGAGTTTTCTAAACTTAAAATATAAAGATTTCCTAAAATTAATTCTACCACATATATCTCTCATGACAAATCCCAACCATTTTAGAGGTTAGAATGGTAGTATGCACAACTGTGCCTGACAATTTTGTGGACACAGTAAAATTACATTAACTTAACACTGACAACACTTCATGTTTTATAGCTTATCCAAGAGCTTCTCATACATGACAAATTATACTTTGTTTGGGATACAGTGAGTAGTGCTAAGAACAGAAGGGTTGCCTCTGAGTAGAGCTATCTCAGTGAAGGGAAAATAGAAACCATTATTCAATAAGCTTACTTAAGGATTTTGATGAAGACAAATTGACAGTCTCTCAGGAGATTCTAATGAATCCCCCATTTGAATACCCATACCACTGTTATTAAATCTAACTTTATGATTGAGTTGTTTCTTTTATATCTCAATTTCATCATTTTCTCTTTTTACTACCTTAACTACACTAACTCTAATCAAACCCTTGTCCAGTCTTGGCTATCAAAGGAATCTGAACAATATAGAGAATAATAAATTATCAGCTGGTGGAAAAGTCAACTGCTTTAGCCTAAGAGGAGAAACATAAAGACACTTACCAAAAAAAAAAAAAAAAAAGAAAACTGAAAGTAGAGCTTAGATATGACAAAATAACGTCCACATCTTAACATCTACCTTAAGCCCCCAAAACTATTCAAAAAAAGAGTTTCTACTATGTGTTCATTGTAGACAAATCATGGAAACAACTAATGTCCCCAAACAGATGATTAAAGGGGCTGGAGTGATAGCAGAGCAGGTAGGGCGACAGACCAGGTTTCAAATCCCAGCATCCCATGTGGTCCCCTGAGAACCGCCAGGAGTGACCCCTGTGCTTCTCCGGGTGTGACCCAAAAAGAAAAAAAACAGATGATTAAGTAAATGAAATGTGGTTTATGTACATAATGAAGTATTATTTGTCTATAAGAAGATATAAAATCATGCAATTTGCTTTTACTAGATAGATCTGGAGTGCTGAGTGAATTCAATAGAAGGAAGGAATCAAATACATAATGATCTCTCTCATAGTGGGTCATAAAGAATTAGAGTAAGAGAATAACAAATAGTCAGAAGCAACAGAACTGAGCTTACTAAAGTGGAGGATGGTGGATGGGGTGGTTGGTGGGGAGTGAGGTGATCTACGTCATAAAGGTGGATGAAGGCAGACATCCTAGTGCAAGGTATGGTGTTGGAATGCTGCATGTATGCAACCTTATAACTAACTGTATTGCAATAGACAAAACCTTAAATAAAATAAAAAAAATAAAAATAAAGACAAAGTCAGAGATATAGTACAGGGTGTAGAGTACTTGTTTTGCAAATGGCCAACCACGGTTTAATCTTTGGCATCAAATAAGGACCTTGAACCCCATTAAGAATAAGCCTTGAATGCAGAGCCAGAAGTAAGTCCTGAGCATAGCCAGATATGGCCTAAATAACATAAACAACAATAATGATGAAAAAGGACCTTTTTATTCATAAAAACTTTTGATAAATTCCAAATTAAGTAACTAATAAAAAAATTGGTGTTACTTAAAATTTAAATTGTGCATTAATTATTAAATATAATTAAATGTATATTAATTTGATACTATGTAAAAGTATAAGTAATGAATTCTTTAGTACTGCTGTGAATAGTAAATGAATTTCCTAAGTGTTATATAACTCATTTTAAAATTCCAAATTCAATGCATTTATAACTAAAGAAGAGTATTTAGAGTTGGGACAGATGAACAAAAAAATCATCCAAATTTATTTCTGTTTATATTTTTTATTGCAAATGTAAGTACAAATGCTTGTTTGTTATCATAAAATATAATGATCATAGACAGTAGGACTAGAATATATATTCAAATTGCATTGGCAGGAATTCAAGAAACATATAATTAATTGATTCAAAATCCTCAAAGAACTAAAGGATCAGGCAGTGACAAGGACTGAATCAACAACAGTGTAATTCAGTATTTGATGTGTATAGTTAATGGATATTTTCATGAATATTTTTCAGCTAGTCAGTCACTAAAGAGAGAAATTAGGTAGGGCAATTACGCACAATTGTATTTAACAAAATCAGAGAGTTTGTCAAATGGCACTAATAATAATAATCCAGTCTAAATAATTCAACAATAATCATAAGCATTAATCTCTGCGTCCATGATTTTGAATATTCTATCCTTTTATCATAATAGAGGTGGCAGATTGTCTGCAACGAATTGTGAAAACCCAGTGATAACTTTAGTATTGAAGTCCTGCCATTGATTTTGATAACTTAAAATGACTCTAGTTGGTCTTGATTGCACGTGTCATTTTTTTTTATCATGTTTATGTCATAAAAGAAAAAAGCAACAGTAAATTCTTGTAGTTATTCCATAGAGTCAATAAAATTATATTGTCAGCAGAATGCTTTGACACTGTAAGTGTAGTTAAGAATCTTTAAATATTGGACTTGGAAATTAAATTTCAAAATTTCACAAAACACTTTTTTCTTATGTGAAAGAAACTTCTTACATGTTAGGGCAATTTTATTATGTTGCTATTTTCAGACTTTTTTTGTAGAATATTTCTTATTTTTCTGTGAAAAAGTTTCACTGAAATAACATCTGAGATGGCAAACCATTTTTGAAAGGTTAATCATTTCAAATGACTGAAAATAAAAATATTGTGTATTATGAAATTTTTATGCTTGTACAATGTTTTACTCTAATAGTGTATAGAAAATATTAATAATGTATATCAATATATTTCAAAATACTGTTATTATTCAATATATGTCTTGCTGGCCTTTTAGAAAATCACTTAAACTTTCTGAAGTGAAATAGAAGCATTGACAATCTAATTCCATTCAATTGTATATTTTTACTACAATTGTCTGATGAAATGAGACAATATATGTTTCAAGTGCACAGGCAAACATGAAGACATAATCTCAGAAAAAGTGAGGATGGGACATTATAGATTTAATACCAAATCAAAGGGTTGAAGAGTTTCAAGTAAGTTCTGTATTTGATCAATAGACAAAATATGATAGTTTTTGCTTATTTGATTTTTGACCAAATTTCAAAGTATTTTATATTAGAAAGAACTCTCCTGGAATATGTTCGTTAATAAATTGAACACTTTGGCACATTTCCAAGAAAATGCTGTCTGTGTATTTTATTTTTAAGCATGTCTATTGTTCTAAAATATTAAATGTCAATAATAATACATAAGTCTTACTATATGCATGTTTAAGTTTACCACAAGTTACTATATATTACATAGGAAGTGGGGTCAAGATGGCGGAAGAACAGACACAACCAACATTCTTTATGTGCTGCAAAATTATATATCAAAAATTCAAATTAATTACAGAATCTTCCATGATGGAAACCCTGTTGACCATAGAGTTTACCTGAGACCCTAGGTAGAAGCCCTCAGTAGTCTAGCAGTGTCAGATTCTCACCAGAAGTGAAAGCTCTCACAGACAAAACTTGCAGTACAAAATGAGGGAAGACCAGGCCTTGAAAACAAGTCATAGTCATCGGCTTTAAGGTATTTAGCACTGTTCTGGGAAACAGATGATGTTCCACTGAGCCCTAGGTCATCAACAATACAATTCTAATTTTACAATGTCTGAATGGGAAAGAAGGGACCGAGCTGGGCACAGGAATGCGAGCCAGCAGAAGGCATAATCCCAATAACTGCCAGCAATCTGATGGAGAGAAGCCATAGCTGAAGGGGCTCCACTAATGCAAGCCACAAGCACAAGAGCTGGCAGCTGAGTGACAGTAGCTTGGCAAGGCAAAGAGATTCAGTCCATCTCAGTCTGCAGTTTCCTGTTAGCATAAAGGTTACACCGCCCGGAGCATTTACAACAAACAAGAGGCCTTCCCTGCTCGGTGGACATTCAGCTCGAGAGAGCCAATTTGTTAAGTCTCCTGAAGCCTCTTAAGCCTGTCCACTGGCTGCTCGAATGCGCAGCAAGGCAGCAAGGGGACTGTGAGGTTCTGTTGATCAAGACACCCTGTCATTTAAGACATTCTAATATAAGCTCTTTCATCTTGGAGGAATTGCAATCCTACCTACTCCTACGTCAAGAAATGTGCACACACTCTATCTGCAACCTGAAACTTCCTGTTCAACACTGCCCAGGGCCTTGGAAAGAGGTACGGAGATCCAAGCAGATACATGGAATCTACTAGAGCAAGCAATCCTAATAGACCTGCTTGATCTTAGTAGAGACCTATCACAGGGTAACTGAGTGCAAACCTCATATAAACCCCCTCAAATGTAGTTCTCAATGGGAAACTCCTCTTTGTGAAAATTTGGTGGCATCCAGCATGACTCAGATTCAACGACACAGTCTTTACCAAAGACTGTTGCACCAAGATCACTCACCAGGTCTGCTAAATATTAGCATTACTACTGCTGCTAGGGGCTGGCAAGTATAAATTCTCTAGTAGCGACAAAGGCGAGCTCACTGAACAACTATTACTGAGTATACATATGACTGTGCTCGGCTGTCACTGCCCAGTCCAGCTGGACTTTGATGACACAGCTGCTGCCAGACACCAGCTACTCAGAATCCTGGATCGGAGTTCAGGCCCACTAGACCTCAGTGTTGTATTTGTTACAGGGTATTCATAACTGCACATTTCCAGTGACAAATTCCCAGATCCACATAATCTCAGAGACAGTCAGTGTATTGCATAGGGTTATATAAACTACCATATACAACCATACCAGCTCTCCATACCAGCTCTCCATAAATGCAAGAACTTGTGTGATCATAGTTTGGCCTACTATAGCATCAGATCTAATGAAGAAAAGATAGATGAAAACAAAAGCTCAGGAAGGACTCTGAAGCATAGCTGCTTTTTTCCTTCCTAAGGAAGATTTTCAAGCAACAATCTTAATGATGCTCAGAAAAATGGAAATATCAGTGTCAGAGAACTGTAAAAAGACAACTTAAAGAATAATAAAAATACTGATCTATAACTGGCAAGCTACCTGTGGTGTATTCGATATGCCAAAAACAGTAACAATAAGTCTCACAATGGAGACTTTACTGATGCCCACTTGAGCAAATTGATGAGCAGTGGGATGACAATGATACAGTGATACTGTGATAAATTGCAGTTCTTGAACTAAACAACACAAAATAGGACTAAACAGCAGAGAAGCTGAAAATTGTATCTATGAATTTGAGAACAAGTTATCGTAAATTGTTTAAAAAAAGAAAGGTGATATTTATAAAATAAAGAAAATGGGATTCTTGAGACAGATTCAATGCTAATGTCATAAAAGTACAAGAAGGAAAAGGGGAGATAATTAGTTACAGAATAACAGTCAATAAATTTCCTAATCTGAGAATTAAACATATACCCAGATATACAATAAAACTTTCAAAGTCTCAAATTAAAAATCCAAAAATATAAGCACCAAGATACATTGGAATTAAAATAGTAAGACCCAATGTGACATTTCTAAAAGAAGAGATGATAAAGCACAAATCATATAAATTGCCATAAAGCTGAAAGCATATTTGTCAGCTGAAATTATACATATCATAATATAATGATATGCTACATCCAAGGTGTTGAATGACAAATCTTGCAAAACAACCCATAACAATCATTCTCTAAACAACTAGGTTATCACTTATTTATGAGCAAGTGATAAGCATTTCAGACTAATAATAGATGATTAATCTATTTCCATTAGAAGAGTTATTTTTGCTAGTTGGGGGGACACATGGAGCTACTCAAGACCTACTCTTAGCTTTGTGCTCAAGGGTCTCTCCTTGTGGTATTCAGTGGAATATATATGGGTCAGAGGATAGAACCTGGGTTGGCTGATTGCAAGGGAAGATCCCAACCTTGTACTGAATTTCTAATTCCATCCACTAAAATATTTCTGTGAGAAATATAAAATGGCCTTCAATAAAGGAAACACAATAACAACTTGAGAGGCCTTCAATGCTTGAAAATTAAAAAAAAAATGAGCAAGGTATATAATAACAAGAATCAAGGTCTTTCCAGAAGAATGAATTTGATACTTTCCTTAAATTTAAAATAGGGAATTAGCTTAAAACTTTATAAGTAAAGGAGACTATAACCTAAAAGCATAAAGTGAGAAAAAATGACAAAAGTATGAAAAGTGACCACTACACAATAGGCATATATCAAACTACAAAGATAAATGAATAAGGGAAGGTCAAAGAGTAAAACTGCAATTTCATATTGAACAATGGCAACAAATGTTAATTTGTCAATAATTTCAAAAAGTTAATGAATTAAATTTTCTGATAGAAGAGAACATAGTGACCAGATCTTTTTTATTTTTGGAGGGGTGGTGTGGCCAGATCTTGAAACTACAGACTTACACTGTTTACAGGATACTCTAAATTTTAATGATAAGCACTGTCTAAAAGTTCAATGTTGGAAAGAAAACAAAGGCAAACAGATTTAAAGTCAGGTATGCATACACTTGCATCAGACAAAATAGAGTTCAAAATAAGAAACAATAAAACACAGAAACTTATAGGGACTAATGTGTCAAAAGAACTCAATTTTTATTTGAATAATTTTAATTCTAATATTAATTTAATTTCAACAATTTAATTTTAATAATTTAATTTAGATGATAAATAATATAATTTTATTATTATATTTATATTATCATGTGATAATATAATATAATATATTTATATTATATATTTATAGTATTATTTTTATTTATTTTTATTTTTATTATTTATTTTATTTATTGACAGGCTGGAGAGATAGCACAGTGGTAGGGTGGCTGACTTTCACTCGGTTGACCCATGTTCAATTCATGTGCCCCTCTCGAGAGCCCGGCAAGCTACTGAGAGTATTGCGCCCACAAGGCAGAGCCTGGCAAGCTACCTGTGGTGTATTGGATATGCCAAAAACAGTAACAATAAGTCTCACAATGAGAGACGTTACCGGTGCCCGCTCGAAAAAATCGATGAGCAACAGGATGACAGTGACAGTAACAGTGATTTTATTTATTAACGTGTGCTCTGAATCAGTGTTCTTCAGCCTTTCTGCACTTGTAGACCTGTAGTTATAACCAAAGTGATGCACTAATGGTTTTCAAACTTTCTATAAGTGCAGAAAAGGACTGCTCCATAAATCAGTGACTGTGAACATCAATGCGTTAAATTAAAAGGCAGCACATTTTATTTAATTTTTGACATATATCAATTAAATAATATTATTTTATGTTTGTTCTCTTTATTGAAACACTGTGAGATACACAGTTACAAAGTTATTTGAGATTCATGTTCAGGCATAGAATATATCAATACCCACCTCTTCACAAGTTACACTTCCCACAACTGATGTCTCCCCAGTATCTCTCCCACCCCCACACCCCAGCCTGCCTGCCTCCACGACAGGCACTTTCTCTTTCTTTCTCTATCTCTCTCCCCTCTCTCTTCTTTCGCTCTCCCTCTCTCTTTCATCTCTTTCTCCCTCTCTCTTATTCCACTTTCTCTCTCTCTCACTCTCTCTTTCTCCTTTTCGCATTATGGTTTGCAAAATAGGTAGTGAAAGATTATCATGTGTGTCCCTTTTTCTACTTTAAGCACTCACTCAGTTCTTTGCAAGAGTGACTATTTCCAACTATCCTAATTGCAGTGGTCCTTATCTATCCTAACTATCCTCTGCCCCTACCACATGTGGTAAGTGTCCAATTGTGGACCAGTCCTACTAGCCCTTGTTTCTACTGACACTGGGACTTAGTCTCATATTCACTGTATCGCTGTATCACCGTTATCCCGTTGTTCAACGATTTGTTTGAGCAGGTACCAATAACATCTCCATTAGTCCCTGTCACATGCTACTGTAGCCCAATGGCATATTGGGGGCTCTTTCAGGATCAGTAGAATGAGGATTGTCATTGTTACTGTTTTCTGCATATGAAGTGTGCCATGGGGTAGCTTGCCAGGCATGGCCGTGTGGGCAGAATACTCTCGGTACCTTGCCGGGCTCTCTGAGAGGGATGAAGGCTTTTGGGGCAGCCTCTAATCGCCTTTACAGGTGCTTCCAGTTTGCCGAATGTAAGCTTTTGGTCAATTGGCATGTTGTATCAATCTGAACACTGACAAACATGCACCAGCCTGCATCCTGGGCAGCATCTGGGACATCTGCGGCTCAGGGTGATCTTCTTTTTTTTTTTTTTTTTTTTTTTTTGCTTTTTGGGTCGCACCTGGCGACGCACAGGGGCCACTCCTGGCTCTGCACTCAAGAATTACCCTTGGCCATGCTCAGGGGACCATATGGGATGCTGGGATTTGAACCCAGGTCGGCCGCGTGCAAAGCAAACACCCTACCCGCTGTGCTATCTCTCCAGCCCCTCAGGGTGATCTTCTTGAGGTTGATTGAGTGTGTCTGGAGGTTGTTGAGTAGCTGGCAGAGCAGAACCCTATCGCAGAGGGTGGGTGCGAGGTCAAACACCTGTGCCGAGTCCAAGGTCACCCTGTGGTTTGCTGACAGCACTCCACAGAGGATGAGCCACTCGTGCACTGCCACCGCAGCTCTGTATCTGACAACATTGTGACTCAGCCGGCCGGGGTGGGTGGCGATGTTGCGGCCACCACCGCAGTTTCTCCATGCCCCACCAATGCCATTCTGTCTGAATCTTGCAAAACAGCTGGTGATGTCCATCAGGAATCACATAGTATTCCAGCAGGGATGACATGTAGAGTTCCATGCCTGGTGTGCTGAGCGGCGCATTGTCAAAGGTGAGATGGTGAGCCAGGTTCGGGAGAGCAGGAGGGGTTTGGGTGGTGTTGGTGCCATCTTGCCTCCAATCTATAGCTGAGCCAGAGGCGGTTTCTGGGTGTGCTTCCCACATACCTAACATTTGGCCATTTAATTTTTTGGTAAAGTTGCCCCCCAAGTTTTTGGGGTCTGTCCAAAGGCACAGCTGCAATTTTGGAGTATCTGAAAGTTTGAAGACACCATCAGGCTGCTGATGCACTCGCCCCACAGGTCCAGGTTGGTGCTGCCAGTCTCATATTGCATTTTTTAATTTCCCATAAATGAGTGCAATCATTATATGTCTGCCCCTCCCTCTCTGAGTCATTTCACTCAGTATGATACTCTCTGTGTTCATCAGTTCTGGGAATATACCCCAGGGGCCAAAAAAAAAAAAAGAGAGAGAGAAACCAGCAGGAACACCATCTGCACTTATATGTTCAAAGAAGCACAATTCACAATAGCAAGGATCTGAAAACAACCCATGTGCCCAAGATCAGATGACTGGATAAAGAAACTATGGTACGTCTATACAATGGAATACTATGCAGCCGCCAGGAAAAATGAAGTCATGAAATTCAGTAATATAAACAGCACAATTTTTAACATGTGTACTCGCAGACCTGATGACAAACCTCAACACCAACAAAATAATAACAGGATACTTTAACACTCCCCATTCACTACTGGGCATATTAATTGGACAGAACTCTGCTATTTTAAATATATAATTTTTCTACAGTATATACTGTTTAATGGAGAAAGGAAAATATTTGTTTATAGCTTTTGTTATACATTCTAGTTCTTGTTTCTTATGCTTTTGTTTCAACCCTGCATAATATAAAAAACATTAAAAGATGAAAATTGTGAATAGCTGAAAATATCTTTACTGCAAAATGAATTTTTCAAAATAATAACTAAGGTGACTGTAATGCTTGCTAATTTTGCAGAAATGCTTAGACCTGAGCATTCGTAAGCTACAGATATTGGGGGAAAATTACTCTTCAAGCATGTTTTCAAGACTCATCTCATATCCTTTCTTTCTTGTTTCTCTTAATATATCACACATAAAAAATATAAAAGGTCTTCAGTCTCAAGAGAACTCAAGGAAACCAAAGAATTTTGATTGTCAAATGGGAAATAGCTAGACTAATTGGAAGTTGTGCTGGATGCTACCATTTCATCTTGTTTTCCTAAGGCTCCATCCATTCTCTTGATAAAATCAATTTACCTTTTTCCTGTGTCAAGAACAAATCTAGCTTCCCTTCTGCTTTGCAGAATGAAATATAATTATGTCATATTAATCAGACAGTAAGGGAGAGTACTGCAGGAAGTATGCTTACCTTGCATACTACTGACCTGTTACGTCTCCAGCACTCCATATGGTCCCAGAGGCCCGTAAGGAGTGATTCTGAGTACTAAGACAGGAGTAGCCCTGAGCACCACTGGTGTGTTACATAAAATAAAAATCAAGTTATTTCATTAGTCAATAAATTATGAATGATGAACTAAAAAATGATAAGTCTATATCTACTGTCATATTCTTCAAACATGTAATGTCTACATGAAAATTCCCCCAAGATGATTGAGGATTCTATGTATGGGCCATACATATATATATGATATAATTTTCAATATCATGTAATATTAGGGGTTGAAGCAATAGCACAATGGGTAGTGCTTTTGCTTGTATTCGGCCAACCCAGGTTAGATTCCCAGCATCCCATATGGTCCCCTGAGCAACACCGGGGTAATTCCTGAGTGCAGATCCAGGAGTAGCCCCTGTGCATCGCCAGGTGTGACCCCCCAAAAAAAATATATCATCTAATGTTATATAACAGACAATATTAAATAGTAGTTTATATTATATAGTGTTACAATATAGTATAATTACTACATGTGTCATATAATTCTAATATAATATAAATTTTATGTATACTAAGATTCTCAGAAGCATCACATTCTTAATAGACTATATAAATGGTTACTTTATATTTTACAAAGAAACTTCTCACATTTTATAACAAACTCATTCTTTTCACTTGACATCAGGCTTAGTACAGCATATGTAATATGTAAAGCCTAGCAGGCAATCAAATAAAAGGGCAGTGGGATATGCTATTTTCAAGAATACTCTCTTTAATGAGGGAAAAACAAGTTCTAACATGTGTGAATCTGTATCTGTACCCTCATGGTGATTCACTAATTAAAGAATAAAATAAATTAAAAAAAAGAATACTTTCTTTAGATAGTTAATAAAACATCATTTAATGACTTTGAATTTTTAAATAAGCAGTGATGTAGAAAAAAATCATCTGGTTATATTGTTGTGCTGATATGGCCTAGGGGAAGGCTTATATATTGCACTTTCTGAATATTTGGCCCTTTTAAGGAAATGTTGTGAAGCAAAGCAGAGATTTCTGATTAAAAAGGATTAAAAGATTTTCCCTCAAATCTAAATATAAATTTTTCTTCTCTATCTCTTCCCTGTTATTCTTGCAATAGTAAGTACAGGAAAAAATAACCCAATAACACATATTCCAGTTTAAGAATACTAAACAATTAAATGTAACTGAAGGGTTGCAATACCTTAATAAGACTTATATCAATATTTTTGATATTCAATTCAATTAATAATTTAAATTTTATATTTTTTCTTTATGGGTAGAGATAACCAAGATTAAAATGTTTATGTCTGGTTCTGGAAATTTAGTATAGCAGGTAACAAATTTGCCTTACAAGTTTAGTTCTTAGCATCACTTTTGGTCCCCTGTGTATTGCCAGAAATGATTTCTGAGCGAAGAACAAAAACTATCTCTGAACACTACTGGCTCCTCCCAAAAATAAAAATATATGCCATTTTAAGATATGCTTTTTATAATTATTTTCAAAGGCATTTGAAGCCTATCTAGCCAAATACAATTATAAAATCATTTTGAAATCTATTCACTTTAGACTAATTCTTTCTTTTTAAGTAAACATTTTATTTAGAGGTTTCTGAGGGAAGGAGGAAGGGATAAGTGGGAGAGAGAATAGTAAGAATAATGAGCTCAAGAGAGAATATGGGCTTCTCCAAGGGTGGATAGAGCATTACACACATCCTAGCACTGGACATGAAAGCATGAAAGTACACATCTCAAGAGGGAAGATGCGGGCGACACATGTGCTCGGGCACTGCATGTGCTCAGCCACGTGGGCACAAGCAGCACATGGGCTCAGGCAGCATATATGCAAGATTATTTCTTATGTTAATACATAGCATAGCAACTAAAAGTAAATTCCTAGTTATTAATTAAACCTATTCATTAAAAATGATACAGCAGTTTATATTCCATTAAAGACCAAGAATATAATCATGATGCCTAATGAACTTTATAGTTATAGAATAATTTATATATAATCTTTACACTCTTATAAAATATAATATATGCCTTCCCATGCATTTCAGTGCATTTTAAAAAAGCATACACATCTACAAAAATATTACTAAATTAATAATATTCTTAGATCTAAGCATTTCATGAGTATAATAAATTTTTGGTATGTATTGCAATTTTTGAAGATTCATTGATAAATAGAAAATACAACTATAAGAGTTGTTTCACAGAAACTGAATAAGATTTGATAGTGTAAGAGTGAACACTCATCTTCTGTAGTGGGAATGTACTATGTATATATTTCATATTTTTGATGATATAAATACATAAGTATAATATCTCATCATAAACTTTAGAGAAGAATATAACATTCACTTTACAAAATATATTATCATGGTTCCAGCACACTCTAAGTTATGAAGAGTTCTGATAAAATACTGTTCATTTCAATATTGTACATGAAACTGTACTATTACCATTAGAAATATACAAAGTTTTATAAAGATTGCAACGTTCAATAAAATTATTTCACTTCCTGGTGTTTATTGCTTAGCTGTGTAAAATTCTGTATCTTTTAAAAGGAATCTTACTTTAAAAAGAACACTTACATCTGAGTCTGTAAAATGTACCTTTGTGTAATGAGAATCTTCAAACTAGGGAACTTTTCTAGAGGATAGATCAGAAGTGAGAAGTAGGTGCTGGATTGATAGTACATCAGGTAGGGTGCTTACCTTGCATCTGGCTGATCCATTTTTGATCCCTGGTACTTCACAGAGACCCATAAACCTGCCATGAGTGATTCCTGAGGGCAGAGGCTGGATTAAATTTCTGAGTACTGCTGACTTGAGCCCAAAACATGCAAACAAGAAAAGAGATGCCACCCCATCTCCAAAAAGGAAGAAAATGAGAAGTAGTTTTCATCCAAAATGGCATTATAATAAAGATTATAACTAGACCAAATACATCAATTTTGTTAGATTACAGTGGAAGAAATTTCTATTGTTTTTTGAGCCCCCGGATTTTGTGTATTTTTTGAAATTTATAATAGCATGACTTGTAACACATTCCTTCAATTTATTGATATTAGGTGATTAGTAAACTCATCATTGTTTGCAAAATCAGGAAAACATTTCAAAGATGAATACAAACATTTCAGCATAATAAATGTGAGGGCAGTGTCACAACAAGAAAATCTCATGCATATTGCATTGGAAAACTCAGCATTGTGCTTCAAAAGAAGCACATATTGTTTTCATTTTTTATAGTATATTTTCAGTGGGAAAGGTAGAAAGCATATTTATTAACTTTCAGGGATTAAGTTGCAGAGCATTCCTCTAAGAAAGATGACTTTTGTCATCACAATTTTAACGAGAAAGTCTACATCATCAAAGCTCTATCATTTTGGTGATATAAAGTACTAATAAAGCATCATGATGACCATGATGATGTATATGTGAGTCACAATACATCATCACAATGGTATCACTGAAATGATTTATCAAGATAGTTCATCACTATGGTGGCATTGCATTGATGTTGAAATATCAGCAAGAATACATCACTCAGACTTAAAACCCTGATTTTAATAATATATGTTTTATATTTCATGAATTTATTTTCATGAGAAATGGACTATTCCATTTAGGATTGTAAAAAATACACATAAGAAATTCTGAATATTAACTCCTGCATTTAAATATGTAAGGCCAACTATAATATATAAGTATGTTAATAGTTTGTAATTTTTTTCAATTATTAATTGGAATTTTTGTTCTCAGAAGCTAATATAATGCAGTCAATTTTTATACCTATAATATTTTATTTAATATATTTTATTTCATAATTTTATTTACCTTACATGCAGTGAAGACTGACTTAGACCAGTCTAGAATGATAATCTGGTCTTTATATTTGACTGTGTTTCTGATATAAACTATTGAAAAGTTGTGTTTCAATATGTAAAGAAAAATTAAGTCATTATCCCTGAGTGGTAGAAAATTCATGTGCTTTTGGAGAATTTAAAAACAAAGAAGAACACAAAATAAAATGCAATTTACGTTAGACTCATTATTAATATAGGTGGGGGTTGTCATTTCACAAAATTTTGAAGTCAGTAATATAGTAGATATCATCAGATAGTAATATCATCTTTTATGTCTATAAGTATAATATGCAGGAAACATTTTGCAGTGGTATAGAACTATTGGGCCAACGTTATTTTCTGTGGTTGGTTTCAATGTTATAATATCTGAAACAATGGTTTTGTCTTTTAGGTGTTATGGAAAAAGTAACAACTTAAATTGTTGAGTTAGGTGGTTATTTATGAGTGCCAGTTATAAAAATGTAAGTGAAAATATCAGGTTATATTGATTAGTGTGAAAGTGTGGGAGAGTTTTTTTAAAGTATTTACAGATATGTTTGTCTTCTGAAATCAGAGGATAATCTCAGTTAGTAGACATAAATCTAGAATATAATTCTGAAAAATTTTCAAATCCTAATTATGGGATTGGACTGGAGTGATAGCACAGTGGGTAAGGCGTTTGCCTTGCATGCGGCCGACCTGGGTTCAATTCCTCTATCCTTCTCATAGAACCCAGCAAGCTACGGAGAGTATTCCGCCCACATGGCAGAGCCTGGTAAGATACTCATGGCGTATTCGACATGCCCAAAACAGTAACAAGTCTCACAATGGAGACATTACTGGTACCCGCTCGAGCAAATTGATGAACAACGGGACGACAGTGCTACAGTGCTACAGTTCAATTATGGTATTATAAGATATGCTTAATAATAAATTTAGAGACACCAACAATGATGCATTATAAAAACAAGCATGATGGATAAATTAGTTGGATTATATAGATTCCATAGGCAAAAGTTAAGGTCTTAAGAAGTTAGTTGAATTTCTTGCCTTATTTTCAGTTCACTCATTATCATAGGGAGGGTTTAATATGATCAGTTGATGGTGACACAAACATATCAAGCTAAGGGCCAAAGCAAGAATAGTATAGCAGGTAGGGTGCTTGCTTTGCACATTCCTACTTAGGTTCAATCCCTGGCCACTTGTCATGTCCCCTGAACCCCACCAGCAGTTATCCTAGAGCCAGGGGTAGCCCTGAGCACACTGGCTTTGGTCCAAACATATACACACATTTGCACAAACACACACACAGACACAGATCAGCTTGTTTCATGAATAAATATGCTGCATATCTTGGTATATACAGTCTGTAGTACAGAACTATTACAGAACTTGGTAGAGAGTAAAAGGGTTAAGACATTCGGCTTATAAATCATTGACCTTGGTTCAAACAGCTTCAAATATGATCCCCAAGCACCACAAGGAATAATTACTGCACACCGAACCCTGAGTAATCTCTTAGAACAGCCAGCTATGGTGCCCAAGACAAAGCAAAAGGAAACATAATGACAAGAATTAGCATGGATGATAACAGAGAGGAGACATCTTCAGAGAGATGGAACGTTTAGCCTAGATGCTTACAATATTGCTATTGGGAAAGAAAATTCAATCATGATAGGAATAAAATTTGTGAACAATGGTAAATATCAGGAATTAATATGCAAGAATAGAATTTCAAAGAAGATTTGAGAGTCAGATAAATGAATGTGTGGCTTGAGTTTAAAGTGTGAGAATGTTTTTCTTCCACTTTAAGTTCATATGATATTACTAATTCAATACAACCATAGGCCACTTAGTAGTTCTAAAAAGATCTGTAGGATGTTTCAAATGGTAAACTTTTAGGTACTTCACATTTTCAAAAAGTTAACAAATCATGATTTTGCTTCAAATTTGCTTCAATGTATTACTTTGTTTTTGGTATTTCGATTGCAACACAATTTGTCAAAGCAAGTTTAAATTTTTGTAGACTTTAGAGTATTTGATTAGCTTGAATTTCATAGTGGTTTTATTTTAAGTGGGTGCTGTACAATGTTATTTTATTCATGTATTTATTTATATGGTTTGGGGGCTATATACAATAGTGTTCAGGACTTACCTTAGCTTCATGCCTAGCGATCAGTCTTGATGTTTAAATTACGCATGAACTGCACATTACTATTTTTTAAATTAAATCACTGTGAGATACAGTTACAAAGCTTTCATGTTCGAGATTTAGCTCTATAATTATCGAACACCCATCCCTCTACCAGTTAACACTCTCCAATACCATATCCCCAGAACACTGTCTCCTACCCAATTCCTGTCCTCACCCTGCCTCCAAGGCAGGCAATTTCCCCAATACTCTCTCTCTGCTTTTGAACATTATGTATTGCTTAAATTTTCCCAACACCATTCAGTGAAGATTGCCTGCCAGGGGCAGATGCTAGATTATTAATTGTCCATCGCTCATTTTCAACATCTTCATTGCTGCAGCCACGCACTTCTAGAATCCTAGATTGTAAATGTCTGGATCCCAGAGACATTTATGTAGGGCACTGATCCATTCTGGGGTTCAATTGGGCGTCTCTGGAGCAGGGCTGTCGCTGTGCTAAGATGATGCCCGGAGGCACAATGTGGGTGTGACAGCCAGGTCAATGAGCAAGGTGGGGAGTCAGGGATGGACAGCCCGGCACCTCTGCCACCATGAGACATGGAGATTTAGTCCTGGAACCCTCATTCCTGGACCTTGATTGTGGAAGCTCTTTGTTGCCGGGATTCCATCTAGAGTAGGTGGGGAGAGTGCACCTGCTCCATCTGGGGTGCCCGGTGAAACTGGCTCATATGGGGTCTGGAGAGATCTCTGGCTCTGTGGTATCTTCCAGGACTCACTTCTGTGTCTCTGGCTTCTGATCTCTTTTGAGATTTATTTATGGGTCTCTGAAGCAAGGCAAGTAATAGAGTTTACAGGGTGATTCTAAAGTTGGTTTGTGGGGGTGACTGCCAGTGCTTCAATGTGTATTGGGAAGTGGGGGAAGGTAGTCCACCCCAACTCCATGAAAAGTTTGTGAAATTTCAGTCACAAAATCTGCATACCCAAATTTTCAGCAGAGTATGTCTTGGTGAGGTCTGTCCTGAAACCTTGCAGTTAGGCCAGGGCTATGGTGGCGATTTTAGATTGTGGAAGCAGGTGCTGGAGTCTTTGCCTGGGCAAGCACAGGCCAACCTACTCTCCTTTGATTTTTCCATTCTGGTCAGCCATGTGTGGGTCTGAGAGTAACTGGCTTTTGGTCTCTTTGGAGATTTATCTATAGGTCTCTGAGATAAGGCCAATAAATGAGTTTATATACCTGAGCTAGGGGTGGTTTGTGAGCATGGCTCCCACATACTTAACTGTTGGTCATTTAATTTCTTGGTAAACTTGGTCCCAAGCTTTTGAGGTCCAGCCAAGGGCACATTGGCAATTTTGGGGTGTCAGGAAGCTTGAAGGCACCATCAGGTTGCTGATCCACTCACCCTTCAGGTATGGGTTGTCCTGTTGGCAGCATCATACCCCCTTGAGTATATTTTGCATGACTAAATCATATTATTAAGTAGTTGTGCAATATGCAATACACTGAGCATGACTTAACATGGACAAGTTGATTGAAAATAAATGAAATCCTAACCTCAGTAAATGTTACATATCCATGCTATGTAAGAGAACATATGAAAATTAACAAAGCTTAAGAAATATATTAACATTATTTAAATAAGTAACAAAATTATTCTACTAAATTACAATTATATTTAAAGAAATAAAAGTAATCCAAACCCAGTTGAGGCTGGAGAGATAGTAGAACCCATTGGATACTGCCTTGCATGCAGCCGACTGGAGTTTGATCTGAGGCACAACATATGGTCTTCACATCTCACCAGGAGTGATCCCAGAGCACATAGGATAAAGCAGTCCCCAAGCTGTGCCCGTTGAAGCTCAATAAAACAAATTAAACAAATAAAATAAATTCATTCAAGTAAATTAAATAAATTGAGATAGAAACATTGTGGTTACATTTGAAAATAAGATGAATTTAGTAATATATTATTTTGGCTTTTTTGAATAAAATTGCAAAATAAGAGATAGTTACTTTTCTTCAAAAACAAAAGAAATAGCTAATTTTATTTGCTTTAATTTTGATTTTTGCACCACACTCAGAGTGTTCAAAATTTACTTTTGGCTTTGAGCTCCCTTCAGGCAGACTCAGTACCTGAGGATTGAATCAGGGTGAACTGCATCTAAGCAGCTAACTTTTTATATTATTATATATCTCAGTTTTCTTTTTATCTTGGGAGTTTGACTATGTGTAGAAGAAAATGCCATCAAAGTTAATGTAAAAACCTGTAAATAATGCCTTGGCAAACAAGTTAAATTTATGTTTGGGTTTTTAAAAAATAATTTATTATTTGCACATCTTTAAGTGATAGGATTAACAAATATGTGACATGATATTTCTAGGGTGTATCTGTAATAATCTTCAGAGATTTATTGTATTAGTAGTTTAAATTATTTCATTTCAAGCAGCTACCTTGTTAGCATGATGTTTAGTCTTTAAAAGACAAATTTTACACTATTAGATATGACAAATATGGTATTATACAAGAAATATACTCTGGATGTGCTATAGAACTTATATAAAGAGAATAAAAGAGAACCTCAAGGTCAAAAAACTGGTATTAATAAGAACAGAGGTTTTCAAAGCTTTCTTAGCTCTTCAGTTGAATCCCCAAATGTTCCAGACTTGTAATGCAGCACAAGGGCAAAAAGAGGTTATTGCTTTCAAAGTTTATATATATTTCAGATCATTTTATGGGAGGTACTATTTTTAGCTATATTTTATATGTCAAAAGTAATAGATGACTTTTAATCACCGTGATTTTCATATTTTATAAATATATTAAACTATATCATATATAGCTATATATAATGACACAGTTATATGCATATATGGTTATGCTTTTTGTGAGTAGAACTTTGAATTACATGAATTATTCATGTAAAACAAAATAATGGAGAATTAAATCTTATGTACAAGAATATGAAGTCACATCTATAAATGGTTGATGGGAAAAATATAAAAATAGTATTTCAAACTTAGCATAGTATCACATTTGAATATCAAACAAATAAATTGACATTGCTATATAAATTACTGTGACTCTAAATTGCTTTACCAAGTATAGATGACACTGTCACCTGAGTAAGGAGCCATTAAGGGAATTCAGGAATTCACATCAGGAATTCACACTGCATTTAGAATCCTTTGTTTGTCCATATTTCAGCTATACAAATTAAGCTGATATAGTTAATTATTTCATTTAAAATATTTATAATGACATACTGTTTGTGATTGTGTCTGTGTGTCTTTATATGCATGTATGACAAATGTTGCTTTGTCAAGCCAAGGAAGAATATTACAGCTATTTTATAAATGGACTAGAAAAATACTCAGCCTCTGAAACTTTCTTCTTGGAATACACAATCATGACTATTTTTCTAGACACTGAATGAAACCTGGCACCTGTGCTTTTATGATTAAATTTTGTGTTTATTTTTAGAAGGGAGAAAATACATAAGGTGAAATTAATAATTTAACAGTATTTTAGAAATAACCTAATTAAAATGGTTGTATATTATATTGTGATTTTAGTATTTCAGAATAAATATATTAATCAAGCATTGGAAAGACCTAAATTGAGTAGCAATTTTAAACAGCTTTAAACAGTTGCAGAAAACAATTAAACATAGTTTTTGAAATTGTTTTTATGTAAATAATTTTAAATGGTACTGTGATTCATTGCTATTTTTTCTTTTCATGCATACAATGACTTACTCTCAATTAAGAATGATAGAAACCCACATATTTTGATATTCAATGTCTTAGCCATGATATTTACATGAAAAATACAAATGTATGTCTAATTTTATCTATAAAACTTCATAATAACTATGCGAAGTTCACAATTTTTAAAAGTGGATTGAATACCACCTCCTCATTGTCAGGCCAATATCATCAGATCAGATCTAGATAAAATATGATTCCCTATTGCAAGTAGTAGATTTATTTTGCAGAGATCTAATTTTCAAATACATGCTTTGAAAGTTATTAGCACAAAATTACATAGAACATTATACACAAATAGAAGAAAAGATGGGAAATTATTGTGGGTAATAGTTTTATCATTAGAGAAATGTTACCATTAAACTAATTGTATAATTTTTCCTCAACAGTTCTTTTTTAAATATTTGCATTTTTTCCCCAGAGTTGAAATTTGTCACGATGCAAAAAAAAATCATCATTTTGAGTGTGTACAGAACAATTAAATTGTGGTAGGGCAGTGAATATATCAAAGGTCATAAAAAGTACATTTCCGAAAAAAGAAATTATAATAAAAAGGAAGTTATAGACACCACAAATGTTTTTTAAACTTATGTATATTTTTTTATAGCATATAAGTACCTGAATATATTTATCAAGAATTTTTTTCTACTGGAAGATAGGGTTAAAAATCTCAGAGACTCTCTTTGAAAATCCATTGTCACTAGATTTTATCTAAATCCTATCTACATTTTATTTTTTTCAGTAAACGACATTACGACATTTTTTTATGTCTTATACCAGTTATTATGCAAGCTTCATATCTTAGAAGTCCAGTAAAGAATAGGGTAGAGCACACTTATTTTTTTGGTAGAGTAAATGCATGTTCAGAAATCAATATGTATGTTTAGCAAGCAATATGATAATAAGAAGCATGCAAAAAAAAAAAAGCCACATGTAACCAGGTGCACCTAGAAGAGTCAGAAGACAAAGGCATTGTAAAAGGGAGGGTGGAAAGCAACCATGAATAAAATTGCCACAACAGAACCTGAACAGATTCTTTATAGCTCTAATACATGAATTATTATGTATTAATTATGTATGAATTGTGTATGAATTATTATGTACAACAGATGATAAGGTGTTAGATGTATAAATGAGAAAGTAAAAAAGAAATAATACAGTACATGCAGTGTCAAAGATATCCTGTCAAATACAGAAAACAATATGTATTTTCTTATGCACGCACAATTTAATCACTTGGCTTCTCAGATTCTACTGGATGTATCTGGCTTGGTTGTAGCAACTCCTGGCTCATGCACTCAGGAAATAATCTTGGTGGTGCTGGGGGATCATATGGGATGCTGGGAATCAAACTCGGGTTGGCCACGGGCAAGGCAAACACCCTATCTGCTGTGCTATCTCTCTAGACCCTTTTCAAATGTTTAATTCCTTTCATTCAGTACAATGCTTTTTTAAAACTATTTTGCTGTTAGTGTAATGAATTGAATGCACAGTCTCATATATATATCACGATGCTTTAAAAGGACAAATCCATGTTGCTCTCTACATAAGGAGTTGCTAATTTTTCATCTTCAAAAGCATTATATGACCTTCCTAAAGCTATGTATTTCTAATCATGTGTTATTATTCAGCTATTTCCAGTTTTTGACTATTGCAAATAAAGAGCTAGTAAAATACACATACAAAAAAACTATTTAGAATAAAACACTTAGCATTTGAAAACATTTTTAAAGTGGGAATAAAATTTTATTTTCGAAGTATAACATAAAACTCAAAAATAAGACCTCATGATTATTATATGTATAAACTCAATATATTTTATTACACTTTTGACTGGAGTGATTACACAGTGGGTAGGGCTTTTGTCTTGCACACTGCAGACCAGGGTTTGATTCCTTTGTCACTCTCGGAGAGCCTGGCAAGCTACTGAGAGTAGCCTGCCCGCACGGCAGAGCTTGGCAAGCTACCTGTGGCATATTCAATATGCCAAAAACAGTAAAAAGTCTCACAATGGAGACGTTAACGGTGCCCACCCGAGCAAATTGATGAACGATGGGATGACAGTGCTACAGTGCTACAGATAACAAAGAAGTCAATAGTATATTAATATTTTACATATGATGAATTAGTTCCATTAATATGGCTTCGTATGTTCCTTAAATTATAAAATATATATGTTAATGTTTTAATCAAAGTATCAAAGCTTTTTATCTGATAATTTAAGACATCATATTGTGTATTTCTTTCCCATGTTCCTGATGGCTACCATGAAACTTAAAATATTTTGTCTCATTTCTTACTTCTTAATGAGAAATTGGCAATTAAATCCTTAAATACTTTAAATCTTTGATAAACAACAATAAATTGAAGTTGTCTAACAGCAGAAGTAAATGTTCATTATAGGCAAACATGAAAATTAAACAATTTTATTAAAAGATTACTATACATTTCATTATATTAAATGCATGGTCAGTTTGATAAATAATATGACCAATGTATATTTTACAATGTCAGCCAGAGATGGTGGCTGGGGATACGCAGACTGGCTTTACTGTTGTTAAGAATTTTTTTTATAAAGCAGCATTTTGAGACATAACAAAGTACACCATCTGGGGCTGCCAACTATAAATATTAAATATGGATAAAGAAAGGACAAAGCTAATATAAGCATTGAGTCATTTTGCAAATTCATAAAGAATCAAAGAAAAATCAAAGAGTCATTATAGCCTCTAAATGCTTCTAAAGATAATTTGTTGATAAAAAGGAGTTGGCATCACTTCAAAATTTACATAGGAAGATGGAAGACAGATGTCAGAAGCAGATGTACACTTCCCGGAAAGGGGAAGAAGGGATGCTAAAACAAATCAGGATCACTTGAAAAATGGGAATCAAATAACCTAGAAAAAATAAAGAGTAAAAAATTCTAATTTGTGGAAATGGTTTCGTTATTATATCAAATTGATACAAACTGAAAAGTCCTACCAGCTAAGATTTTTAAGTAGTAACAATTATGCAGAATAATACTATCCTATACTTCTTGAATAGCTTTGAACTCAACCGGGAAGGCACCATCAAAATAAAGGAAACAACCATCAGGAAAGATATGAAGGTGGAATAATCTGCTAATTGGAGAGACATTCATACAGTTAGAGTATATTGATAAATGCTTCATAAAATGGTGAAAAAGATTCATTTCTGTCTTGTCATAGCATCTGTTAATTCCACTAGTAGCTTATCATCCACACATGTACGGATAACTATTTTTTCTATAATTATAGAAAATTTTAATTAAAATTTTTTCTCATAAATTCAGTTTTATATTAATTGGTGTTTACACAGTTTTTACAAATGCATTATGTAAGGGACCAGAAAGATAGTAAAATAGGTAACCCCCCCAAAAAAAAACCCTAAACCAATATGTTATATGCAAACATTTCTTATTAGTTATTTAATTATAGGGTTGCTAGTGAATGCATTGATATGATTTTCTTTTTAATTTTTTATTTGTGAAACCCTGTGAGGTACAGTTACAAACTTATGAACATTTGTGTTTGCATTTCAGTCATACAGTGATCATTTACCCATCCCTCCGCCGGTGTCCATTCTCTTCCACCAATGTTCCGAGTATCCCTCCTACCACCCCCATCCTATCCCCCACCACTGCACCTTGCCTCTGTGGCAGGACATTCCTTTTTGTTCTCTGTCCTTTTGGGTGTTGTAGTTTACAATAGAGGTATTGAGTGGCCATCATGTTCGGTCTATAGTCTACTTTCTGCACGCATCTTTCAACCTGAATGGGTCCTCCCACCATCCTCTACTTGGTGTTCCCTTCTCTATCTCAGCTGCTTTTTCCTCAGCGTGTGAGGCCAGTTTCCAATCCATGGGACAGACCTCCTGGCCCTTATCTCTACTACTCTTAGATGTTAGTCTCCCATTCAGTTACTTTATATTCCACAGATGAGTACAATCTTTCTATGTCTGTCTCTCTCTTTCTGACTCATTTCACTTAACATGATACTTTCCATGTTGAACCACTTATACGCAAATTGCATAATTTCATCTCTCCTAACAGCTGCATTGTGTTCCATTGTGTAGCTGTACCAAAGTTTCTTTAACCAGTCATCTGTTTTGGGGGGCTCCAGTTTTTTCCAGATTCTTAAATAGTGCTACAATGAACATACAAATGCAGATGCCATTTCTACTATACCTATTTGCCTCTCTGGGATATATCCCCAGGAGTGATATTGCTGGGTCTAATGGGTTCTCAATTCCTAATTTTTTGAGAATCTTCCATATTGTTTTCCAAAAGGGCTGAACCAGTTGGCATCCCCACCAGCACTTAAGGAGAGTCCATTTCTCCCCACATCCACGCCAATACCAGTTGCTTTTGATCTTTTTGATGTGGGCCAGTGTTTGAGGTGTGAAATGATAATTCATTGTTGTTTTGATCTGCATCTCCCTAATGATTAGTGACGTAGAGCATTTTCTCTTGTTTATTTATTCTTTGACAAAATTTCTGTTAATTTCCACCCCTCATATGGAACAATAAGCCCCCACAAATAGCTATAGCTGTTCTTTTTATTTTATTTTTAATTCTTTTATTGATTCACCATGTGGAAAGTTACAAAGCTTTCAGGTTAAAGTCTCAGTTATACAATGCTCAAACACCCATCCCTTCACCAGTGCACATATTCCACCACGAAGAATCACGATATACCTCCCCCCTTCCCCCCACCTCCCCAGCCCCCCACCCCACATGTGTAACTGGTAAATTTCAGTTTACTTTCACTTTACTTTGATTACATTCAATATTTAAACAAAAAAATTCACTATTATTGATTTGGAGTTTCTCCCCCCTAAAGTCGATCTGCTGAAAAGAAAGCATTTGGTAATTTGTTTTCCATTGCTGAGAATGAAGAGATATGAGGTCAGGAGGCCGCACTAGCAGCAGCATAGTTTTGGATTTCTGTATTTTAGTATTTTAGTAACTAAGTCCAGAGAAATGTCTGCCAGGAATCGCAATATTGTAAGCTTGTACCTCTAAGCTACTTTATATTCCACATATGAGTACGATCTTTCTATGTCTGTCTCTTTCTTTCTAACTCATTTCACTCAGCATGATACTTTCCATGTTGATCCACTTATATGCAAATTTCATGACTTCATGTTTTCTGACAGCTATGTAATATTCCATTGTGTAAATATACCAGAGTTTCTTTAGCCAATCATCCATTTTCGGGCACTCTGTTTTTTTCCATATTGTGGCTATTGTAAACAGAGCGGCAATGAACATGGAAATGCAGATGTCATCTCTACTATACCTTTTTGCCTCTCCGGGATATATTCCCAGGAGTGGTATTGCTGGGTGAAATGGGAGCTCAATTTCTAACTTTTTGAGAATCGTCCATAATGTTTACCAAAACGGCTGAACCAGTCGGCATTCCCACCAGCAGTGAAGGAGAGTCCCTTTCTCCCCACATCCACGCCAACACCGGTTGCTTTTGTTTTTTGGGATGTGGGCCAGTCTCTGTGGTGTGAGATGATATCTTATTGCTGTTTTGATCTGCATCTCCCTGATGATTAGTGATGTTGAACATTTTCTCATGTGCCTCTAAGCCATTCGGATTTCTTATTTGGAAAAGTTTCTGTTCATTTCATCACCCCATTTTTTGATCGGGTTGGCAGTTCTCTTCTTGTGGAGTTCAACTAGTGCATTGTATATCCTTGTTATCAACCCTTTATCGGATGGGTACTGCATAAATATCCTTTCCCATTCTGTAGATTGTCTTTGTATTTTGGTCACTGTTTCTTTTGAGTTGCAGAAGCTTCTTAGTTTGAGATAGTCCCATTTATTTATCTTTGTTTTCACTAGCTTGGCCAGTGGCATGTCAGCTTTGAAGATACCTTTGGCTTCAATGTCGTGGAGGGTTTTGCCAACCTTATCTTCAATGTACCTTAGGGATTCTGGTCTGATGTTGAGGTCTTTAATCCATTTTGATCTGATTTTTGTACATGGTGATAGATGGAGGTCTAAGCCCATTTTTTTGCATGTAGCCATCCAGTTTTGCCAGAACAATTTGCTAAACATGCTTTCCTTGCTCCACTTCACATTTCTTGCTCCCTTATCAAAGATTAGATGATCATATACTTGGGGGTGTATGTCAGAGTATTCTACCCTGTTCCATTGGTCTGCCGCTCTGCCTTTGTTCCAGTACCATGCTGTTTTAATGACTACCGCTTTGTAGTAGAGTTGGAAGTTGGGGAGGTTGATTCCTCCCATTTTCTTTTTCCCAAGGATTGCTTTAGCTATTCGTGGGGGCTTATTGTTCCATATGAATTTCAGGAGCGCTTGCTCCATTTCTTTGAAGAATGTCAAGGGTATCCCTATAGGGATCGCATTGAATTTGTACAATGCTTTGGGGAGAATTGCCATTTTGACAATATTAATTCTTCCAATCCATGAGCAGGGGATGTCTTTCCATTTCCTCGTGTCCTCTTTTATTTCCTGAAGTTGTGTTTTATAGTTTTCACTATACAAGTCCTTTACCTCCTTTGTTAAGCTGATTCTGAGGTATTTGATTTTTTGAGGCACAATTGTGAACGGGATTGCTTTTCTCAGGTCACTTTCTTCTCTCTCATTATTTGCATATAGGAAAGCCATGGACTTTTAGGTATTGATTCTATAGCCTGCAACTTTACTATACGAGTCTATTGTTTCTAGGAGTTTCTTGGTAGAGATTTTAGGGTTCTCTAGATACAGTATCATATCATCTGCAAATAGTGAGAGCTTGATTTCTTCCTTTCCTACCTGAATGCCCTTAATATATTTTTCTTGCCTAATCGCTATTGCAAGTACTTCCAGTACTACATTGAACAGAAGAGGAGAGAGTGGGCATCCTTGTCTCGTCCCTGTTCTCAGAGGGAAGGCTCTTAGTTTTTCCCCATTGAGAACAATGCTTGCTATAGGCTTGTGATAAATGGCTTTGACTATATTGAGGAAGGTCCCTTTTATACCCATTTTGGCGAGTGTTTTCATCATAAACGGATGCTGGATCTTGTCATATGCTTTCTCTGCATCTACTGATATGATTATATGATTTTTATCTTTTCTTTTGTTGATATGATGGATTATGTTGATTGATTTCTGGATGGTAAACCATCCTTGCATCCCCGGGATGAATCCCACTTGGTCGTGGTGTATGATATTTTTGATGAGTTGTTGAATTCTATTTGCTAATATTTTGTTGAGGATCTTCGCATCTGTGTTCATCAGGGATATTGGCCTGTAGTTTTTTTTTTTTTTTTTGTGGTGTCTTTGCATGCTTTTGGTATTAAGGAGATATGAGCCTCATAGAAACTGTTTGGGAGGGTTTCTGTTTCTTCAATTTCCTGGAAAAGCTTGAGAAGGACTGGCAAAATGTCCTCTTCAAATGTTTGGAAGAACTCCCTAGTGAATCTGTCTGGACCTGGGCTTTTGTTTTGGGGAAGACTTTTGATTACCATTTCAATTTCCTTGATGTTAATTGGACTATTCAGGTACTCCAGGTCTTGGTTCAGCCTTAGGTGATTATAGGAGTCAAGGAATTTATCCATTTCTTCTAGGTTCTCTTGTTTCATGGCATAGAGATTTTCAAAGTAGTCTTTGATGATCTTTTGAATTTCATTGGTTTCTGTTGTGATGTCCCCCTTTTCATTTCTGATTCAGTTTATAAGGGTTCTCTCTCTCTTTCTTTGTGAGTCTTGCTATTGGTTTATCAATCTTTTTTATTTTCTCAAAGAACCAGCTCTTGGTTTCATTGATCTTTCAGATTGTCTTTTGGGTTTCCACGTCGTTAATTTCTGCTCTAAGTTTTATTATCTCTTTCCTTCTGCCTGGTTTGGGCTCCTTTTGTTGGTCCTTTTCTAACGTCTTGAGCTGTGAAGTCAAGTTATTTATGTGGGCCCTTTCTTCCTTCCTGAGAAATGCTTGCAGAGCTATAAATTTTCCCCTTAAAATGGCTTTAGCTGCATCCCACAGGTTCTGCTAGCTCGTGTCTTCATTCTAATTTGTTTCTAGGTAACTTTTGATTTCTTCCTTGATTTCCTTTCTGACCCACTCATTGTTAAATATCGAGCTATTTAATTTCCAGGTGTTTGATTTGGTTTTCTGCATCTGTCCACGATTAAGTTTTATCTTCAGTGCATCATGGTCTGAAAAGATAGCTGGTACAATGTCTATCTTTTTTATACTGTTGAGGTATGCTGTGTGGCCTAGCGCATGGTCTATTCTGGAAAATGTTCCATGTGCACTGGAAAAGAATGTGTATTTCTTTTTTTGGGGATATAAAGCCCTGTATAGATCTATTAGCCCTCTCTCTTCTATTTCTTCCTTCAAAGCCAGTATTTCCTTGGTGAGTTTTAATCTTCTTGATCTGTCCAGAGGAGACAGTGCAGTGTTGAAGTCTCCAACTACTATTGTGTTGCTCTAGATGTCCTTCTTAAGGTCTCTTAGCAGCTGTTGTAGGTATTTAGCTGGTCTCTCATTGGGTGCGTAGACATTTAGGAGTGTGATTTCATCCCTTGATTAATAAAAAGTGGCCTTCACTATCCCTTCTAATCTTTTTCAACCTGAAGTCTATGTTGTCCGATACTAGTAACGCCACCCCAGCTTTCTTGAGGGAGTTGTTTGCTTGCAGGATTGTTTTCCATCCTTTGACTTTGAGTCTGTGTTTGTTCTGGCTATTCAAATGTGTTTCTTGCAGGCAGCAGAATGTTGGGTTCAGTCTCTGAATCCATTTTGCCAGTCTGTGTCTCTTAATTGGTGAATTCAGACCATTGACATTAAGGGAGATTATTGTTATGGGATTTTGTGCCATCTTTGTGCAAGGGTTTGTTGTGCTTGTAGGGGTTGTTCTTATCTTGCAATAGCCTCTTTAGTGCTTCTTTTAGGTTTGGTTTTGAGTCTATGAAGTTCCTGAGCTGTTGTTTATCCCCAAAGTAGTGTATGATTCCTTCTAGTTTGAATGAGAGTTTAGCCGGATAAAGTATTCTTGGTGAAGCTTTGATTTCATTGAGTTTTTTCACTATATCCCACCATTGCCTTCGAGCTTGGAGGGTTTCCTCTGATAGATCTGCTGTAAGTCTAATGGGTGCTCCTTTGTATGCAATTTCCTTCTTGGACCTTGCTGCTTGCAGTATTGTGTCTCTCTGAACGATGTCCATCATTGTAACTATGATATGTCTTGGGATTTTTCTGTTAGTATCTCTTTTAGCTGGCACTCTTCGGGCGCCTTGAATCTGGATGCCCGCATTGTCCAGCTGTGGGAAGTTTTCCGCAATGATTTGTTTGACTGTGTCTTTTTCGTTGGGGTTGGTTCCCTGTGATTCTGGTAGTCCAATGATTCTAATGTTGTTCCTCTTGAAATCATCCCCTAGGACTCTGATTCTGGCTAGAGCTATTTTGAGGTCTCTTGCCATGGTTTGTTGTTGCCTGTAGGCCTCTTGCAGCTCATCTTCAAGCATACTGATTCTGTCTTCTGCTGCAGTCATCCTATTGTTGAGGGCAGCTAGAGAGTTTTTGATTTCATGTACCAAATCCTTCATTTCTTTTTGAAGGTTTTTTATTTCTGCTCTCATTTCTTCCCGTATTTTGTCGGCTGTCTGTTGTATTGTTTCTGCCAGGTCTTCCTTGAAGTTGTCCATCTTTGCTTTGAGTTCATTGAACATGTTGAGGATTTCAACTCTGAATTCTTTCTCAGAGAGGTCAAGTTTTTAGGAAACGTCCATTGAGGTTTCTGGACTCCTTTGATCGTCCTCTGCTTGCACTGGGAATTTTCGCTGTTTCTTCATGTTGTTGTTGTGGTATGAAAGAGGGCCCTTGAAGATGAGTATCCCTGTTTCCTTTTGTTGAGAAAAAGGATTGTGGATAGGTTCAGTTAATAGTGGTTGCCTTTTCACTTGCCGGTTGTAGAACCTGGTCTCCTACTGAGATGTTTCCTTCAATTCTTATGTGAAGTCTTGTGTTTTATTGTCCTACTGCTTGCGAATAGCTAGGATGTTAGTCTTGGATATGATGTTGAGGAAAATATCTGCGCTGCGTGAGCTTTGGCCGCTGGCAATGAGTCCACGCCCACTTTTCTTAGGCCACGCCACTGACGATTAGGCCACGCCCCTTTCCCACAATCCGGCAGTGGTCAATGGGCTGGGGTCGGCGTGTTGGCCACTAGGCCGGCAGTCCGGAGGGGAGGGAAGCGCGGGGTGCCCAAGGCCACGGAGCAGGCTGTGTCCGGAAGGATGTTCTTGAGAAAAAAGAAGATGGGGGGAATCACCCTCCCCAACCTCATTCTCTACTACAAAGTGGTAATAATTATAATAGCATGGTACTGGACCAAAGGCAGAGCCACAGATCAATGGAACAGTGTTGAATATCCTGGCATACACTCTCAAATATATGATTATCTAATCTTTGATAAGGGAGCAAGAAATGTGAAGTGGAGCAAGGAAAACCTTTTCAACAAATGGTGCTGGCAAAATTAGACAGCTACATGCAAAAAAATGGGCTCAGATCTCTACTTAACACCGTATACAAAAATCAGGTCAAAGTGGATTAAATATGTCAGCATCAGAGCAGAATTCATAAGGTACATGGCATTTGTTATTTGAATAAATATTAAATCTCAGTCACTATTTGACAATATAATGATGATTCTAGAATATGTTTAGTATTTCTAAGACTAAGATGAGAAAAATTATTTTCTATTTTCTTCAAGTAAAGCTTTTATGTGATTTTTTATATGAATGCATTATATATATTATAGATATGTGCTTATATTAGTATGTGTAATATAGGTCAGGTGCATTGTATAGTAAAACATGATATTTAGGTGAACAGAACTCACCGTACAATTAGCATAAGATAATGGCTTTCAGCTGAAAAAGAATGTGACATTCAGTAGTGGAAACATTAACAAATTCAGCCTTTAGATGTATTTTAAATATCTCTATATTGATACAATAATTTGGGTTTCATATATTATTTTTGGTCATTTAATCATAAAAAGTGAACAGGAAAACTAATAGGGTTTAGTATCTAGTGATTGTGGTCATATATGGCCTGTCTACCTAATTGCCTATATAATTTTTATATGCTTATTTTAATATTTTTAAGTTTCATGAGAAAATATGGACTGGAGTGATAGCACAGCCGGTAGGGCATTTGCATTGCACATGGGAGACCTGGGTTTGATTCCTCTGTCCCTCCAGGAAAACCAGGAAAGCTACAGAGGGTATCCCGCTTGCACAGCAGAGCCTGGCAAGCTACCCATGGATGTTCGATATGCCAAAAGCAGTAACAATAATGGGCCTCATTCCCCTGACCCTGAAAACTCCCCCAATACAGCAGTATTGGGAAGGATGAGTGAGGAGAGACTGAAAAAAGCAAGGGACAGGGACGAATGGAGATGTTACTGCTGCTGCTGATCAATGGGATGACAGGTGATATGGGTGATACAGGTGCACTGTAGTACTGTTATAACTTTGTTCATCAATTTGCTTGAGCAGGCACCAGTAACATGTTCATTGTGAGACTTGTTGTTGCTGTTTTTGGTATCTCGAATATGCCACAGGTAGCTTGCCAGACTCTGCTGTGCAGGCGGGATATTCTAGGTATCAGTTTTTTTAGCATTGTACAACATATTATACTTAAACATATGTATTAATTTCACAAAAAGATAAGGAAAGAAAAGAAAAGGCAGTCAGAGATGATAGAGTTATAGGACTGCAGGTAAGGCAATTACCTTGCAAGCAGTCAACCTATGTTCAATCATATATGCTCTCTAGGGCACTGCCAAGAATGATGCCTGAATGCAGAGGCAGGAATAACTCCTGAGAATAGCCAGGCATGGCCAAAATATTAAACAAACAACAACAAACCAAATAGAATGAAAATTGAAAGCTAAACATTAGTAGGTGCAATATGTAATATCTTTGCATAGATTACATTTCTCTAGGAAAATGCTGCCTTATACCTTACTATATTGGTACAGTTAATGATTAATGCAACCTCATTCCATGTACATTCATGTCTATCATCAGCCTATTTGTATCTGCATGTCCTAGTGCAGTTAATAGAAACACTTCTTATACTCTTCTGATTTCTGAGAGCTCATTCTTTTGTGTGCCCACATGTTTATAGATGTATGTGCACAAATATTTTTACATGACTTACATCCTTACACACAACATACATTTTTTTTTGCTGTATCTAAAAATTTATACAATGGTTTTAGTACAGAATTTGTATACATGGAAACTTTATTTTTACTGTATTTATGTATGCAGCATTAGATACTATGTCTAATCCTTTTTCTCAAACTTCAGCTAAAATTTTTGACTAAAAGGAAAAAGATTAGATTAATGGACAGCAAATTTAGAACAATGGATAAAGTACTTATTTTGCAGGTGGCCTACAGGGTTCAATCCCTCACAACCCATATGGTTCCCCAAGCCTACTAGGAGTGATATCTAATCTCAGAGCCAGGAGTTAGCCCTGAGCATAGCAGGATGTGCTCTATTCCCCCAAAATTAACATGCACACGATCAGACTGTTTAAAAATGATATATTTATCTATATTTTGTGAAGTTATTAAGCTGAGTTTTTGATTGCTAACAAGAACTACAAATTGAACTCTGCAAGAAAAAAAAATTCTGGACTTCTAGATGGAAGTTTATTTCCCCAAGAGAAGAAGAAAGTTAGTGTTCATAAATACATTCCATACACCTGCTTTATAACTTGAGGAAGGAACTTCAAGTGATAAAAAATTGTCTTTGGAGAATCAAATAGAACACCACTTTTTAAGACAAATGACTTTTTATTTTAGCCAATGAACTGTCTTAAGAGTAATTTGATATACAGAATAATTGGAGAAGTAAAGGCCATTAACAATTTATATAAGATGTTAGGATCATTTTCTTGCCTTTTAAAATCAGAGTGAAGGTTCTAGGAAACTAGCTACTGTGGATTTAACAGCAATGAGAAGTTTACTATAAGAGTATCCACAGCACTCAAAAATTTGGCTTGAAAAAAAGACACAGATATTTTCCCCTAGATATCAAATTAAGACTAGAATCTATTTCAACTACTCCACATGATTATACTCAGATTTCATTATTCTTCCAATCTGGCATTCCTGCTTCTATTACATTCCCTCAAACTCTTCCTTCATCTCTATCCCTACTGCCAATTCTGTCTTCAGGAAGCTGCAGAAAACAGAAATTATTTCTTCTAGGGCCTGACAGTAAGGTAATGAGATAAAGGGGGAAAAATGATCCAATTCCACACCCATAATGAAAACTGGGAAAATATAAAAAGTTGGTGGTGAAAGGTTGATGAGTCAAAACTCAGTGCCATTATTATAGGAACATTATTATTCATATTTTATAACCACTGGTGTTAAACTTCAGATTTTGAAGAAAGGCAGTCAAATAGTGAGGGGGAAAATATCCCTATTCACTTCATCACAATTTTGTAGCACTGTAGCACTGTCATAGCACTGTCATCTCGTTGTTCATCTATTTGCTCCAGCAGGCACCAGTAACGTCTCCATTGTGAGACTTGTTATTACTGTTTTTGGCATATCAAATATGCCCATGGGTGGTTTGCCAGGCTTTGTCGTATGGTCATGTTACTCTCGGTAGCTTGCTGGGCTCTCCGAGAGGGACAGAGGAATCAAACCCAGGTCGGCCCTGTGCAAGGCAAACACCCTACCCACTGTGCTATTGCTCCAGTCCCATATAGTGGACTTTAATATTTCCGCTCATGATTGGGGGAATGACCTTTTCCCCTGGAACTACTGAAGAACATAATTTTACATGGGTAGATGCAGAAGATTTAAGTCCTGAAGATCACAAGTCAAAGAAAAACACTTAACCCAGTGTTTTTAGGAAAATTATTATATTTTAAATGCTATTCAGCAAACTTAATGTATTTTTAAAAAATAATTTTATGCATGTGCTAACCTTCTGTTCCTAATTCAATAACATATTACTTTCGCTTAAAGATTCTCAAAAAGAAAAGAAAATATAAACTATTGTAAATCATGATGCTTTTGAAATTTTAAATTGGCTTTTCCAAACATAATTACAGTTGTCTACATAAATGAAATACCTGAAGAATGAATTCACAGTTTTACTAAACAGCCTCAGTGAATTGATGGGAGTAAGAAACAAGTTAACAAATATATTTTGAAATGATAATTTTGATGCATTACTTATTTTTCTCATATATATATATTTAATTTTCCACAAAAATAAAATTTTATAAAAGTCATTATATTTATTTAGCTGGGATGGTGTTTGAGTGCAGAAATAATATCCAGTAGATCTAGCTTCCCACCTTAGTGATTTTGGGCTAAATGGATGATCCAACTAACCCTGAGGGCCCAAAGGATGCAATTCTGCTAAAATCTGAAGGGCTGAAGATTATACAGACGGACCTGAGAGTTATCTGGAGATCATTAGGGCCATATGGCCATACCCTATGTGGGGAAGGCGGGCAAGGCAGGGCAGGAAGATAAAAATCTTCTATCTTAAACTCTTATAAGTGACTATATTTTAAGATCTGTCTAATTAATTAAGAAAATAATCCTACCACAGTGAAGTGATTTTAATAAACTAACATGATCCAGTATAGTCACCAAACTGTCATCCAACTTGGCAAAGTCAAGGAAGTATTTTTAGGGAGAGAAACAAATTTTGAAAAGATACAAAGTTCACTGTATAATGGCTCCTTCCTTCTTCTTAAATAGAGTAACCAATCTGTTCTGTTTAGTAACCAATTAGAGTATACAGTCTGTTCTAACTGTGGGGGAAGAGATACTTAACCAGGCTTGGGGGTCACCCCTGTGGTGCCTGGTGGTGCTTCAGATGCCATGCAGTGAACTGGAGTCCTTGCACAGGCTTCCCTGTGCTCCACTGCTTGAGCCTCATCAACGGGAATAGTGTGACACTTCCCGATTATTTACTCAGTCCCACAAATCTAAAAACTATTCTTCATCTTTAGTGCAATTATTTAGATTACTACGGAGTTGCCAGTCTCATCATACTAATGCTTTAAAGACACTTTGCCATATATCTGTATCTCCTTCTATTTCTTTCGGCCAAGTGTATGTTTCTCAAAAAACTGTCTAATTTGTGTGAAATATTTATTTACTTGTTTTGGTTCATTTGTTTTACATTTTATTTATCATTTAGGGCATCCTATTTTTATGTTTTTCTTCCTTGACTACTTTTTTCCTTTAATTCCCTTTCAATTTTATTAATCCATTCAAAGTTCAACACTTTTCCAAAACGTAATTTCTAGGATATCCTTTTAGCAACAACTGCCTTATTTTAAAATCTTAAACTTGACTTATCAAAGTCCTATTATAATTCCTATCTCTATCCCATATTAAGGGTTGGAGCAATAGCACAGGGGGTAAGGCATTTGCCTTGCACGCGGCCAATTCAGGTTTGATTCCTCCGTCCTTCTCGGAGAAACTGGCAAGCTACCGAGAGTATCTCGCCCGTACAGCAGAGCTTGGCAAGCTACCCGTGGGGTATTCTTACAATGGAGACGTTATTGCTGCTCACTCAAGCAAATCGATGAACAACGGGATGAAAGTGATACAGTGATCCCCATATTAAAAAAATCAAAGTTTTAGCATAGTCCAGCAGTGTTTTTCCTTCCAGAGTCACTATCTGGAACTTGAATGTCATTCTTTAAATAAGATTACAGATTTTTTAAGATAATGAACAACCATCTTTATCAAATAGCAATCAATCGTTTTGAAATATTTGCTATTTATATTTGCTTCTTGATGATTAACAAGAAAAACTGCCATTTAATTAATCAATTAATTAATTTTATGGGGAGGGATCACATGACTTCCTCCTGACTCTGTTCTAAGTAATGACTCCTGGTGGACCTCCGAGGACTTTATGGGAGGCCAGGGATTGAACCCGGGTTGGTCATTTGCAAGGCAAGCACTCTATCTGCTGTATTGTGGCTCTGGCCTTTAATTTATAGTGTATATCACCATCACTACATGTGTTGGAGGGACTTTCCAAGAAGATCTCAGGAGATTCAAGAGCTACTCCAGTGATTCTCAACCACTTTTGCCATCTGGGGCCAGGGATTGTGGCCCTACTGCAATCTGAGGGCTAAGGGCCCACAAGAGTTATACCTAGTGATGCCAGAGCATCCTGAACACCAGGCTGAACCACTGAGCCAGTGCTGGCTCAGATTCACTCGGGTCCTTTGAATCACCTTCCTGGCCTCACAGTCACTGTTCATGATAAATTATCTAGATTTAGATTTATAGTTTAGATTTAAATTTCATTGTGTGGCAAAGATTTGATATATGTATGTATATGCATATATATGTATATGTATATATATATTTACTTATAAGTATCATTGCAAACCAATAGTAATTCATTACAATTTTTTTTTGCTTTTTGCTTTTTGGGTCACATCCAGCGATGCACAGGGGTTACTTCTGGTTCTTCACTCAGGAATTACTACTGACGGTGCTCAGGGGACTATACAGGATGCTGGTATTCGAACCAGGGTTGCCTGAGTGCAAGGCAAATGCCCTACCCGCTGTGCTATCGCTCCAGCCCCATCATTACAATTTTTTAAACCAATTAAATAAAAATATTTTAGTCCCAATTGCATTTCTAAATTTTTAGTGAGAATAAATGGAAATTCAGTCAACTTCAGGTAATCACACACATTTTTATTTTATGCAACCTAAAATATATCTAAAAGACAAATATATATATATGCTTTACATGAAAATATAAGACAAATATTAAAAAATAAAATCAAGAAATCCATCATTTTTGGTGACATAGCTTATTTTTACTTAGTTGAGCTTAAAAATATGTTGTCTTTTTCCCATAGTATCCCCAGCAGGTCTTTTTCTTTTAAATACCCTTTCACCCAACTGTTTAGGAAGGACAAGGCAACTTCTTAAAATTCTGCCTATGTCTCAGGAAATGTCATTCATTTGGCAGAAATCCCAATGTGTAGCACAGCTTGATCCTTCTGCACAGTCCCCTAAACAGCCAGTCTTGACACTAGGAAGCTCTCTCAATGACAGGCATTTATCTGAATGTATACTGAACTGAGAGAATATGGTGTGTGTGTGTGTGTGTGTGTGTGTGTGTGTGTGTGTGTGTGTGTGTGTCTGATGTACTTTTAGAGCTGCATTCCAATGCCTCTGCAACCCTTAAGGATTTCTTCTTTAATCCTGATTTATGCAACAGAATGCCTTTTTTAAATGTATTTTTATCGCCAAGTACATGGAATAAAACACTGTTAATGTTTGTGGTTTTGATGTACAAATTTATAGTTCCTCCACCACCAACATAGCACCAAGAACCCTGTAGTACACTTCTTATATCACTTCTTAGTCCACCTCTTTCTTTCTGGCCCTAACCTTTCTCTCTACCTTTGCTTTGCAGTTAAATTTGAGAGGATTTATTCATTGGATACTATCCTTTCCTTGACTTTATTTTTTTACATACCATAAATAAAAAAGATTCTCTGACAATCATCTTCTGACTGATTTGGTTTAACGTGACATTTTCCAGCTCTACCAATATGGAATATTAAAAAGAATACAAGGGCAGTGTTGCAGGGTTTTTCAAAATTTAATGGCATTGAGGATATAGTAATTATGTACACTAAAAGCAAAATATATGTACAACAAAAACATAATGTTAAATCTCTTATGATCATATTACTTCAATTACAATTAAACAATAAATAAAATGCATTAGAATATATATGATTAATGTTACTTGATATAATTCAGTGACATTTTTGTTTGATATCAAATTAAAGATACTTTCTCAATAAAACTGTGATGAAGAGGTTTTAAAATGAACAAAGCAAAAGTATCTAAAAAAACATTTCTTGCACGATGAAATAAAAACACAAAAAACAAATGCCACATGAATAAAGGGAGAATCTATTAGCAAACCACATTATAGCAAACTAGGAAGATAAGGAAAATATCACAACATAGTAAAATCCAGTGTGAGCAATGTACCTAAAATTAGGAAAAGTTGAAGTTTTTTTCTCTGACTTTAGGAAGGCAAGCATGTGTGCTTTAGCCACTTCTATTCAAAATAATGCTAGATATTCTAATAAGAACATTATCAAGGACAGAATACACATTATTTTTGTTTATGAATATTATCTCAAAGTCAGTAAACCCTAAATATGCTGAGAATAATGTTAGAGCTATCGAAATATACCTTAAACAATACCTATCTTTTTCAATGTATTACTAATAAAGAAATAACAAAATAACGTAATATAAAATCAACATTCAAAAATCTGTTCCTTTTATAAGGCATCTAATGATTGAAAGTGATAGTGATGAGGAGGGAAATTTATGACAACATAAGGACATATTATCCAAGAGTCTTGGACACTTCAGTAGTTTTAGAGGTGAGATAATGGGTATACCAAATACTTAAGAACCAACAATACCATAAGCATGTGACCCAAACTATAATAATTAGTTTTAAAAATGAATTCCATAAGGATGTGAATGGAAATCTTGGGTTAATAATAGAGATACATTGACATTGGTTGTAGATTTAGATTTAAAATAGCATATGCTTGAAACTATCTTTAATAGCATTCCAAATCACAATGTCTCAATAAAACTTAAAAACATTTCTCATTTATGTATTCTAACAATAAAGCATCTGCAAATAAACGTAATTTGATGTACATTGGAATCAACATATTACCATAAGTTAGCTTTGGAACTAAATATTTTGCATAAATAAGGAACTTAGTGTTATATGAACTGTAAAATAAAACTGAAAAATTAAAGAATATGTATATGTATATATATACATATATGTATATATGCATATTCATTAGTTGAAAGATTGATTCTATCAAGATATTATTTCTACCTGGTATTAATGGTTTCAATTTCACCTTCTAAATATGTTCCGCTAAAATTATTGTCTCACAGATATTTTTTTAAACATATTTATAGCATCTGCAAGACAGTACCTAAAACATGGAAGCAAATTAACTGTCCACCAATGGCTGTCTGAATTAACAAATGTGGTATATATTTTAAAATGGAGTATTACTTAGTTTTAAAAAAAGTGACTCGTGTTTCATGCTGCAACATAGATGAATTCAGGTATATTATGCACAGTGAAATGAGAATATCCTGAAAGAATAATGATGAAGTTTATATGAAGATTTTAAGTAGTAAAAAATCAAAAAGAGAAAATAATATAATGTTAATTTTCAGCTGCCAATAAAAGGGAAGTTAAATGGTTATTATTAAGTACAAATAGATTTGTTTTACAGTATTAAAAGGATTATGAAGAGGGCTGGTGACTATGAATATATGACATTTGCTCGAGCGGGCACCAGTAACTTCTCCATTGTGAGACTTGTTACTGATTTTGGCATACTGAATACGCCACGGGTAGCTTGTCAGGCTCTGCCGTGCAGGCGAGATACTCTCAGTAGCTTGCCGGACTCTCTGAGAGGGGCGGAGGAATTGGCCCCTAGTCAGCCACGTGCAAGGCAGATGCCCTACCCATTGCACTATCACTCCAGCCCATTACCACTCCAACAAAATTTAAAGGAAGGGGAAATGGAATTATCAGAAAATAAGTCAAACACCCTACATGCTGTGCTATTGCTCCAGTCCATGAATATTTGACATTATGTGTACATTTATTTACCATTAAATTTTATGCTTAGGAAAATAAGTGTAGTCTGTGCTTTATCACAATAAAAAGTTGAAATAATAATTTAATGAAAATTCCCAAGATAATAGTAAACCATCCAATACAAATGTTTAAACATACCTCAAACCCTCCATTCCTGGGAGAGTGCACAGTAGACTGACGTTCATTCTTCCAAAGCACAATGTGATCCTGTAAGCATCTCTTGGAATACCCCCTGAGTAGTACCTGAGAAAATCAGGCATGACTTCCCCTAAACCATAACTCAACAATATTTATAAACATCTATAAATACAACGATAGTACAGCAATTGCACACATTATATATATATATATATATGCATATACACACACATATACATTCACTATGAAATAGCATTCTTGGCTGATGTTAGTATTTAAAAATAAAATAAAAACATTTCACTTAAAATAATAACATCATTAACTCTTGATATGTTTATGTTACAATATGGATACTTCATAGTCACATTTATCCTATACAAGAGGAGAAATTGCATGCTGAAAATCTTTAGCTTCTAACTAAGGATATTATGAATAATTTCCGGAAATCAATACATTGGAGAAAGCAAAAATTAACTAGTACTATTAAAAGTTTCTTGTTTTCTTTACCCAGTTATTCTTGGTGACCGTAAAAATATTGTTTTTTTCAATTTTTGCTAAGCTCTTATAACTTGAGAACTCATTACCTAAGGCCTAGACATTTTTAATAAAGCCAGTAATTCCAATTTTTAACATATTTTCTTTATAAAAATACAGAAATAATAAAAATTCATGATTGTCTGACCAAATTATGACAAATTTTTATCTAGAGAGCATTTATAAGTCACAAGTTAGATTTTATATACTCAACATTTTATGAAGCTTTTAAAATAAAAGCTTTTAAAGTAAAAGCTTTTAAAATAAAAGTCTTATAAAAGGATAATAAAAACTGAAGTGCTTAGTCTTTATGAAAAATAAACTGTATAACCAATTTTCCTCATTTCAATATCACAGATATTTAACACAGCTATGGTCATTTTTCAACCATTGTTTCCTCATTTGTAAAAAATTAGGATAGGAAAGTCACCTACTTCTTAGATTGTTATGCTTTCTCTTTTTGTAGTTTGTAGGGGTCACATCCTGTGGCTCTCAGTATTACTCCTGGCTCTGTGCTCAGAGGTTATCCCTGACAGTCTTAGGGAACCAATAAATTACTGGAGATCAAACCTGAAATAAACTGGATACAAAGAAAGTGTACTCAGTGTACTATTTTTCTACCCACTCATGCTTTATTATGAATTCTAGGTCAGCTGGAGCGATAGCACAGTGGTAGGGCGTTTGCCTTGCACGTGGACGACTTGTGTTTGATTCCTCTGCCCCTCTTGGAGAGCACAGCAAGCTACCAGGAGTATCTCGCCCTCACGGCAGAGCCTGGCAAGCTACCTGTGGCTTATTCAATATGCCAAAAAAAGTAACAACAAGTCTCAAAAAGGGAGACGTTACTGGTACCCGCTTGAGCAAATCGATGAACAATGGGATGACGGTGACAGTGACAGGTGAACTAGTTTTCATAGTAATTCTAACAGTGGACACCATGAGAACATAAATATTGGAAGCTCTATTGGAAGCTTTTGTTTATTATATCATCATTTTTCTTTACAACTTGTTGAATTGATATCAATAATAATATTATATTAGGGTCAGTTTTTAGATATTAGCCACAAAAAACTCTGTTCCCTTGATACAATATTACAATTGTATCAAGGGAACAGAGTTCTTTAATTTTTATGAAATATTTTTAGTCTATGTATATTTATATATTTTTGTCCATTTTTGTAATAGGATTTTCTCTTTCCTTCTTGGTCTTGACTGTTGCTTATTCATGTAAGTTTCTATCTGATAAATGCTCTGCATATATATTCTCCAGTCAGCAGCTCGGCCTCCTGTTTTCTAGTTGTCTTCCAAAAAACCTTAAGAATTTTCTGATTTTTTTATTCAGTTGGCCGTTTATTTTTCTTTATTTAATATATTTTTTCTTTGTACCTCAATTTTTTTTTTCTAGACCAAGGTCACAAAGATTGTGTTTTCTTTATAGTTGTATTACATTTAGGCATGTGACCCATTTTCAGTTTACTTATGAATATAATATAAAGTATGAATCAAAATTCAGTGTTTTTCATATAGACATTTAATTATTTCAGTTCAGTTTTTGAAGACTTAAATATTTTCTTTTGAAAATATCACTGTATCACTGTCATCTCGTTGTCCGTCGATTTACTCGAGCGGGCACCAGTAATGCCTCTACTACACTCAGCCCTGAGATTTTAGCAGCTTCTCCTTACAAGTCTTTCCCAACAATCTGAGGCTCTTTCAGGGTCAGGGGAATGAGACCTATTGTTTTTGTTTTTGGCATACCAAATACTCCACAGGGAGCTTGCCAGTCTCTGCCTTGAGGGCGGGATACTCCCAGTAGCTTGCCAGGCTGTCCAAGAGGTATGGATATATATTTTACTATCTTTGGAATATGCATATGCCATGGGGAACTTGCAAGGCTCTCCCATGTGGGAAATAGACTCTTAGTAGCTTGTCAGGTTCTCAAAGAGGGAAGACAAGGTTTTTTGATGTCACGCAGCCTCTTTTTGGCCACGCGCTTCTAGGATCTTGTTCTTGTAGTTTCTGAATGTTGGCCATTGGCTGGATTATACGGCACCAGGGGAAGTTTGAAAATAGCATATCTTAATATGATTTAAATCAAACAGTGCAAGGCCACAAATATAGTAAAGTAGTTAAGGTGCTAATCTTTCATGCTGGGTTCAATCCCTGATACCACATATGATCTCCTTCTTCAGGATTAAGCCTCAACACCACCAAGTAAGACCATAAACAAAAGGTTTAGTGTATCTCATTTTTCTCTCCCAAGATACAACTGGTCATGACATGGCTCTGTTCCTTGCCCGAGAGAGAGAGAAATACAAGAAGCTAGTTTTTTTCAAGAGCAAGCAACATTCTGTTCTGCTGGAGAGAGATAGAAGGTACAGGGGTTAAGGCCTTTTCCTTGCTTATGGTTAATTCTGGTTCAGTCCCTGAGCACCAGGAGGCCTGACAGCAGTTACTGAGATAGGAGCAATCCCTGAATGTGGCACAGAATTCCCAGAAAATCTTTCTCTGTGCCAAGAGATAGGTTTAAAGACTGAATATATGCAATGCATGCAGAAGACCAATTTCTGGCACCATATAGTCCCACGCCTGCATGACGGAGCCTGGCAAGCTCCCCGTGGCATATGCCAAAACAGTAACAATAATGGGTCTCATTCCCCTGACCATGAAAGAGCCTCCAGTGTGGCACGTTGGGAAGGACAAGTAAAGAGAGGCTGCTAAAATCTCAGGGCTGGACGAATGGAGACATTACTGGTACTCGCTCGAGCAAATCGATGAACAACAGGATGACAGTGATACAGTGACTGTGATATCATCATTTCTCTTTACAACTTGATGAATTAATATCAGTAATATCATATGAGGCTCAGTTTTCAGATATTAGTCACATTACAGTTGCATCAAGTGAACATAGAAGCTCTTTAATTTTTATGAAATCCCTTAAATCCCACCAAATTTCAAAAGATGTTCTTGCACATTTGCCACTGCACATTTTTAATAGAAAGAAGCACATATTCTAAACAATCCACAGGAAATCTACTTTTTATTTCACCTATATATGCAATGAGCTAAGACTAAACAAAAATTTTAGAAAGAGTATGCTGTAGTATTTAGGCGTATAAGATGTGGGGTTTTATTAGCAGTTTTTCTCCATAATACTATCTATAAATGTTTTTAAAGTGGTAGAGATCATGTTTATATTTCATTTCTGAAAATAATTTCACATTGAATATATGCATAGCAAATCTGATATAACAAAAAAAATTATTCTTTCCTGAAGGTAAATTAGACATTTCTGGAGCATATGCTACCTGAATCAGGCCAATATATTTATATGCAGCGGTAATTTATTGCCCACAGCTTGAATGAGTTAATACATTTTCAAATTTTGCCAAACCTCATCTCTTTAGGGAATATTTGGCTCAATATACATCTTTGACTAATGTGGCTTCCCTTTTAATTTTTTATTGTGTGTCCTTAATATTCAGGTTTTGTGAATGCATGATTTCATAATGAAGGAAAAGCTTTCATAATTAATAGAAGGTTATTTTTTTAATTGATGTTCCACTGTGAGGATTTTATTTTTTGTATTACAAGAGCTTTAAATGCAATATGCAAAAAAAATACTTCGAGCTTTTTTCCGTATAGTGAACATTTTTATCCTTTGATATCAGTTAACCCAAAATCTATTTTTATTTAGCATAAAAATTTTTGGTAGGTTATTATAATCAGGATTATACTAAGGTTGAACTTTCACATCAGCAGTTAGCTTTCTTTTTCAAATGTCAGCTTCTACAGTAAGTGGTGTGCTTTAGCGAATTCACCTACTTTTTTAATTTATATTATGACCTGTGATGTTTCCTGTGCCTAATTACTAATAAAACTCTTGTTATTTAACTATTTTGAAATAAAAATTTAAGAAGATAATTGGTTTCAAATTTAAATTGTAATTAAATTTTAACTGCTGTGTATATTCAAAGCAATTCCATGTCCTTCAATATAATAAATTAGGGAATGTTTTAGGAGTAAAATGGACTACAAGATGCATGCTAAATTGCTAATGAATGTTACAAATGTTTATTCTGATTAAAAGAAAACATTCACAGAATAACATGGATCAGTTTCTTACTCTCATAGGTTGTCACTTGAAATATTGAGTTGTATTCTTTAAAAAATTTTGGGGGGTTGTCCATACAAGTAACTGTGCATTTATTTCTTACAAACTGCACAATTTTCTAGGTCATATTTTCCAGACTTGCTGTTTGGATCTTATAAATTTCACAGAGTTTCTACTTCGTATTGTTATTTGAATGATCTAAGACATTTGCATACAATGTCTTAGAAATGCTTTTTAAAATGCTTTTTAAAATTTAACACTAGAATTAATGTTAAAAAATAATTAGTATAAATTAAAACAAGTATAATCAGAGTTCTAAATGTATGGTATTGCCATTATTGTAAACTGAAAATAAATTTATATTTCTAACTATATGATATCATAATTTATTAAATGTGTAAATAAAATAAAAGTTATTGAAATAGAAACAAGTTAAGTTTGGTAATAAAAATAATAAAGTAGATGGCTTGTAATTTTGACCAGTAATTTTGACATCGTAAAAATGGCTGCAAAATATAAAATCAAGGAAATGATTTAAAAAAATCAATGCAAATAATTAAAATTACTTTTTATTCTATAAAAAATTGTGAAGTTATATTTGATTTTTAAAAATAGTAAATTTAAGTAAAGCTTTGACATTTGATGCACTATAGCATATATAAGTGCTAATTTTTTAAATGCAATGAAAATTTAAATTCCTATTTTCTTTTGATTATGCATTCTAAAAATGATGGGTGGTAACAAGCTTTTTAATAACCTACCCAGTTGTCTTATTACTTTCTAAGTTTGGATAAACTATCATTATTTAGTTATGAATTTCTGATAATATAAAGCATGACTACGAGTTACTTTAATGTAAAAGGTCTATTAGTATCTTTTTTTTTTTCTGAGGCACCTTTCCCTTGGGTGGTGGGCAAAATTCCTGCTTTATCATCATAAAATGATTTATACTACATTCCTCTAGAGTATTTACAAATAAAATAACACCAATATTTTCAACGGAAGTTATTTTCTTTATGACTCCATTTATGTTCTGATGTTAATTTAATGTCCAATGTTAAAGTACTTTTCATTTACATACTACACTTTTTTTTTTTTGCTTTTTGGGTCACACCTGGTGATGCACAGGGGTCACTCCTGGCTTTGCACTCAGGAATCACGCCTGAAGGTCCTAGGAGGACCATAGGGGATTCTGGGAATCGAACCCATTGTGCTATCTCTCCAGCCCCTACATAGTACACTTTTTACTTTGTTTACTTTGTGAAAAATATCCAGTACTCAGAGAAAAAAATAGACAAAAACGTGCATCTTTTATTTTGAAGTATGTGTGCCACACTGGGCAGTGTTTAGGTTTCACTCCTGGCTCTTCACTCAGGGGGCACTTCTGATGGTGCTCAGGGGACTAACTACATGGGGCATGAGGGATCAAACCTGGGTTGACCATCTGCAGGGCAAGTGTCCCACCTACTGTTCTATTTCTTCTGCCAAAAACTATGTAGTTTTTATTATATGAGTGAATACACTGAACAATGGCATTGCAAGAAGCAAATTTTGATTAACTTTTAAAAATTGGATGTGATTTGTTTCTGATCATGATGCACATTTATTATTTATGTAGTTTGTCATTCATGTGGACTGAAATCGCAGTTTATACATTATGTAAGCACTTGTAAATAATCCGTGGTAAAATAAATATGAAAGCATATTACTAATAGATTCTGGTGTTATTGAACTGAGTAACTATAAACATTGTATAGCACAATGTTGCAATGTGTGAATGGATTTTATTGTTCTAGCTGTAAACATAGGGAGATTTTAGAAAACACATTTGTAAGTAGTTGACAGGAATATATTTTCTGTTGATATTTGATGATCATTAAATTTTCAAATTAGAAGGAAAAATCAATTTCAAAAACTGGATAATTATTCTATATAGGATTAAATTAATTGTTATGACATAACTGAATGGGATAATATATCATTATAAAACAAGTGTGAATTTTATATAATTGAATGTATGAAATCATACTATTACTATTTTCACTTGCTTACATCTTTATTCACCACTATATTTCTAACTTTCATGACTATGAATTATTTTGCTATCCATCTTTTATTCACTATGGCATAGAATTCAATGACATAAATATACCTAAATATATGTACATATTTTGCCCATGCATACCTAAATTGCTTTCAGTTTAGAGCTGTATCACTGTATCACTGCCATCCTGTTGCTCGTAGATTTGCTTGAACAGGTACCAGTAACATCTCCAGGTGAGACTTATTACTGTTTTTGGCATATTGAATACACCACAGGTAGCTTGCCAGGTTCTGCCATGTGGGCGAGATACTCTCTGTAGCTTGACAGGCTTTCCAAGCGGGGCGGAAGAATCAAACCTGGACCGGCCGCGTGCAAGGCAAACTCCTTACCCGCTGTGCTATTAGAGCTAAAACAATTAATGACATTAACAAACTTCTTACATATACAATGGAGCAACTGCTTCAAATTGGACTTGCCTACCAGAAGACATATACATTATGTATAAATTTTTTCAGGTTCTTACTCTCAGTTGAATTTTTCAGGTTGTTACTCTCATTCAATTTTTCATGGCTAAGCTGCAAAAAATGTCCATTCAGCAGTAAAATACAACAATCACAAATTATACTGCTTAATTATAACGATTTTATTCTATTCAATTTACAAAAAGTGAAATATAAAAATACAATTAGTCATGTGACAGACAGAGAGATATTTCGGCAGAAAATATGCTTGTCTTGCATGTGGATGATCTGATTTGATTCCCAGTAGCCCATAAGCTCCCCCAAGATTCTCCAAGAGTGATCCCTAAACAGAGCCAGGAATAAGACCTGAGCACTACTTTGTGGTCCCCAAACAAAACAAAACCAAAAAGTTTTCCACAATAATGTTACTATTTTTTTATACGTAGTGTATATAACATTTTCCAGTATAATCAGGTAACATAATTGGTTCATCTGTTAGTTTAATTCTGAAAATTAATTTTTACCATGTAAGTTTAATAATTTAAGTATATTATATGTATAACATTTTAATATTTCTATTGTTTATAATAAGTTTCAGCTATATATATTAGAGCTGGGGTGACGGTAGAGTGGGTAGGGCATTCCTACCCACTCTTTTCACCGATTCCTGGGCTGGAGAAATAGCACAGCAGGTAGGGCATTTGCCTTGCACGAGGCCAACCCCGTTCAATTCCTTCATCCTTCTCAGAGAGCCTGGCAAGCTACCAAGAGTATCCCTGCCTGCAAGGCAGAGCCTGGCAAGCTATCCGTGGCATATTTGATATGCTAAAAACAGTAACAACAATGGAGACAGCATTGGTGCCCGCTCGAGCAAATCGATGAATAACGGGACGACAATGCTACAGTGCTATATATATTAGAAATAAATGCTTAGAATGTATATATAGATATTAATAACATAAAATTATGATACAGAATGATATAAAATATGTTATATATGTTATGGCATTATAATTGGTAGTATGTTCATCACAGAAAAGTTGTATAAAGAACACTATATATTACTTAAAATCAGGAAAAGTATATACTTATAAAATAATTTGTATTAATAATTCTCTAAATATAGTACATATAGGTAAATCACTTTTTATTGAATCTTAAATAATTTTGCTTTTAATCACAATTTTGATCACAATTTAAGAATCTATTCATTTTTTAATCATGAATTTTAAGCAAGATTTTTATTGGCGCAAAAGAGTACGTGAAAAGGAGAAAATATTATCCTCAGACTATTGGACCTGATTGAAAAACAGTATGACTATAGTTTTTTAATGTAACTTGATGAGTGGAGCAAAGTTTCATCTGAAGAGAAGTCTTCAAAATTCAAAATGAATAATAAATGCATAAGTAACAATTTGGAGGTTATTAGATTGAGCCATACCAGCAGTGTTCAAGGTTTATTGCTGGCTCTGAACTCAGGCATCACTCTTGGTGTTCTTTGAAGAATGATATGTTGTGCTGGGATAAAATCAGGGTCAGTCACATGCCACAAAATTGTATTTACTATCTCTCTGACTCTACAAAATTTGTATGAAATTAATTGGCTCTAAATCGGTTACAACTATGAATCAAGACTATATAACCTCATTTTAAATAAAGTATAATGCTGACCACTTATTAGGTAAAAAAATTGCTATTTGTTTAAAATGAATTTGTTTTGTTTTGTTTTGTTTTGTTTGCTTTTAGGCTCACACCCAGAGATGCTCAGGGGTTACCCCAGTCCTGCACTCAGAAATCACTCCTGATGGTGCTCAGGTGACAATATGGGATGCCTGGATTTAAACCCGGGTTGGTCACATGCAATGCAAACGCCCTACCTGCTGTGCTATTGCCCCAGCCCCTTAAAATGAATTTTTAATTAATAAAATAACAATGCATTTTACTCATTCTTGAAATACATTTTCTTTTTAGTAAAGAAAGCAAGGATATGTTTCAAGAAAAATTAATCATTAATTTTCTTTCATTTTCTATTTTGTTTTGCTTTCTGGGGCGTACCCAGATGTACTAAGGATTTTCTCCTGGCTCTGCCTTTAGGATCACGCAATGAGAGTTGGGAAACCGTATATAGGATGGTAGAGGTCTAACCCAGGGAAGGTGCTTAGAAGACATGATTTTTACCCACCTAACTATCTCTCTGATCCACCATTCGTTTTCCTCCTCTTGAGATTAGAAAGAATATCTTTTCTCCTATATTTCCCTATTCTTGTTTTCTTTCTCCATATTTTCTTATATGGAATCCTTAAAACTTAAAAGTTTTAGTTTAAGCAATTTTATTACATATATTTCAACATCCACAATATCTATATTGATTTATACATAAACAATAATTTGTCAAGCCTTTAACTTTTATGCTCCATATGCATTAGTCTTAGGATGTAGAATATAAAGAAAAAGAGTTACTTCATCCTGGGTCCCCGTGATAATACTTAATGATTATTTTGTCATTGATTCACTCCTTTAAGTAACTTTAGTGATGTAGACGCTCCCTGAAGACTCCTACTTGGTTATTTAGTATTGCAAACATTTAGAAGCCACTTACAACCATCCATACTAATATCTTTCCCTAAATTGTTTGGATTAAATGTGTCTGATAAACATGAAAGGAGTTTTATTTATGCAAATATCTTTTAGCTTTGTCTTCAGGCAGAAAAACTTTTCACTTGGGTAGTCATTGGCAGTTATTTTAGGCTACTTAAATGCATAAAGTTATTTACTGTTAGTGGGCCAAGATATATTGATATGTGGCATAATTTGATGTGCTCTCTATTTAGGAATAATTAAATAAGAACAAAATATTCCGGTAATGAGAACCATCAGATGGCAGCTCCTCAAAACCCTCTGGGCCCCAGGGGACGAAACCTCCGAGTCCCACTCCTGCAGGTCAGACAGCCACCACCTCTGTTCACTGCTTCTCCCCTTCTGTAACTGGGGGTCAGTCCCACTGCTGCTGGCTAGGCAGGACTGTTTCTCTGTGTCCTGAACGGCTGCTTAGAGCACATGGACAAAGCCTTTAACAATGTTTAACTTGTAGGCGTCCTTTATGATCCCCCTAGCATTCCTGAGCACAGAGCCAGGATTAATGAAGCCCAGAGCACAGTTGGATGTGCCCCAAAGACCAAAAAAAAAAAATAGAGAAGAAAGAAAAATTCATTTAATGCTAATGGCATGTTATAAGCATTAAAGACTTGGAGAGAGCCTTGCTCCTTCTAAAGGAACTGTCCCTTTTCTGACACACTGAAGATGTTTGAGAGAAGGCACCCGTGCTTGTTTTCATTTTTTTTTCAATCCCACCACTTTTCATACATGATGGTGGTGTATGTGTGGGGGGAGTGGGGGGTTGGTTTTCATTTGACAATAAACATTGATTCCACATCCACCATGAGTTGCCGGGGCTAGAGGGATGGCTCTAAGGGCTGAGCACACGCTCTGCATGTGGGAACCCCAGGTTTGAGCCCAGCACCTCTATGGAACCCTGAGTACTGCTGGTGGATGCACACACACATACACACAAACACCACACACACACATATATCCTTCTCTACCTTCCCAATATCCGACCAAGCAGAAAACTGCAAATGTTACTAATCTTTTACATATATATATTTTTCCAATATATTTTGGGACTGGAGTGATAGCACAGTGGTTAGGGCTTTTGCCTTGCACATGGCAGACCCGGATATATTCCTCTGCCCCTCTCCGAGAGCTGGCAAGCAACCTAGAGTATCCCACCAGCATGGCAGAGCCTGGCAAGCTCCCCATGTATTTAATATGTCCAAAATAGTAACAACAAGTCTCACAATGAAGACTTTACTGGTGCCAGCTTGAGCAAACCGATGAACCATGGGATGACAGTGCTATAGTGCTAATGAGAACCGAGCACTTTTATATCAAAGAGACAAAATTGTAAAATTATAGATAATAATCAATAGAAAACTTTACGCTGAAAGGTGAACATTTCAGGTGTGGCCAAAATATACGCATATATGGATAAAAATGTAATTTATACTATGAATAATAATATCAATGTGACAAGATGAAAAATAATGCATACATTTTAATGATGACACTTATTTAAACTTTCTTTAAATAATGTAAGAAAGAAATTGATAGCATTGAGGAGATAACATTTTAGAATATATTATGATACTACAAAAATAGGTAAAGTAATTTTTCTGAAATTAAATAATATACTCTGATGATTTTGCACTTGACAGAATCACAATGTAAATTTGGTAGAGAATAAGCAAATTTAAAACATGTTCAACTAAATTACTAAATGAAATCTTGAAAGGGTAAGAATGATTCAGGGACTTTAAGATATTGACAAAGATTTACTTCAGATGTAATACCATTTATTTTATTCCCTCAAAAATAGGAAAGATAAAATATATCATAAAATATATATTTTGTTAAATATTGGTCAAAACCTTCATAAAAGAAAACTCTTAGCAACTATGATTAAATTTGATTTAATGTTTCAACAAATTTCTTTTCCATTAAATTAAAAAGTATATAGACAAGGATTTATAAACTGCCATGAAATGGGATGGAACAATAAGAATGTTCTGTAGCACAGATGAAGCTAAGGAACACGTTTAGCTTAGCCGTGAATAAAAAAATACGCAGTGACGAAGACAGGGGAGATTTAAACTTTGTATGACTCAACTTAAGTAAGAGCATTTGTGATGATTGTGGTGTTGAAGTGATGATTGGCAGATGTAATTATCTGGCCTGGTGCCATTATAAGTGGGAGGAGAGAGAGAAGAACTATGTGGTTACAAAACAGAACGTACAAAAGTACAATCAGAAGAATATTCAGAACGATACCCAAGATAGGTCATATTAAACCACAAAACAAGTTCCAGTAACTTAAAATATTTGAAATCATAAAATAATTTTGGAGATGATAGAATTAAGATATGAATCAATAAAAATAGAAATTAGAAATTTTGCTTGTATATGGAAACAGCACAACTCGACAGAACAAGAAATCACAATGGAATTAGATGTACATATAAAAAAAGTTCAGTATCCAAAAATCTTTGGAGGTATGGGGGAGAAAAAACATTGATAACAGATAAAGTAAAACTAGTGTCTTCAAGGACTGGAGAGAGAATAGTGAATAAGGTGTTTTCTTTTCATGAAGCTGGCCTTAATTTGATTTCTGTAACGTTGAACAGTTCCCTGAGCACCTACAAGAATGATCCCTGAGGAAGGAGCCAGGAGTAAACTCTGAGCATCACCAGGTGTGGCCCCCAAATCAAAATAAACAAATATAAAATTAATACCTTCAAATGAATAATATACAAACAAAATAAGATCAATATCAATCAAGAACCTGGTTTTATGAAAAAAGAAACTATGGATGGCAGCACTCAGTATGGTCCCCGAGTAAGAGCGAGGAGTAAGCCATGAGTACAGCTGAGTGTGTGCACAAAATATAAGCAAACCTGCACAGAGATAGGAATATATAATTAACACTTAGAGTGGTGTTAATGCTATTTAAAATTAGAAAAACACCTTAATTAATAAACTTGTATCACTTGTATCACTTGTCATCCTGTAGATCTTCAAGTTACTTGAGTGGGTGCCAGTAACATATCCATTCGTCCCTATCGCTTGCTAGTGTAGCCCAATTGTATCTGCTCATTTCAGGAACACAAAGAGCCTCAAACCATTCATTCAGGGTTTTGATGAAGAAGTTTGACCATCTCGTAGGTGGACAACCACGCGGTCATTTGCCATTTGACATCCCGTGGAATCTAGTCAGTAACAGCTTTAGTTCAAGGGTCATTGCTAAATTGCATTATGTGTCTGGCCCATCTGATTTTCGATGCCTTGGCAAATGAGACAGCTTCCCTGATTCTTGATTATTGACAGAGAGGAATTCCGGATTCCTTCTCTCACTTGAGTGAAATGTGATGTTCCAAAAACACCTCTTTCGATTCCTCTTTGGGATACCCAAATATTGTTCTTGTCCTGTTTTCATAGGGCCCAGGTCTCTGAGCCATATATTAGTGCAGGAAGAACAGTGGAGTTGTAAAGATGTACCTAGAGCTGGATGTTCTTCTTCCTCTTACCAACTTCTCCGACACTCTTGAAGGCATTTCACGCAGCTCTCTTCCTCCTGTGCAGTTCTGGTGCCATGTCATTCCTTGTGTTGAGTTCTTGACCCAAGTACACATAGCTTCTGCATTTGGAAATATCCATTTCATTGAGAGCAAATGGAACGTCAGGGACTAGTTCATTTTTCAATAACATTGTCTTGAGATTCAGTTGCAATCGACCTTTCCACACTCTCGGTCAAGTCAGCCAGCATTTGTGCGACTTGTCTAATGTTTGGTGTTATTAGAATGATGTCATCAAACGAAACAGAGGTTGTGGAGTTGCTGACTGTATATCTTCACTCCCATCCTTCCCATTCCAGTTGGGGCATGAATATCTCACTAGCGGCACTGAAGAGTTTCACTGAAATGGTATCACCCTCCCTATCCCCTCTCTTCATGTCAATGATCACTTCCTTGTAGAATGGTGAGAACCTGGTGGTGAATCTGTAATACAACTCACGGAGGATCTTGATGTACTGAGTTTGAACGTCCTGTTTGACTAGGGCTTCAATGACTGCTTCAGTCTCAACAGAAACAAAGGCCTTCTTTAAATCGATGAACGTTAGACAGAGCGGCATCTTGAGCACTCGCAAAACTTCAATGAGCTTGGTCACTATGTGGATATCGTCGATCATGCTCAATCCTTTTTGGAACCCGGCTTGCTTCCACTGTTGTCCTTCAACTAGTGTTCTGCCTATTCTATTCAGGATAACTCGAGTGAAGAACTTGTAGATGATGGTAGATTGGGCTATAGTTGCCAATGTCCTGGATGTCTCCCTTCTTGTACATCAGAATGGTCCTCCTGGTTTTCCATTGGGACGGAAACTTGCAATTGGACAGGTAGCTGGTGAAGAGTCGAGACAGTGTATTGATGAGTACTGGTGGCAGATTCTTCAGGTGTTCAGGTCTGACATTGTCTGGATTGGATGCTGTACCCATCTTTACTGATGAAATGCATGTTGAATTTTAGGAATGAGAACGCTGGGAATAACTTATCTATCTTGTAGAAAGTGGTATGTGGGGAAGTGGACATGGTTGTTGAAGAGATCTGAGTAGAAGTCACGAATAATCTTTCCCATTGCCCTTATGGAAGATGTGATAAATTCATCAGGGAGTGGGAGGGCAGTCATCTTGGTTTTATAATTAGTGAAGGACAGGCGGGTGTTGCAAATACTTGTCCTAGTTTTTGCTACATCAGCCAACACTGCTGCTCTTCTCTCGTTGAGATCTTTCTCTGTTGCTTCTCTGCACAGCTTTGTGAGCTCAGAGGTTAGCTTCTGATTGCTTGAGGCTCATGCCAAACCTCATTGGCGAATGAACTAGAGAGTTTCCGAAGACAGACCTCAGTTTGTGGCTTTCCCACTCTTGGCAGTCCTCACACAGTCATGGAGGTGCTGAAACAGTCGATCATGTTCCTTGATGTTGTCAACAATGGCATATTCTTACATTGCCACAATAGTGCCAAAGAGCTACCAAAGAGCTCCGGTTGGTGGCCATTCTGGGAGTACTCTTCTTAAACTTAAACTCTGCTTTCCTTTCTCCCCATTATGTGAAGTAGAATTTTTCATGAAGGAGATGGTGGTCCGATCCCATTTGGAATTTTGGGTCAACAGCAACATCGGACAGGCAAAATCATCAATTGAATATGATGTGGTCAATTTCACTGTGGAACTCTGGGCCTAGAGACTCCCATGTCCAATGTTTAGATTCGGCCTTTTGAAACTGTGAGTTACTGTGGATGTCTTGGTCGACATGATGATCTCAGAGAGTCTCTCACCTGTTAATTCCATCCTAGGCCATGTGTCCCAATGTGGAGTTCTTTGCGCAACCAACTCGGTCATATCTTGGCATTAAAGTCACCAACAATGATCTTGTAGAAGTCGTGGTCTTCTTTACAGAATTTCTCCAACTCCATGTAGAGCTTTTCAATTTCTTCTTCATCATATTTGGATGTCGGTGCATAGACGATGAAGATAGAAAATGCCGGCAGTGAGCCACGTCTATTCAAGCATAATTGTCCCACTTGGGTTGTTTGACATTCAAATGAATCAATGTTCATTGGCAAGTTTATGTTGACAAGGACACCAACGCCACTGATGCCTCTGTTGTCACATGTTCCGAGGAACAATTCTTCTCCAGTGTCAAAAATGGTGTGATGTGATTGATGCCTCTCGTCTTGGTCAAAGCAATGATGTTGTATTTGATCTTCTGTGCTTGCACCATAAGGTCCTCAATGAATGCTTCTGATGTCAGCATATGGGCACTGAATGTGCAGACAGTCATTTTAGTCCTTCTTTGTTTTGGCAGTCTAGTTCTTCCCTTAGATTTTTTCAGCCTCTCCTTGCTCATCCTTCTTAACGCTGCCATTTTGGGGGCTCTTACAGTGGCCCAGTGTGGCATATGTGGCAAATGTGGTCCACTGTTGTTACTGTTTTTGGCGTATCGAATACACCATGGGTAGCTTGCCAGGGTCTGCCATGAGGGCAGCATACTCTCGGTAGCTTTCTGGGCTCTCCAAGAGTGATGGAAGCTTTTTGGGCGGCCTCTAATCGCCCTTACAAGTGTTTCCATGGTTCACATCATATTTGGACCCCCGTCAAATTGATGCTGAAATTATGGAAATTTTTTTAAAAACATAATTTTATATATCTCAGCTTAAGTGTTCTGCACATTCTATTGGTAAGTTGACGTGTATACATGCAACAAATGATAGCCTATCTCTCAGATCATATCACACTATCAGCAACTATGAATAAAATAATCCAAAGTTGGCATTAATGTATCTCCCACTCTATTATTTCCAAGATGAATTTAACTTGAAAAAAATTTTAATTTGATTTTCAAAAAGATTTATTAGTTTTGCAGAATGGTAAATTTGGTATAAAAAGGTTGAATTTAATTTTAAAAATGTAATTTTGTAGCAAAAATTACACAGAAATTCACAAAAATCAATTATCAATATGACATAATGTCCATGACATGTCCTAAATGTGGAAACTGCTCAGTGAATTTTTAAGGGTAAAATGTATTTGGGATTCTCTAAAAAACTTTCAACTTCATATATAAAGTTAGTCATGTTTTAGAACTATAATGAATTATAATCCATAGAGATTCAAAAATAGACTTTTCAAGGAAGATAAATGGCAGAAAATGTGTTTTGGTGAAAGAAAATGCATTTGCCAGTTGGAAAATATGTATGTAGCTATATGTATATATACCTTCTTTTAATAGAATAGTAGCAAAATTTAATACATTAAATCAGCATCAAATAGATACATTTATACTTCGTAGTAAAAATTTATACCACAGAGTGCAAAAGAAGCTCTTATTTTATCAGATGCTCTCTATAATGAATAATATGCATCTAAGTGGTGTTAAATCCAGTATTGCAAAGGTACTGGTCTCCAAAAGAAAAGCAAACTGTAAACAAGGTCTATTTCAATTCATCTCTCAACCAGGAAAGCTCAGACTCATTCAAGCTAAAAATTCCCCATAAATCATACAAATAAGTGCCAATATTTATCTCCCTTGCAGTGCAGTCTAAGAAAAGCATTCTTTAGTAATTTTAAGACTTACTATAGGATATGCATAGCACCTAGCTTGCTTTTGCTCCTCTGTAAACAAGGCTCTGTGTGACTCAGCACAAGGTTTGACTTCTTTGTTGCATAATCAAATTCAAAGAGACCCTCTAGATTGTGCCCACATGCATAGACGCAGGGAACTGGGGAAGAGGCTCAGAGGGAATGCCAACAAGCGGAAGGGAGAACACATCACTGATTGTATGAGAGCTGTCCAGATGCCGAGTTGATATCGCCAATCTAAAAGACAGTAGACAAGGAAGTAAATGGGGGAAGTAGGAACATGTTACCTTTTTTTAAAAATTGAATCACTGTGAGATACAGTTACAAAGTTTTCTTGTTTGAGTTTCAATCATACAATGATCAAACACCCATCCCTCTACCAAAGCACATTCTCCACCATCAATGTTCCCAGCATACACCCCCCTTCCCAGCCCTCCCCCTACCTCCATGGCAGACAATTACCCCCATACTCACTCTCTACTTTGGTTTGCAATACAGATACTGAGAAGTTCTCATGTTTGGTCCTTTATCTACTTTCAGCACACATCTCCCATCTCAAACGGTTCCATGTTAACTTTTGTTCTAGAAAGATCTTCTGAATTCAGTGAACGTGGGATTCGACTTTGCATAACTTTTCTTTATTCTCCACTACCAACAGGCATACAAGAGGTGCTGGCAATGTGGAACCTGAGCAATTTAATAAAGCAAACCTTGTAATAATCTGGTACTGGTATTTATTGTGTGCCCCCATTGCATGTGAACGCTATATTTATATTGTATGTACTCTATTTGCTAGCAATAATTTCCATTAATTAGTTTTCCTTATTTTGAAGGGTGTAATACCAAGGCATGTTCAGGAGACCCCAGATGTGCTCTGGTGATCTCTGCTAACCAGACCAGGGGTTCAAACAAACAAACAAACGAAAAAACTTGTATTTGTGGTGTTGTTCAGGCTCTGTGGTGCTCAATATGTCCAAAGGCCTCTGAACTGCAAACACCAACATTTTGGTGAACATCTTGTGTGGAGGAGTAAGGTAAACTGCATTTATAGAGTTTAGGTCGAATATGTTTAAAATTATTCTAAAAGTTCCTATACAGTTTGAGGGAGTATTGGTTTTCAATTTAAGTTTCTAGCTACATAAATCCCTAACAAGAGAGTTAGTCTATCCTTTGAGTCTTTGAAGCCAGGTATTGACTTCTATACAGTTATAAAATTCCTCAATGACATCTTCATCCAATATAAGGCTATTTCATGCACATTGAATAACTCTTATCTATTGTAATGACCATCATCATTTAGGTTAACTAGATCTTCTGAATAAGTGTCTGCAGCATCTACATTAGCACTTGCTGCTGCACCTTGCAATTTTATGTTATACAGATGACTTTTTTCCTTAATATATCTTCATAAACCAGTCTGCTATCTTCAAATGTTGTCTTCTGCGTTATTGGCACTTGCAACAGCCTTCACAGAACTGGAAAGAGTTCACATATTGTTGTGGCTTGGGGACAGACTGGTTTGTATTTTATCCAGACAGCTAAAACTTTCTCTATATCATCTATATGGCTATTATACTTCATTTATCTTTGAATGCACTGGAGCATTGCTTTTAATTTCCTTCAAGAACTTCTCATCAGCTTTCACATCCTGGTGAACTGTTCAGCACCAAAGATAGATTTTGGTGTTTCTTTCAACATTCCTTCCTTAATAAGATGAATCATTTCTAGCTCTTGATTTAAAGTGAGATACATAGCGCTTTCTTGTCCTGAACACTTAGAGGACAGTGTAAACTTGTTAATTGGCCTAATTTCAATATTGATGTAACTCAAGGAATGTGAAGCTCAAAGGTGACGGAGAAAGACAGGTGATCAGTTAGTTGAGCATTCAGAACACCTACATTAATCAATGAAGTTCTCTCTCCTATATGAGCATGGTTTGCAACATCTCGAAAACAAATAGTGTCATCAAAGAATCCGATGTGCACTGAAGCTATGATTATAATGACAGTGTTATAAATATCATACGAATTATCAAAATGTGACATAGAGATGAAGTGAGAACGTGATATTTAGAGAAAGGTACAATCTACTAGATGCAGAGCTCCCACAAGACTTAAAGACATAATAATTGCAAAGCATAATAATGGACAGTGTGGTATGCATAAACTTTAGTTGTAGCAATCACTCCTGAGTAAGTCCTAATATTCAAAGCAAATATTTCATCTGCATATTGTTACAATGCACACTGACAAACATGCACCTGCCTGCATCTCTGGGCAGCACCTGGGACATCTGCGGCCTCAAGTTGATCTCCTTGAGGTTGATGGAGTGTGCCCAGAGGTTGTCGAGCAGCTGGCAGAGCAGGACCCTATCCCAGAGGGTCTGTGCCAGGTTGAACACCTGTGTCGAGTCTCAGGTCCCCTGGTGGTTGGATGACAGCACTCCACAGAGGACGAGCCACTGTGTGCACTGCTGCCATGTCTTTATGTCCTACGACACTGCAACTTGGCCCAGCTGGGGCAGGCGGTGATACTGTGGCAGCCACCATGGTTTCCCCGCTGATGGCATTTTATCTGAATCTTCCAAAACAGCCAGTGATGTCCATCAAGAATCATGCACAGAGTTCCATTAGGTATCATGGGTAGAGTTCCATGCCTGCCATGCTGAGCGTGTTTGTCTGTGTGCAGATCATTACAACATGCCAGTCGACCAAAAGCTTACATCGGTAGACTGCGAACACATGTAAAGGTGACCAGAGGCTGCCGCAAAAGCCTCCATCCCTTTTGGAGGGCCCAGCAAGCTACCGAGAGTATCCTGCGTGCATGGCAGACCCCTGCAAGCTACTCATGTCATACTTGATATGCCAAAAACAGTAACAATGACTGTCCTCATTCCGGACCCTGAAAGAGCCCCAAATATGTCATTGGTCTACAGCAGTAGGGATGAATGGAGACATTACTGGTGCCTGCTCAAGCAAATCCATGAACAATGGGATGACACTGATACAGTGATACAGTGATTGTTACAATGAAGATTCCAAAACTGTATTTGAGTGCCATAGACTATTCTCTAATCATATATTAGTAGCAACAAGATCTTTCATTATTTGAGTATCAAACTTCCTTACCTTGAAATATTGCCAAAAAGTCCCAAAACACTGAAATACATATTATGTGAAAAAACTATTTTTTGTGTACTGAATTACTATGCTAAACATTTTACAAATAGGGGCTGGAGAGATAGCACAGGGGGTAGGGCGTTTGCCTTGCACGCGGCCGACCCGGGTTCAAATCCCAGCATCCCATATGGTCCCCTGAGCACGGCCAGAGGTAATTCCTGAGTGCAGAGCCAGGAGTAACCCCTGTGCATCGCCAGGTGTGACACAAAAAGCAAAAAAAAAAAACATTTTACAAATAACATGTATGAGAAATACAATTAGGCCAACAAGTCAAAGCATATAATGAAGTGTGGGAGGTTTGCACTACATAAATTTGCAGCAATGTTTTTGTGTAATAATCAGGGCTGGGGGGCAATCACAGAGAAGTAGAGTACATGCTTTGCACACAGAGGCTGGAGTACAAAACTAAGCACTTCTTGGTTCTCCTAGCAACACCGGGAGTAGTATCTGAGCACTCCTGCTAGTGGCCCCTAAGTAAAAAAGAACATCATTTTTATTTCTCTTGTTCTTATATCAAGTTAGAATCTAAGAGAAATTATATCATGATTAATTCTTGAAAGAAAAGGATCTCAGGAATCAGTAACTATTTTTAAAGTGATGTGTTATTTGCGGTACTTCCAGAATCAAACCTCAAGACTAGGAGTAGAAATGTAAGTAGTTGATTTAGTAGATCAAAAGCCCATAACGGTGACAATTTGAAATTAGGAAAGTTGTGGCAGACCAAAATGTGCTAAATGAAGCTCAGTGTAGTAGGTTTCTATTAGTGCTTTATTCTCAGGCTGAGAATTTCTCACACATAAGTTTATATTTAAGTGAATAGGTTATATATATTCACTTAAATTTCAAATCTATTTGCAAATTTTAACAGACAGCATTCAAATCAGTTAAAAATTGTGCACTATAAAGAAATGATTGTTCTCTAACTGAATAAAATTGCTATAGGATCATAAAAGTGGATATCAACTTCTGAAAAATCAATGGTCATATTAAACCATAGGAAAGTATATATATGTATATATATATATACATATACATATATATATATATATATATATATATATATATATATATATATAGCAAGCAGGTAGGGCATTTGCTTTGCATGTGGCCAACCCAGGTTCGATTCCTCCACCCCTCTCGAGATCCATGCAAGCTACCAAGAGTATCTCGCCCGCACAGCAGAGCATGGCAAGCAACCTGTGGTGTACAATATACCAAAACCAGTAACAACAAGTCTCAAGATGGAGATATTACTGGTGCCCGCTCGAGCAAATCAATGAGCAATGGAATAGCAGTAATACAGAATATTTATGAGAGTTGTGGTGGCATTACAGCAGGTAAGCAGTTGTCTTGCATGGATCTAACTCAATTTTAAACCCTGGTTCTTATATGATCCCATAAATTGCACCAGGAATGATCCCTGAGCACAGAGCCAGGTGACAGGTGTAATGCAAGACCTAAAGACAAAAAGATATTGTTTAGAGCACTGTCCTAGCACTGTCGTAGCACTGTCATCCCATTGTTCATCAATTTATTTTGAGTGAGCACCAGTAATGTCTCCATTGCGAGACTTCATTGTGAGAGTAAGGTCTCCATTGTGAGACAGTCAAATATTACTAAATAGAAACTATTTGTCACACATATCAGCACTAGTAAATACAATAAATTTAGTACAATGAAACACTATTCATTATACATATACCAATATACACTTTTTTGTATAACAATAAAAGAAGAAGTTGCAGTTTTGTGAAAGTTGAAATGCCCAAAGGAAAGACATGTAATTGTTTCATATATTTCTGACTATAAAAATACACAGGGAATCACTATATATTTTGAAATATAACTTCTTAGCAATTATTTTGTATAATCTTACTCCTCTTTTTTCCTCTAAAAAAGTTTTCAAAGTTTTCACTTCTCCTCTAACACATTCTAGATAGCAAGCTCTTTCACTTTAACATTGCCTTTAGTCGTGTACTTTTGGCCAACAGCTTCAAATTGTGGCTGCAATTTAATTTTGCTTTGTATTATATATAATGTTTGTAAACATATACAATTATATATGTATGTGTGTTACTTTTGCTCCAGTCACTACCTCTTATAAATTAAAAATCATGAATTTTGCTAGATCTTTTGTCAATAGAAGTGCTGGAAAAAGATTATGAATTTATAAGAATTAAAGTTAAATTTGAAAAACTAACTTTGAGCTGTAATAAAGGGCCATTGAAACTCTTATTGCCAAATTTTAACCTGTAAAAATAGTTTGAGAATATTTTTGATAATTGTGTCAATTTATTAAATTAAAACAAAACTTTAAGCTTTGAATGTAGGATGCCTGAGTCTAAGCCCCTCTGTTGAATGGTTCCCTGAATACTGACAGGAGTGAACTCCTAGCACAAAGACTAGAGTACCCCTTGAATACCACTTGAATAAGGCCCCAAAGCAACAACAACACAAACATTACATTAAAAATAATGGTTAGTATTATTAATGGGTTTAATTCTATTATTATGTAACTTTCAATTGCTGTTGAAGTGGGGACACACCTGCTGGCACTCAAGAGTTGTGCCAACAACTCACAATTTTGTGCTTATTGGGGACTTCTGGAAGTAGTTTGAGAAATGTGTCAGAAATAAAACCAAGATGCACATGCAAGACTGGTATCTTAACGCCTGACTAACTCTCCAGCTCCTGAATAAAATATTTTATTAAAAGTTGTGAGAACAATTAAAATATAACTTCTGCCATTGAAAATAATGTTCTCTCCCAGTGTACAATAGTTTAATGTTGTGTAATTACATATAATTTTAGTTTAACTTATATTAAGGAAATATTTAATTGTAAAACCATATGTGTCAGCTTTGCATCAGGTAAAATCATAATATATGTTGGAAGTCGTAAATAGTATTCTCTCTACTAGCACTGTCAAATATTTATGAATTTTATAATGGCCAATCAATGGCATTCTATCACTTAGTGGAACATACGAAACTATTGAGACAACAATGAATATTCAGAAATAAAACAGAATAAAAAACAAGTCTATCCTGATAATTTGCATCCCAGTGTGAACTGCTATAAAATACATGTGGATTTTAACTTTCATTCCTTTGCAAAATATTGAATTTCTCAGAAATTAACTCAAGGTTTAATCAGATTCCTGATTGTACCTGAGTTTGACAGTAATGGGTTAATAATTTATCTACCATTCATAGTAGAAGAGCTGATGTTTAATTATGGTCTCAGGACTCTCCAATAAAAATTTAATTGAAATATATGTTTTAGTTAAAATATAATTTGAATATATGTTTTTAAAATTAGCGACAAAAGGAGAAAAGTACACCATTAAGTCAGTACAAAATAATTAAAGTGGTAGAGAAGTGAGTCTTGAATCAAAAAAACATTGATTTGTCAGTACTAAACACCCCAAATCTTGTTATTTTTTAACTATATCACTGTATCACTGTCATCCCATTGATCATCGATTTGCTCAAGAGGGCACCAGTAATGTCTTTTTTTTTTTAAAAAAATTTATTGAGTCACCATGTGGAAAGTTACAAAGTTTTCAGGTTTAAATCTCAGTTATACAATGCTCGAATACCCATCCCTTCACCAGTGCTCATATTCCACCACCAAGAATCCCAGTATAGCTCCAACCCGCCCCCCCACAACCCTAATCCCCCACGCCCCTAGCCCCCCCTTAGCCCCCCCACCTGTGTAACTAATAAATTTCACTTTACTTTCACTTTGATTGCATACAATATTTCAACAAAACTCACTATTATTGTTTGGAGAGTCTCTCCCCTAAAGTAAGACCTGCTGAAAAGAAAGCATTAGATAATTTGTTTTCCATTGCTGAGGATGAAGAGGTATGAGGTCCAGTGACCACACTTAGCGGCCTCTCAGTTTTGGGTTTCTGTAATTTAGTATTTTAGTAACTAAGTCCAGAGAGATATCTGCCAGAAGTTGCATCGTTACCAACTTGTACTTCTCAGTTACATTATATTCCACATATGAGTGCAATCTTTCTGTCTGTCTCTTTCTTTCTGACTCATTTCACTCAACATGATACTTTCCATGTTGATCCATTTATATGCAAATTTCATGACTTCATGTTTTCTGACAGCTACATGGTATTCCATTGTGCAGATGTACCAGAGTTTCTTTAACCAGTCATCTGTTTTGGGGCACTCTGGTTTTTTCCAGGTTCTGGCTATTGTAAACAGTGCTGCAATGAACATAGAAATACATATGCCATCTCTACTATACCGTTTTGCCTCTCCGGGATATATTCCCAGGAGTGGTAGTGATGGGTCAAATGGAAGCTCAATTTCTAATTTTTTGAGAATCGTCCATATTGTTTTCCAAAAGGGCTGAACCAGTCGGCATTCCCACCAGCAGTGAAGAAGAGTCCCTTTCTCCCCGCATCCACGCCAACACCGGTTGCTTTTGTTTTTTGGGATGTGGTCCAGTCTCTGTGGTGTGAGATGATATATCATGGTTGTTTTGATCTGCATTTCCCTGATGATTAGTGATGTGGAACATTTTCTCATGTGCCTCTGAGCCATTTGGATTTCTTCTTTAGGAAAGCTACTGTTCATTTCCTCACCCCATTTTTTGATTGGGTTAGCAGTTTTCTGCTTGTGGAGTTCAACCAGTGCATTGTATATCCTTGTTATCAACCCTTTATCGGATGGGTACTGCATAAATATCCTTTCCCATTCTGTAGATTGTCTTTGTACTTTGGTCACTGTTTCTCTTGAGGTGCAGAAGCTTCTTAGTTTGAGATAGTCCCATTCATTTATCTCTGCTTTCACTTGCTTGGCCAGTGGCGTGTCAGCTTTGAAGATACCTTTGGCTTCAATGTCGTGGAGGGTTTTGCCAACCTCGTCTTCAACGTACCTTAGGGATTCTGGTCTGATGTTGAGGTCCTTAATCCATTTTGATCTGACTTTTGTACATGGTGATAGGTGGAGATCTAAGCCCAATTTTTTGCATGTAGCTGTCCAGTTTTGCCAGCACAATTTGTTAAACATGTTTTCCTTGCTCCACTTCGCCTTTTTTGCTCCCTTATCAAAGATTAGATGGTCATATATTTGTGGGGATGTGTCAGAGTATTCAACCCTGTTCCATTGGTCTGCCGCTCTGCCTTTGTTCCAGTACCAAGCTGTTTTAATGATTACCGCTTTGTAGTAGAGTTGGAAGTTGGGGAGGTTGATTCCTCCCATTTTCTTTTTCCCAAGAATTGCTTTAGCTATTAGTGGGGGCTTATTTTTCCATATGAATTTCAGGAGCGCTTGCTCCATTTCTTTGAAGAATGACAAGGGTATCCCTATAGGGATCGCATTGAATTTGTACAATGCTTTGGGGAGAATTGCCATTTTGACAATATTAATTCTTCCAATCCATGAGCAGGGGATATTTTTCCATTTCCTCATGTCTTCTTTTATTTCCTGAAGTAGCGTTTTGTAGTTTTCATTATACAAGTCCTTTACCTTCTTAGTTAAGCTGATTCCAAGGTATTTGATTTTTTGAGGCACAATTGTGAACGGGATAGCTTTTATCATGTCGCTTTCTTCTCTCTCACTATTTGCATATAAGAAAGCCATGGATTTTTGGGTATTGATTTTATAGCCTGCAACTTTACTATACGAGTCTATTGTTTCTAAGAGTGGCACCAGTAATGTCTTTATTGTGACACTTGTTACTATTTTTGGCATATCAAGTGCACTATGAGTAGCTTGCCAGGCTCTGCTGTGTGGGCGAGATACTCTCAGGAGCTTGCCAGGCTCTCTGACAGGGACAGACAAATCAAACCCAGGTTGGCTGTGTGCAAGGCAAATGCCCTACCCACTGTGATATCACTCCAGCCATTTTGTAACTAGGATAATAAAATTTAAGCAGGAAGTAAAGCATCATCAAAGGGAAAAATGGATTCCCCTTTGTAATCCCATCAATGGCCAACATCCAGAGACTAAAACCAAGCTCCTGGAAGCTCTTGGCCGCTTTGCAGTTGTGGGACATCTCCCTCTTGGAGAACGTGGTAATATACCGAGAGTTTCCTGTCCACAAGGGAAAGCCTGAAAAGCTCCCGTGGTGTATCCATATGCCAAAACCACTAGCAATGATGGGTCTCATTCCTTTGACCCTGAAAGAGCCTCCAATGCGGCAGTGTTGGGAAGGATGAGTAAAGACAGGCTGCTAAAATCTCAGGGCTAGGATGAATGGAGACATTATTAAGACTCATCAAGAAAATCAATGATCAATAGGATGATGATGATGATGATGGTGATGATGATGATGATGATGATGATGATGATGATGATGATGATGATGAAGTTACCCATATTTAACTGGGGCTGGAATGATAGTACAAACAGCAAGGTACAAACCTTACCTTGCACCTCATCACCCCATGTTCTCCCCCTGAGTACTGTTAGGAGTAATCCCTGAATTCCTGAAGCCAGAGTCAGAAATAAACACTGAACACAACCTGGCGTGGCCCATCTCACCCCAAAAATAATATTTTTGTAAATTAAGGTTATCATGTAACTAAATAAATATTATTGATGCTAACCACCAAATATTTTATAGCATATTAGGCAAAGCACAAAAATTACTAAACGAGAGACATAACTAAATAAATGTTTAGTGAGTGCATATTGAGAGGAAAAATAAAAAAGAAAATAGTTTTTAAAGGGAAGACTAGAATGTGTAGTACAATATATAGCAACTCTGATCTCCAGAAACACAAGCGTACTCATGAATTAATTATTTAATGACTTAATTTAATTATTTACATTAAATAATACCTAATATTAGAACAATATTTAAATGTTTCTAGTAACACAAATTATCAGTATTAGCTATCATTTCTCTTTTTACTTGTGTTTATGTGTTTATATATTTCACTGTTTCTATCTAAATAAAAGATGAGTTCTTCAATACTGCAAAATGTGCCTCACTTGTGAATAGAATACTTATTGCTCCAAACTGCTGAACAAAAGGACTCAAAATGCAGAAAAGATAATGCTCTCCAATCTATAAAATGACACTTCCATGTAGAAGAATCAATCTATTTGTAACATTTGATCTATTCATTAAGTTGTGGTTTTCTTTGCCTAAGAATTTCAATTTTTCTAGTAGTCCTCAGCTTGACATAAAAAGCCTATGTTAAAAATATAGGAGGTGTGAAAACAATTTCAGAACAGACACTTCATTTTTGTTTGTCTTTTTTAGCGTGCACAACCAATAATTTTCAGGACTTACTTCTAACTCTTACTTCTAACACAGATCACTCTTGAAAGTGCTGGAGGGGCTGGAGCAATAGCACAGTGGATAGGGCTTTTGCCTTGCATGCAGCTGACCTGGGTTTGAATTCCAGCATCCCATATGGTGGTCCCCCGAGCACCGCCAGGACTAATTCCTGAGTGCAGAGCTAGGAGTAACCCCTGTGCATCACCGGGTGTGACCCCCCAAAAAAGTCCTGGAGATTAAACTTGATTTGGCTGAATGCAAAAATAATGTCCACCCATTGTTATGTCTCTCTATCCTCTGATCAGATCATTTCCTCAAGTGTTTAAAACAGGACATGAGCATCAATATCTTTCTGGTACTTTAACATGGCTAGTCCTAAAAGAAACATAAATCTATTTTTTGATTCTTTTAATTACAAACATATATATATATATATGTATGTGTGTATACTTTAATCCCTTAGTACTTATGCTAAGTGAAATAAAGACACTCTGATTTAACTAATTTATAAAATTTTAAAAAATAAACAACTAAAACCACAGAATCTGTCATCATCTTACTCAATTCATCCAAATGTCAAATCAGTATGCTGTTACCTAAATCTTAAATCATATGAGTGTCAATTAGATATTACTTATTTTGAAGTTTTGGGTCTCACTATAAAGTGTCAGGGCTTATTCTGGCGTTTCTGCACAAAGATCATCCTATTGACCATTAGGGAAGCCCGTACAGTGACAAGGATCAAATCAGGATTTCCTACACTGAAGGCAACAACCTGAATCACTGTAATATTTATCTGCCTTTTAAAATATATTAATATATTTTAAAGAAGAAGAAACTGGAGTCCTTGGGATTATGAGTTCCTGATGAAAATAGTTATATTTCTTGTTTTCATTTTAATTACAACAGAATAGAATTCCAAAAGATAATCTATTTTGTAAACTATCTGAATGAACCACCGGTACCTTTGGGGGGAATGTGTCAGCAGCCTGATGGTGTTTCCAGGCTTCCCGATACCCCCAAAATGCTGCTGCACCTTTGGCCGGACCCCAACAACTTGGGACAAAGTTTACTAAGAAATTAAACGGCCTAAAGTTAGGAATGTGGGAGCCACACCCAAAAACCACCTCCAGCTCTGCTATACAAGCTCATTCATTGGCCTTATGTCAGAGACCCATAGCTAAATTTTGAAAAAGATTAAAAGTCATAGTTAATCTCAAACCCGTGCATGGCTGAACACACTGGGGTAAATGGGAGGGGGGCGGGTTGGCCTGTGCCTGCCCAAGCAGAGCCCCCAGCAGCGACTTGCTTCCACAAACCAAAATAACTGATATAGCCCCTACCTGACTCCACCGTCTCAGGACGGACCTCCCTAAAATATAATCTGCTGAAAATTCTAGTATTCAGGTTTTATGATGGAAATCTCTAGGCCTTCTCAGAGCTGGGTGGGCTGCCTCCCCCACTTCCTAATACACATGGAAGCACTGGCTAACCACTAATCACCCCCACTAACTAACTCCGGCACCACCCTATAAGCTCTACCAGCCTTGCTTCAGAGACCCCTAAAAAATCTCGAAAGAGATCAAAAGCAACAGTTAAGCTCGGACCGATACATGGCTGAACAGACCAAAGTAAATTGGCCTATGTCCACCCAAGCAGAGTCATTGGCAACCACTTGCTTCCACAATACAAAATTGCCACCCTACCCCAAGCCTGACTCCACCATCTCAGAATGAACCTTACCAAGATGTAATCTGCTGAAAATTTTGCAATGTGAATCTTAGCACACCAACAGCCCTGGTGTAGAAACACAGAGGCAAGTCCCGGAAGACAGCACAGCTTCAGAGATCTCTCTGGGTTCATACCAAGCCGATATCACCAGGCACCCCAGATGGGGCAGGTGCAGTCTCCCACCTACTCCAGATGGAATCCCAGTGACTAAGAGCTTGCACAAGCAAGGCCCAAGTATGCGGGTTCAGGACTAAATCTCCAGGCTGCATGGGGCAGAGGACCCAGGCTTCCCCTCCCCAAATCTTCACTGACCAAGAAGACTGTCTGTCACACTCACAATTTGCCTCTGGATGCCATCTTAATATACCAAAAGCCCTCCCCCAGAGACTCCCAATTGAATCCCAAAATGGATTAGTGTCTTACAGAGATGTCTCTGGAACCCAACCATTTACAATCTAAAAAGTTACATTTACAGTCTCAGCCAAGTGAGGCCTCATGATATTCAAAATGAGCTATGGAAAATATATTATCTAGTGTCTGCACCTGGCAGGTAGGCTTGAATGGTGGTGGGAAAATTTGAGCAAAACATAATGCCAAAATTGGGGATACTTGGGACATCGGTGATGGAAAATGTGCACTGGTGAAGAAATAGGTGTTCCATCATTGTATGGCAACATGAAAGCTTTGTAACTATCTGACAGTGATACAGTAAAATAAAAAAGCAATGTGGAGTTCATGCCCAATTCAATCAGCCTTATCAATAGCTAAACAAATAGCAGTACTTCTACATTATTAAAAAAAAAAAACCTGTCTGAATGACCATTCATAGCTGTATACTGCTGGGCTAACTCTGTGTTTACACCGTGGCATTAAGCAAAATTATGTTTATTTTCATAAGCTATGAAGAAAATAAAAAATGTAATGGGCAGAGTAAACTGGTAAGTGGCATTCTTCAAAGTGAAGTTAGAAAATACTGCTCAAAGGAGACTTAGATACAACAATTTATGTCTAGTTTTTAGCCGGAAAAAAATGGTGTCAATGTCTCCTTTAATTCATGGGTCAGGGTTGCTTCAGGAGGTAAGGCACTTGCCTGGTAAGCAGCTGCTTGAATGACTTGGGTTTGATCCCTTGGACTGCATTGATCTCTGAGCACAGAACCTAGAACAGCACCTGTGCACTGCATAGTGCGGCCAAACACTACTACAAATAAAAGACAAATAAATTAGTGTATATTAGTTTCATTGAATGTTGTTAATTAATATTCCCTTGAGAAATTTATATGTAGTTTAAAATTAACAATGAGTTATCCTTGGTTATACGTGGACCATATTTAAGTATTTTTTTTATTTATTTTTTAATTAGTGAGTCACAGTGAGGGTACAGTTACAGATTCACACATTTTTGTTCTTGTTATTCCCTCATGCAATGTTTGAGAGCCCATCCTTCCACCAGTGTCCATTCTCCACAACCAATGAACCCAGTATCCCTCCCACCCCCCCCACTCCATCCCCCCACCTCACCCCACCTCTGTGGCAGGGCATTCCAATTTGATATCTCTCTTTTCTTTTAGGTGTTGTGGTTTGAAATAGGGGTATTGAGTGGTCCTCCTGTTCAGTCTCTACTTAAGTATTTTAATATTGTTTAATTCTGTCTTGGATTTTGCAAGAAACTTTTGGTCTTAAGAAAAAGGAGTCCAGCTTTCCATACTGACATAGGAGTGAGATCAGCCACATTTTACTTTATAAAGGCATGCTGGGACCAAGATGCCAAGGAACTAGTGATTCCAAAATTCTGAAGATAAGGAACTTCAAACTGGGATATACAATCTCCCCAAGTTGTCAGTCAAGATGTGACAATAACTAAAAATGTGTTGAAGGTACATCGGGTCTTACATCATATTTCTTTCTCTTTGCAGAGAGAAGTCCATCATAGACAAATGAATATACAATGTTCACAATTATGAACATGTGATACCCTTTACGTGTAGTTTCCCAGACAAGAATTGTTGTTTAATAATTCAAGTACAAATTGAACAAAGCTAGTGAACAAAATGTCAAAAACGTATTTTTCATAAGCAATATTGGAAATATTTACTGGTTGTGTGTAGGGAGTATGCATTCATCAGCATCAGATTTGGGCAGAGGGAAAGTAGAGAGGCACCACCTGGTGGTGATCAAGACTTTCTCCTGGATCTGTGCTAGGGTGGGGCTTGAGGGACCATCACTCAGGGTGGGGCTTGAGGGACTATGTGTAGTGGATGAATAAGAATCTGGGTTGATGCATGGAAAGGAAGTGCCTCAACCCCTGTGCCATATCTCTGACACCAACATTGTGGTATTAATTCATTCAGCCTCCACAACAGTGTCAAAGGTTTGTTTTTCACCATGTTTAAGGAAGAATATTAAATATCTTCCATTTCATTGCAAGATCGCAATGCACCAGAGGACTAGATTTCCCTGAAGCATAACTTAAGAGTAATATTTTCATATATAGGTATCCCATTTTCATGATTAAAACACTTTCAAATGACTCACTTCCAAATATCATCATATTATGGATCATGATTCAGTATGTTAATTTGGGGGAATATATTCAATCTTAGCAATTGATTATACTCTGTTTCATAAGTCATGTAGTATTTACTGGGTTGTGTTTTATTTTACTGACACATTTTATAACACTGCAATGTAATTATAAATTGTCACTAATTCCCTAGCTAAACAATGATCCCATGGTCTATTTCAATTAAATAAGGTATTTTCATGTCATATCACACTTATATGATGATGGAAATTAAATGCCGTAATTGTATACAAATGTTCCACATAATCATAAAATCACATTCAGCATGAAATGCATCCAGTGCAAGAATCCCTATTTCATAATCACTGAGTGAAGTGTCAAACTTAATACTGATATATATCTATACACACACAAATACATACACATGTGTGTAACAATTTTAACGGTAGAAACCATCTATTCAAAGTTGGAATTCTTACGTAAACCTCCATATTTATCAAATTATTAAATATATACATTAAGAAATTTGTATTCGAGCCTGGGCCGGTGCTCGGCTCTGGCCGGCCGGGTTTTCGGCCCGGGTGCCCATGCCTCTGAAGAGCCAGTGGATGTGGAACAAGCGGGAACCAGAGACAGCTTTAGGAATTGGGGTTCCAGCAAGTGCTTGCACCCATGTATGGAGACTGTGAACTAAGCTTTTGCCCCACGCCGGCTAACGGAGGAAATAACCTTCCTTCTTGGTCTCTCTCCCCTCCGGGAGAAGGCGTGGTGTCTGACATTTTGTGGGTCCTTTGAGAAGGTATGAACTTTTGGCGCGAAAAGAAAAAAAATCTGTGCTTTGAACTTGAAACAGCCACGGGATACAGGGCCAGCCCCAGCCGGGGCCAGTGCTCGGCTCCTGCTGGCCGGGTTTTTCAGCCCAGGTGCCCATGCCTCTGCAGAGCCGGTGGATGTGGAACGAGCGGGAACCAGAGACAGCTTTAGGAATTGAGGTTCCAGCAAGTGCTTGCACCCATGTATGGAGATTGTGAACTAACTTTGGCTACATGCTGTTCCAGGAAGGGAAATGATTCATTTTCAAACTTAAATCTTCGCGGACTTAATTACTATAATACAGAAATTGTAAACAGCGCGGCCGCTACTGCGGCCGCGCAACATTTTATCTCTTTATTCTCATCAGTGGAAAACTTATTATCAAATATTTCCCTGTTAATAGAGCTGTATTCTTAGGGGATAAATTCCAACAAAAATAGTGAGTCTGTTTTGAAACTCTAACAATAATAGTGAGTTATGTGTTGAAATCTGGAATGTAATCAAGGTAAAGAGAAAAGGAAGTGAAATTTTCACTCACGTACGGGGTGGGTTGAGGGGTGAGGGGTGGGGTGTATACTGTTTTTTGTTTGTTTGTTTGTTTGTTTGTTTTGTTTTTGCTTTTGTTTTTGTTTTTATTGGTGGTGGAATATGGGCACTGGTGAAGGGATGGGTGTTTGAGCATTGTGTAACTGAGATATAAGCCTGAGAACTTTGTAACTTTCCACTTGGTGATTCAATGAAATTAATTTTAAAAAAAAAGAAATTTGTATTCTTTTTTATGAAATTGCGTCGTAAAATAATTGTGTGTTAGACTTGAATATTACATAGGTGAAATAAAATACAAAGTTTTGTTTCTTCTAATGTAATTTTCAAGACAATTTCATGTAGCAGTTTTTATTTTCATATGTGTTGATAGGTATTGTCAACTGGTGATAGACAATAGACAGAACTTAAAATAGACAATTATCAATTGTCTTGTATCAAGGATTGATATAAGTAATGATTTCAGATAACACTTTAAATGCGTTTAATTTCATGTTGGGGTTTAAAATAAAAATATGTTCTTACATATTCTGGTAGTGATTTAATATAGATTCTCTTTTGCATGATTTATTGACTTTGTTCATTTCAGTATTTTTGATGAAATAAATAATTTGAATACTTCACCACAAAGAAAAAATTCCTTGCACTCAATTATAACATATTAAAATGTTAATACTTCAGTGTTTATAATCAATAGTAACAACCACAATCAGGCAAATCAAACTCAGTATACATTTTTTCTTGTTTTCTCCAACATCTGATTAAAATACCACAGAAACATATTTTGCAGATTTATATATAAGATAAAATGATCAAATGGAGTACAGAATATGAACATATAATTTTTGCATATATATTCACATTTACATTCCAAGTGCTACTGCTACTTAATCACCACAGCTTATTGAGGCTTGACTTAGACTTATTTTATAGTAATTTGACAAGTTTCAAAAAATAAATTATATTTTAAGTTCTTAAGTCACATTCTTTTGTCTTTTAATTATTTCTCTTATATTTTTACGTACAACGATTGTTATCAGAGACTTAAAATTAAAAATACAATTAAATATCTTATATATAACTAAATATCAAATGTATGTTATGAATTGTATGTATATCACAGAGAAACAAGGTATTTGCCTTGGAATTTCTTCACCTATAATGAATCAAGTACTAAATAGGTTCAGAATTCATGCAGTTTTCCTTCAGGTCATAAGAAAATATTCCATTTTAGTTTATTGGAAATGGCTATCATAAAATATGATTACACATTTTTTATAGTGATCAAACACCTTTCCAAGAGTTATTATTTTTGAAACTTAAAGTAAACATTTATATTAAACCAATTGGTTAAGATTTAGATAGATTTTAATAAACCTTTTCAATAAAATTCATCTTTGTGTAGGCTGCTGACATAACCAATGATGTTAACTTGTGAGTTCCCAAAACAGTGATCCCTTCTGAATTTTTACTCTATTATAGAAGGTTTTCATCTATTTGGGCTTGTAGTTAATTATAATCTAAAGTCATTGAATTTGATTAGTTTTCAGGAGATCATTTATTATATGAAAAATAGCATTGATAATGGGTTAAAATATAACATTATATCTACTGTAAATTTATGAGGGCTTTTTATATAAATTTCTATATAATTTCTACTGAATATATTTATTGAATATGATATATAATTGCAAACACTTTAAATATTACATTGAGGAGCTAGGTGCTTTTTATTGAAACTTCAATTAGAACCAAACTTATAGTTCATTATTTTTAATCCTTCATGGACAACACACAACTGATTTTGTGATTTTTCTATGTGAACACTTTGTTTCAAGTATACCCTTTCAGTTTTGTTTTTCATTGGCTCGATGGGGGAATGCATTTCAGGGGAAAACAAGAAGATAGCTCAATGACCATTTTGCAAAAGCACTGTTTCTTCACAGCTGAGTAACCTCAGACTCTTTTTGTGCTTCAGGTGAGACCACGACAGCTTAACTTGATCACATCTTTGAGTTGATGTTTTTATAGTTTTTGAGGTCTAAGGTTTTCTTAGAAGGCTTGTTAGTTGTCATGGAGTAACTATATTCTTATCATGCTGTCCTTTGAAGCATGACATCATGACTAAAGATGAGAAACATATACTGGATTGCAGATAGCTTACCTGAATTCTGATGGCATTTCTGAGAAAAGCTGAAATCTCTAAGGACAGAAAACCATTGCTACTGACTAACCAAAGGACCTGTAGCTGCTGACAAGAGAATGACTTCCTGAAAGAAAAATAATGAAAATATGTGACTACGCACTTACTGATTTTAATTTTTCCAAAAATACACGATGGCAAATTGATGAATCTTCTTTACAGTACTAAAAGTAGACTTTCTAGAGCTCCCCAAGTTCCCTTAGACTGACAAAGCACCTTTCGTATTGCAACCACATAAATTACCTGATATTTGCATCATTGTATAGTTTGAAAACATCATAGAATTTTTAAACTATTTCTTTATAATAGCCATGTGTCCTGTAAAATTATGCAGGTTAGATACTTAAAGCTTGCTAAAGTCATATTTAAGTTAAGAAGTTGTAAATTCAGAATGTGCTGTCTTAAGTAAACTGAAATAGTTTATATTGTGGGCTATTTTGTTGTTGTTGTCTTTGGTTTTCTTTGGGATAATTTGTATTATGGCTTCTAAAAACTAAATAAATATCCATTTATTCATTTTAAACTATAATATTTATGTACTATGTAAAATTAGTTAATAGTTTTCTATAATTATTTTATTAGCAATATATAAGAAAGTTATTTTTTCATTATAAACTGCAGCTTTATTTCAAGTACTTACACATTATTAAAATGAATGAATGATGGATTATATGATATAAAGACACACATATATATATAGATATAAATATAACATATACCTATAACATGATAATTACACATGTGAAATACATACTTATATCGCATATATTACATATTATATGTGATTTAAAGACACACACATATATATAGATCTACCCATATCTGTAATATATAATATATATCTATACCTGTGTGTTTTTATATTATATACACATATATATTTATATTTGACATTGCCCTTATCCTGCATACATTCAGCAAAACAGTGGATTAAGTTAGCTAATCTGAATGTTTTGTATTTGTAGTCAAAATATTTCCTCCCTTTTTATTGATTCATTACTTATTTTGTAAGTGTATATAATTGCTAGGTGTAGCTTAAAATCTCCAGGTATGTGTAAGAGCTTAGTCACAGAATAAAATTTGTCTTAACAGTGAGATGTGGGGGAGGGATGTTGATCTGATGAAGGGTGAGGAGGGGACCATGAGATAATGATGGTGGAGATAAAGAGACCTACTAGTGGGGTTGTGATGTACCAATACTGTGTGTGAAGTCCTATAATTTTACAGTATTATAAAATTGTAAATCATGTCGATATACATATAGTTAAAATATTAAGAACAAAAAATTGAAATCTTTCTATGTATGCTATTCACTGTAACCATAACAAAAGTTCCAGTGCTGTTCCACTACCAAAAAAATACCCTAATTTTTTTGTTAGAATATTTAGGGACAAAATATAAACTGATTCATAGTAGACACCATTTATTCAAATGAGTTAAATAACCCATAAGTTTTACACTGATTTATTTAGGTGCACATTATTTATCAGAAACTGCTATATATTGGAATAAAACCAAGAAAACGAAAAGAAACTAACCTCATTCATTTAATTTAGAATCAGAAGTAGGGATTATATTATTTCATCTTTGACAAATGCCATAAAGTAAATATTGATATGAATTCATATAATAGGGAACATGATTTACCTTAGGGGTTACAAAACAAGTTCCTAATAAATTGCCTGGTTCAATTCTGAAAGTTAAGTATATAAGTGGTACATTTATAATGTCATGGTACACTAGAAGAGGAGAAGGAACACTTCGATACAAGCACATAGAGAGTTCCAAATAAGGGCTGGAGTGATAGTACAGTGGGTAGGGTATTTGTCTTGCACGAGGACAACCGGGTTCCATTCCCAGCATCCCATATGATCACCTGAGCACCATCAGGAGTAATTCCTGAGCTTAGAGCCAGGAGTGAACCCTGTGCATCCCCAGGTGTGACCCAGAAAGCCAAAAAAAAAAAAGTTTCTAAGTTCCAAGTATTGTGTGTTTAAATACTTTTATAAAACACAGTTCTCTTAAACTGGGCATAGAGCGATTCTGTTTTGAAAACAAATTGCCACATTTTTAATTATTAAGTTAAATTGATTAGTCTTTTGTTATGTCTATTTTACAACAAGTGTGAAAACTCATATAGTTATACAAGTGCACAAAAATAAATACATAAAATATAGCAAATTAGGAACTTAGAAAATAATGTTAACATATTTTAATCCAGTCTTAACAAAATGAGTATTAGAATCAGAAAATAGAGCATACACACGAGTTTTATAATTTTTAATTACTCTAATATATTTCATAAATAATAATTTTAAATGTTAAAATTACAAGAAATTATGTATAATTATTCTTCATTCTTTTTTTCTTTTCTTTTTGAGTATACCCAGTGATGCTCAGGGGTTACTCCTGGCTCTGCATCTGAGGAATTACTCCTGGCTTTGCTCCCGGAATTATATGGAATGCTGGGAATCGAACCCGGGTCTGCCATGTGCAAGGCAAATGCCCTACCCACTGTGCTATTGCTCCAGCTCCATTATTGTTCATTATTTTGCCTAAAGCTCCTGACAGCTTCACAGCTGGATTTTTATGAGATATATGATATATTAACGACTGAATTACCACACACCAATCCTATCTAGCACTGAGGGCAAAGTTCAAAACAATGCGATGAACACAGGAAAAGTTTTCCTTTTTACTAACTGAAAGTTGAAACTAATGGTTTGAAGATAGTAGATTAAACTTAAAATTAATGCTTTAAATATTTCAATATTTATCAATAGATAAAGTACAAAAATATATGCAATATTCAAGAGTTAAACTAATAATTTCTACTTTGAGAAAGGAAGTTCCTCTTAATTTGAGAATAAATGTGGAATCTATCAATTAAAATAGCAAGAGCTTTAAATCATAAATCTTGGTGAGATTTCACTATTTTAAAACTACAAATTTAACTTAACAGATCAAAGTCAATTAGGTCATCTAATCTGTTCATAAAGGTGTAAATTCTTAAGCAGAATTTATTACAAAACTGGCAGTTTAATTTAACATCAGTACTTAAATCTTGATAAGACAATTCAACTTTCAAACTCCATTCTTCTTGATGGAAATAATACGACTATTTTAATATCAGTAAAATAAGGCAACTGCATGATAATTGTATAAAATAATACAATATACACATATAAGATTTTTTATAAACAAAATATTACTCTATTAGGCATTAGAATATAGTTTATGATCTTGGCATTGGGCATTTATTACTGGAAATATTTTTTAATTTTTATTAATTGTGCATTAATTCTATTCTTAATTTGATACTTGTTATTTATTCATTTTAAAATATTTTTTGGGAGGTAACATAGTTTTATTGTAAGAAATGTGATAGGTGAGGGAGTAAAGAGAGGGGAGTATATAAGTGAGAGCATGGGTTTGGAAGAAATAGCAGAAGAGAGAGATAAATTTTTAACACAGGAGATGAGAAGTTACCATTTTTTAAATCACAAATGTATTAAGTATGATTTGATTTATATAATAAGAAATAGTTATTTTTATTATTATTGTGGCTCCAGCCCCAATCTTCTCCCCAGGGAGATGCAAATCAAAACAGCAATGAGATATCAGATATCGTCTCATACCACAGAGACTGGCACACATTCAAAAGAACAAAAGCAACCAGTGCTGGCATGGATGTGGTGAAAAAAGGGACGCTCTTTCACTGTTGGTGGGAATGCCAACTTGTCCAGCCTTTCTGGAAAACAATATGGACACTCTTTCAAAAACTAGAAATTGAGCTCTCATATGATCCCGAAATACCACTTCTGGAAATATATCCAGATGATGCAAAAAGGCACAGTAGAAATGACATCTGTACCTATATGTTCATTGTAGCACTGTTCACAATAGCCAAAATCTGGAAACCCAAGTGCCCAAGAACAAATGACTGGTTAAAGAAACTTTGGTACATCCACACGACAGAATACTATGCAGCTGCTAGGAGAGATGAAGTCATTAAATTTGCTTATAAATGGACAGATATTGAGAGCATCATGCTAAGTGAAATGAGTCAGAAAGAGAGGGACAGACATAGAAGGACTGCACTCATTTGTGGAGTATAGAATAACATCACATGAGGCTGATACCTAAGGACCCTCCTGGTGGGGTCATGGAACTGTATAGGGTGATGGTGATCAAACCCAGTATGAACATATGTAGGCAAGTTTCCCAGCCACTGTGTTGTTATTCTGAACCCTCATTACTCTTATAAACATTGAATATAAAAGGAATTATCTTAAAATGATTTTTCTTTGAAGCATGTATGTTGTTGTGTGTATAAAAGATAAAGTATTAGTAATTCATTAAATCACTGCTCATGTTTTCATTATTTTGAAACTAGAAAATTTAGGAAAAATACTTGGAAAAAATTCTTTGTATTGATTTGAGGTTTAATTTTGTCCTCTTTCTGAAGAGCTGAGAGGACAACTTCACAATGTCAAAGAAGCATTACACAGACATCAGTTTTCTAACAGATGTCTGAGTAGAAAATGTTTTAGTTAATCTGATTGATTCACAGGCTATTTTGAAATCATCAGTGGACCTTATAAATCCTTCTAAAGAGGATTTATTTTAAACAACCCTTTAGGTTATAATGGTTAACAGCTGGATTAAGTACTGTGCTTTCAGTGACCTGAGAGAGAAAGGGAAGGACTCAAATGAACAATTTGTAGAAATATGTTTTATTCCCATTAAATACAAAAGAAGAAAATGAAGAGAAACTTTAGTTGCCGAAAGAAAAAGATCATATTTGGAAATAGATTGAATAAAATCTCAAGTGTTTCATGTCTACATGTCAACTGTTTTTGTTAGATAGTAGCTTTAATTATGGTCATATTTTTAATTTAATTATAATTTGGATGATAAGTAGAATTTTATTCCCCGTATTTAACTGATACAGGAAATCCATTATGATATCACTTTCTTTTTTCAGGTCACTGATTCAGAAAAAAATAACTTTGTTGACAAACTACAGAAAATAGTTTAGAAATGATAATGCTTCTGATATCTTGTCTTAAATATAAAATCCGCATTTATAATTTTTCCATGTATGAATCTAACAGATAAATAGAGCTAAATATTTAACAGTTATGTAAAAAAATAACATTATTAAGAAATTTGCAGGCAATTTTTTTTGGTCTATCAGATACATTCAATTCACAGCAAAAAAGTGTGTATAAGTTCAAATGTGATAGAAATTCTCTGTTAACAGATAATGGAGACTTTCCTGCTAAGGCAGTTTATCTTATTTGCTTTGGGACTGCACCCGGTAGTATTTCCGACTTTCTCCTAAACCTGTGCTCAGGGATGTCTCCTTGCCGAGCTCAGGGTTCTATATATGATACTGGAATTCAAACTGGGGTTGGCTGCTGGAAGCCTAGTGTTGTTGTTGCTACTGCTGTTGTTGCTGCTGCTGTTGATGCTGCTGCTGCTGTTGCTGTTGTTGTTGTTGAGACCGTGGGTGGAGAGCTGAGGAGACACACCCAGTGTTGCTCTGGGCTTGCTCTTGACTGTATTCAGGGATCTTTCTTGGTGGACTCAGGACACCATAGAGAATATCCAGAAATGAGCCTGGTAGCCCCAAGCCAAGCATCGTAATACCTTTGAGTATCTTTTGACCAAAAAAATTTTGAAAATAACACGCATACTTGTTTGTGTCTTTTGACTTAAAATATTTTCCATATGTAGATAAAAGTAGAACAAAATACTTAACTTTAATTTCTACTTGTAGAAACAATTCAAGTAGCATTTTTAAAAACATAAAAACACATAAGCAAATAACTTTTTCCATGGTGAAAACTTCTAATTATACTTTTCTTGTAAAATTACATATGACTATCTTTATTTATTTAAGTATGTGTGTATGGGTGTAAGCATGTGGGAACTTTGCTTTCAAGACCCATAAATCATGATTGATATCCTCTTCAGAGAAAAATTTGGTAACCATTTTTGATAATAGAAAAACATGCATTAAAAGAAAAAGAATGGAGTACAATCAAGGTATGTCATGCTTCAATGCCCTTTAGTACATACACCTGGACAAGGTAAAGCAAGGTATTCACATTGTCTCTCAGGACCATGGCCCTACTATATCCTTGATATTAGTCTTTTTTTAAATATTATATATTTTGGAGATACACTTATATTGGTTTAAAGTATCCAATTAAATTATCCTTTTTATGAGAACCACAAGAGAAGGAGCGATAGCACAGCGGGTAGGGAGTTTGCCTTGCATACAGCTGACCCAGGTTCGATTCCTCTCTCCCTCTCAGAGAGACTGGCAAGCTACTGAGAGGATCCCACCCGCACGACAGAGCCTGGCAAGCTCCCTGTATTGTATTCAATATGCCCAAAACAGTAACAACAAGTTCCACAATGGAGACTTTACTGATGCCCACTCGAGCAAATCGATCAAACAACAGGTCTACAGGTCTACAGTGCTACAGTGCTATGAGAACCATAAGAAACCAATGCATATGCATACACTTCTACAATTAGGACATGGCCATCTTTGGAAGGGTCCCCTAAACTACTCATAGATGGAAAGTGGCATTGTAGTTAACTTAACTGTAAGAGTGTTCTGTTGGAGGGGGAGAAATGAGATCAAGGCTAATTCAAATACTATTGGTCCTTTTTGGCAGAGCCTGGCAAGCTACCCGTGGTGTATTCAATATGCCAAAAACATTAACAGTAAGTCTCACAATGGAAATGTTACTGGTACCCGCTCGAGCAAATCAATGAGCAACGGGATGACAGTGACACAGTGATTTATCCTTTTAAGTCCTGAGGCATGAGATTTAGCCAGTCAAACAATAAAGGAAATGGCAGGATGGAGCGATACTGAGATATAAAACGGGACACGGGAGAGATAATTTCCCTTTGGACTCCTCACTTGCAACTATCTGAAAGGCAAGAAAAATAGTTGTTCTTACTCATATACATTTAACCGAGGAGCAAAGGAAAAACGTGAAACCAATGTTGAGCAAAAGCAAAGGAATGCAACCATACAGGGATCCAGCAGCAGACGCAGACCCAGAAGCTGTGCACTAGAAAGAGGAGAGTGTGGAACAGGAGCTAGTCGACAGACTGGTAGCAGAGAGAGAGCCTTTGCTGGGCTGCAGCTGCCAGTAGATGCAAACTCACTGGGAAGGGAGCATCTAGGGACTTTAATACTATAAGTATCTTTCATTTTATTTACAAAAAAATTAAGAACCCACTTGAAATTGTGGTTCTGTTTATCAGTGGCAATAGCATTAGTAACAGTATTTTGAGCAACTATTGTATTCAAGACATAGCTGTAAGGTTTCCAAACTAATGGCATTTTATATTCAGAATATTAAGAGGGGCATGAAGAATGAGCACAAATTTTACTGAGAAGCTATTAAAGTTTGCTCTCCAAAGGTTGTTCACCATCTTGATTCATGACTAAAGCCAATGATTTAAGATCATGAAAAATCTCTTGGAAATGATTTGTCTACTTCTTTCCTCTCGTGATGAGGGATATCTAATAATAGAGCATCCTCACCTCATTCAGTAGCTTTATCTTCATTATGTGTCAGAGAGATGAATTTGGAAGAACCACTGAATGTCTATATTTTATCTTTTTCTCCATGTAGTTATTTTATCAGTAACTTAGCTACAGTGGTGCATCCGCTACTTTGAGAGAGTTTGTTAAAGACTGAAAGCTTGTGTTTGTCCAAAATGCATATTCTAAAGCCTCCACATAGTATTTTCATGTAGGGTCATCAGGAACTAACCTAATTTAGAGAATGAAGATGAGACTAGTTTACAATGTGGAAGACTACTATTTCCCACAAGCACACACATTAGAAAGACCATGTGTGATACAGGAAGATTGACTGTGTGGTCATAAAGCAGTGAATGGGGCTTCACCAGACACAAATCTGACAGCATCTTGATCCTGACCTTCCCAGCTACAAACACTGTGAAATACATTTCTTCTGTTTAAGTAAGCAAGTCTACAGTGTTTTATTATAGCAGCCTCAGAAGAGGAAGATAGACTGCCAGAATTTATCTTAAGTTGCAGATTTTCTGCAAAAGTAAGTCAGATTCCTTCTCACTGTTTTTACTAGAAATAAAGATAGTATTTAACAAATCTTGAATCAATGCTTTTTCCTTATTGAAATTGGTTTAAATCGTCTTCATCTTATAAATCTATTTACCAAACATTTCAGTGTCTGAAAATTTTCTTTCAAAATTTATTTTTCTTTCCAAATTTGCCTTCCAAAGAGAATTGTCCAATTGTTAATATCCAAATGAAAACACTTCCCATATCAATGTAATTGCAGTGTTCTGTAAATTGATTTAAGTTTAGGCAAACTCTTTCAAGGAAACATGTTGACTGTAGTCTAATGATACAGCTAATATATGTTTAATGTAAAATAAATATGTTTCTAATATATTATAGTAGAATTTTTACATAGTAGATTCATATACTGTACTATTTCTACTATGAATATTAGCAAGCATATGTTATAATAGATATTGAAAAATAAGCAATACCCTCACAGTTGCTATCTCAAAACTTAATTCATTTTTCTCAGACAAACTTTTGCAGACATCTTATACTTACCTAACTTTCTCAATAATATTTACTATTATCTTTTTTACCAAATCCAACAGAACTTTGTTTTCACCATACCAACACATGTAAAGTGAAAAAAGTCATAATTATCGTCCATATTCAAAATCTAAGGAATGGATTCTAGTGTGTATCTTGGATCATTTTCCCAATACTTTGATAGTAATATCATTTCCTTCTACTGGGAAAGATCTAAACTATTCTGTAATACCTTTGACTTTAAGTTTTGTTTGGTTGTTTGCTTTGGAGCCACACCCAGTATGCTCAGAGTTTACTCCTTTGTCTGCACTAGGGATCAACTCCTGGTGGGCTTGGGGAAACACATGGGGTGCCACAGGTCAAATACGACTTGGCTACTTGCAAGCAAAACAATGCTGCGTACCATAGCTCTGAATCCTGACCTTAAACTTATTCCTACGTTCATACCATATATATGTACATGGTAATTGAAGGGTTTTTGTAACAAAAAATTGTTAGAGTAGTTGATTTGTGCACCTCTGTCTTCATTCTCCTTTGTACAGTGATCAGAATGAAGTTTATTGAATTCCAATTCCATTTGGAATAGAGAATGTGTGGACGTGGAATAGAAGTCCAAAAACTGCTGAATTTCTGGCAGTGCTGCTCATCAATAGACTAAAGTTTCCCATTTAGTTGCATACCATTGTGTAAAAAACTAAAGCTCGCCGAGGGGGCACGCACACTCGCGGGCTCTCTGGGCTGCTCTGTCTCACCGCCCACGTTCGGTACCCCGGAACCGCTGTGTGTGCCGTTGGTCAAGGGCAGGCGATGGAAGGAAGAAGGCCAAACTGGTTGCTTGATCGGTTTATTTCATTCTCTCTCCCTGCTTCTCTCCCGGCTCCTGGTTTCTCTCTCGATCTGTGGATCTGGCCCCCAACCCACTCTTACAGCCTAGTCAAATCTCCACAGCATGAGGGGGTTGGGGCATACATATAGGTGTGGTCAGCAATAGGGTAAGGTTCTTTTCCCTCAGGGGATGCTTCTCCTAGGACTTAATTCTCTTTCAGCAGGAGGATCCACCCAAGGGCGGAGTCCCATGAATGTGTTTCTCTTCTCCTCAGCCAGCAAACATATAAGAATTCATAATATTAATCATTTTGTATGGGCACAATAAGAGATGCATTAAAGCTTATAGAATTGCTCTCCTGGGGCCATCTCAATCTCAGACTACAGTGCTCAGGCCAGAAAAGTCTTTCCTATCCCTAGCAGGGTCCTAGTCTCATCATTACTTTTGGATCATGACAGCATTTGTTTATGATCAAGCTCTTAACTTATAGTTAAGAATTAGGCACTTTGGCCAGGCCCATCTCGATGCCAGGGTAGCACATAACTCACCGCTTGCCCTGGATCCTTCCTGTCCCTTGTCGGGACCCTGCTTTTGGAGTGCTAGGAACTGAGGGCAACTGAGGCTTAAGTGGAGAAAGCAGATGCCCGGGAGGGAATAATATTCGAGGCCAATTAAGTCCCAAGTTACAAAAACATAATATTGCCTTCTTGTGTCTATACAAAAAAGACATAGCTTTAAAGTAAATTATTCAAAATGCATAAAGAGGAGAGAAAGTCAATGTTATAATATTCAGTGTCCTAGGAAGTTCTGACTTTACAAATTAGCAGAGTCAGATTAAGGGAAGAGCAGATAAACTGGTAGAAGTGGTTACAGATAAACAAAGGAATGGGAGTGACTCAGGAGCACTTTGATGGGCATGACTGATAAACCTAAGCTCCTTGTGGCAAGGGGAGCAGGACAAACCAATGATATCCAACATACCATAACTCACACTTACTTTGTAAGCAGTTATTTGGATCCTGCACACCATCAAGCTGTCAATGCAGAATCAATAGTCAAACTAACTAGGGAAACTACATTATAAAGTCAATGTATACCTAAGAATTACTAAGTTTTGGGAAAAAATAAAGTGAGCATTTTAAAAGAGGGAAAAAACAGATGTTTTAGAAAATATGGTAACAGTTAAGCTGATTAAGAACTCAACTAGTGCTGACGTGGATGTGGGGGAAAAGGACTGCTCTTCCACTGTTGGTGGGAATGCCAACTGGTCCAGCTTTTCTGGAAAACAATGTGGACAGTCTTTCAAAAACTAGAAATTGAGCTTCCAATGACCCCGCAATGCCACTTCTGGGAATATAGCCCAACGATGCAAAAAAGCACAATAGAAATGACATCTGTACCTATATATACATTGCAGCACTGTTCACAATAGCCAAAATCTGGAAACAACCTGAGTGCTCTAAAACAGATGACTGGTTAAAGAAACTTTGGTACATCTACATAATAGAACACTATGTAGCTTTCAGAAGAGATGAAGTCATGAAATTTGCTTATAAATGGATAGACATGGAGAGTATCATGCTATGTGTAATGAGTCAGAAAGAGAGGGACATAGAAGGACTGCACTCATTTGTGGAGTATAGAATAACATCACATGAGGCTGACACCCAAGGACAGTAGATACAAGGGCCAGGAGGATTGCCCCATAGCTGGAAGACTGCTTCATGAAAGGAGGAGAGAAGGCACATGGAATAGAGAAGGAATCACTAAGAAAATGATGGCCGAAGGAACCAGTGGGGATGGGAGATGTGTGTCAAAAGTAGATAATGGACCAAACATGATGAGCTCTCAGTGTCTGCGCTGCAAGCCATAATGCCCAAAAGTAGAGAGAGAGTATGGGAATATTGTCTTCCATGGAAGCAGGGGGAGAGTGGAAAAGGGGGGTATACCGGGGATATTGGTGGTGGGGAATCTACACAGTTGGAAGTATGGGTGTTTGATCATTGTGTGAATGTAACCCAAACATGAATGTTTGTAACTATCTCAGGGTGATTCAATAAAATTTAAAAGAATATGTAATACCCTTTTTAGAAATAACAGAGTGGATACTGTATTCATTAAAATATCTTAAAAGTAAAATAAGGAAATGATTAAATGTCAGGGTCAATAATAATAGAGTATACTAAAGATTTTGATCATAAACTCAAAGATAAAGCTGAGATTCTGAAATCACATCACAAAGGCATATGATGGTGGATTTTATGAGCAAAGACAAATAATAAAAAACTTTTCACACTAGCTACATGTCTAGTAGAACATACGATAGATGAAAAGTGAATATTAAAGACACTGAGATAAAAATGGCCAAGAAATAAAGTAAATAATCTAGACTCATGTCTATTTCTTTGATCATTTTGAACATTTAAGAAAAAGCAGAACTGGAGATAGGCTCAGAAGACTGAGAGAATCTGTGAGAGCCTTGAGTTTCATCTCTTGAACTGAACAATTCCCAGGCACACCCACGAGAACCCCTTGTACACCAAGAAATGTGTATAGTTTCTAAGAAAAGAGAAATTTCTCTGTATTTCCAAAGGAGATAATTATCAATAATGTACAAAATCAATAATATTTTATCCATACTCATATGTATAAAAAATCCATATTAATCTCCTAATATCTTTTAACATGTTCATTATCAATAAAACTGGGCACAATGTTAGAATACTGTATGATAATAATCATGAGAAAAGTAATTAAGAATATACATTTAAATAGACTTCCAAATATAATTATATGCAAATATTTTAAGTGAAATGGCCATATTTGCATACATATAAAACTTTCTGAGCAAGTTTTCAGAGTGTATTCAGTCACTAAAAGAAAATTTGTCCTAAGTAGATAATAACTTTGGCTTTTTTTTTAAATTTCAATAGTGCAAATGATTTTGTGGATTGCACAATCCCACCAATTATATATGTACATATATACATATATACCCTTTTTATACACGTTTTGATAAATACCTCAATTATTTTCATAATGGAATGTATAAAACATAAGCAAGAAAAGAATGTACATGTGCAAAAAATTGTAATATACATATGCTTAAAGATCCATTTTTTTTTTGCTTTTTGGGTCACAACTAGCGATGCTCAGGGGTTAATCCTGGCTTTGCACTCAGGAATTACTCCTGGCAGTGCTAGGGGGACCATACGGGATACTGGGGATTGAACCCTGGTCAGCCATGTGCAAAGCAAACGCCCTACCTGCTGTACTATCGCTCTGGCACCGAAAGCTCCATATTTTTAATGCCTTTATATATTTATATCACTGTCATCCCATTGCTCATCGATTTGCTTGAGTGGGCACCAGTAACTTCTCCATTGTGAAACTTGTTGTTATTCTTTATGGCATATCGGATATGCCACAGGTAGCTTGCCAGGCTTTGCCGTGCAGGCGGGATACTACTGGTAGCTTTCAGGGCTCTCTGAGAGGGATGGAGGAATAGAACCTGGATGGGAGAGCAAGGCGAATGCCCTTCCCGCTGTGCTATCGCTCCAGCCCACACCACCCTGAATGCACCCGATCTCATCTATGTTCACAGCATATATTATTAAAACTATGTTGTTTCCACTTACATTGTGGTAATTATAATTGAGCTGTAAGTCTATGGTAATAGACTTTTCGCAGTAATTTTAGAGCCAAAATAATCTCGCCATAAAATAAAAAAAATGTAAAATTTTAAGAGACCCAGAAGAAAATGTAAAATGTACAATTATTATATTTCCTGAGCAGGACCTAAGTTTCAGAAATAAAGATTAATCAAAGCAAAATCAATTTTCAATTACCTGTGTAAATTTTTTATGACAATGAGGATCCGTCATTATCTACTCTAAATATAATTTAATTCAAAGTCACATGTAATTTTAAAAAAGTGTATTTTTTTGTTTTTCCATGTTGTCCTTAATGTATTGCAGTATAATCAAGAAGTCATTTTGTATATTATTTTCAAGAAAAGATCATTCATCCAAATAAGAAATACATTTAGCTTTTCTGTAACTGATTATTCCATTATCATAAACTTCATTTACATCTAGTGAAATATTACCGTCAAGATTTTAGTATGGCTTTACTGTGGCTGATTTTCCCAATATACTAAGATTATACACTACTGAACATTCCCAGAAATAACAGCTATTGGGATTTTATCGTACCTGAAAATGCTAATAGATCTCTTATCATAAATATCGTGGTTAACATGAGCCAAATGCCCACTTCAGACCAGTTCCTGTGGAAAAATAGTTTCCACTAGACAAACATTAGACCGCTGATGATTGAATTCATAATCACGCAAAATATATGCCCTAAGTATAAAACCCAACAAAAATTTTTCTCTGAAACAGGCATAATCCCAGTCATCATAAAAATGTCCTTTCAAAACGAGTATAGTTAACACATAGAATTTATACAGAAAATATTGGCCAATCTCTAAAAGAGAATATTTGCATTTAAAGTGAAGGTATATCAAAAGTTAAAATATTGCTTACAAATGAATTAAAGTAATGCTACTGAATCTAAGGCATGTTTAATACTTTATTATTATTTATGCAAAAAATTCATCAGCACAACAAAATATAGTAACCTGAAATTATTTAACCAGAAGTAGTTTAGATCATTGATATATGATTGATTTTGCTTTGAATTAGTGACATTCATTATAGAATTTAAACAAAATTAACCACCTTTAGGTTTGTGAAAATGTCAGTTTGGGAAGTTATTGGATACTGTTCGTGTCATATTTCATGACTTGAGGCATGCCTCTTTCAAAATATTTCAATTTGGTTAATATTTGCAGTTTTCTACATCAAAATAGTTTATTGTACTTCAGCTATATTAATCTACAGACAGATTATGAGACATTTATTTAATTTCTATCCAAAATAACTCATTTCATCTTATCTATGATTTAAAAAATAAAAACATTAACATCTTGTAGTCAGACATCACTGTCTACAATGGAGGTAGCTTGTGATAATTATTTCCTCATAAGCAGAGGTCACTATACATATTAATGTCTTTATCTTTAACACAGGCTGATAAAAAACAACTTGATGAAATTACCCGTCACTTCAAGTCTATTTTATCTATATCCTTGACATACCTTAATTTGTTGAGGATATAACCTTTTTGTCTTGTCAAAATATCTTGTATCACTTAATCAGTCTCCTGTATTAGTCCTTGTTGAACTCTGTATTTTACTAAAATTCCTTTTAGACATGGAAAATTAATTAAGTCTGTAAAGTATCTCATTATGTGATTTTTAACTATTATTGGCTGATTTTCAACACCTTGCAAATGAGGCAGTGTCCCTGATCCTCGATGATTGAGAGGGGTCAGAAGTCCTGATTCCTTTTCTCACTTGAGTGAAACATAATATTCTAAGCATAGCTCTTTCGATTCCTCATTGGCAGACACAAATGATGTTCTCATCCTGTTTTCGTAGGGCCCAGGTTGCTGAGGAGGATGTTAGTGCAGGAAGAACTGTGGATTCGAAAAGATGTGCCCAAAGCTGGAAGTTCTTTGTCCTCTTAACCACTTATTCGATGCTCTTGAAGGCGTTCCATGTTGCTCTCCTCCAGCACAGTTCTGGCACAAAGTCATTCGTCATGTTGAATTCTCACCCCAGATACACATAACTGCTACATTTGGTGATGTTCTTCTCACTGAGAGCAAATGGAATGTCAGGAACTAGTTTGTTTCTCATGATCATTATCTTCATGAAATTCAGCTGCAGTCCAACCTTTCCACACTCATGGTTAGAGTCAGCCAGCATTCATGCCACTTGGCTAATGTTTTGTGATATTAGAATAATGCCATCAGTGAAGCGGAGATTGTGTAGTTGCTGACTGTCGATCTTCACTCCCAATCCTTTCCATTCCAGTCGTTGCATAAATTTCTCAAGAGTGGCACTGAAGAGTTTCAGTGAAATGGTATCACCCTGCCAAACTCCTCTCTTTACGTCGATGAACACTTCCTTGTATAATGCTAAGATCCTGGTGATGAATCCGTAATACAGGTTGTGGAGGATCTTGAGGTACTGAGTTTGAATGCTCTGTTTGGCTAGGGCTTCAATGATCACTTCAGTCTGAACAGAATCAAAGGCCTTCTTTAAATCAATGAATGTTAGATAGAGCGGCATCTTGAACTCTCACAAAAACTCAATGGGCTTGGTCACCATGTATATATGGTCAATCGTGCTGAATCCTTTTCAGGAACCCAGCTTGCTCGCATGGTTGTCCTTCATCTAGTGTTCTGCATATTCTACTCAGGATGACTCAAGTAAACAACTTGTAGATGACGAACAACAGGCAGATCAGGCGATAGTTGCCTATGTCATGGATGTCTCCCTTCTTGTACAACAGAAACCTACTTGTTTCCCATTGGGACAGAAACTTGCATTCAGACAGGTAGCATGTGAAGAGCCAAGCCAGTGTATTGATGAGCACTGGCGGCAGATTCTTCGGATGTTCAGGTCTGACCTTGTCTGGACCGGGTGCTATATGCTTCTTTACTGATGAAATGTCATGTCGGACTTCGGAAGGGTGAATGCTGGTAACAAAATATCTGTCCTGCAGAATTTGGTATGTGAGCAGGTGGACATGGCTATTGAAGATATCAGAGTAGAAGTTGTGGATAAACTTCTCCATTGCCCTTCTGGAAGATGTAATAGATCCATCACGGCATTGGTGGGTAGTCCTCTTGGTCTTATAGTTGGCGAAAAACAGGCAGGCATTGTGAATATTTTTCCCAGCTTCTGCCGCATCAGCCAACACTGCTGCTCTTCTCTCTTTAAAGTCTTCCTTTATCGCTTTTCTGCACAACTTTGCGAGCTCAGACATTAGTTTGTGATTGCCTGAGGCTTGCATCAAACCATGTTGGTGAATGAGCTCAAGAGTTTCCAAAGACAGGCATCTTTTTGTGGCTTTCTCACTCTCGGCATTCTTTGCATAGTCATGGAGGTGCTGAACCAGTTGATTGTATTCCTTGGCGATGTTATCAACAACGTCATTTTTCCATATTGCACCAATAGTGCCAAAGTTCTCCCAGTTGATGGTGGTTCTGGGAGTTCTCTTCTTAAACTTTGCAGCCCGTTCTTCCTGCTCCATGAAGTAGAAGTTTGCATGAAGGAGACGGTGGTCTGACCTTCTTTGGAATTCTGGGGCAACAGCAACATCGGTCGGCAAGATTGTTGATTGAATACGATGTGGTCAATTTTATTGTGAAACTGTCCACTGGGAGTCTTCCATATGCAGCAACATTCAGATTCAGCCTTCTGGAACTTCAAGTTACCATGGATGGTCTTGGTCAACATGATGAACTCAGACAGTCTCTCACTCTGTTTGTTCCATTCTAGGCTGTGACTCCTGATGTGGAGTCCTCTGGGAAACCTCCTTGGTTCTACCTTGGCATTAACATCACCGACAATGACCTTGTAGAAGGTGTGGTCTTCTTTATAGAACTTCTACAGTTCCATGTACAACTTCTCAATTTCTTCTTTGTCGTAGTTGGATGTTGGTGTGTAAATGACAAAGATAGAAACTGTCAGCAATGAGCCACATCTATTCAAACATTAGCATCCATTTTGGGTTGTTAGGCATTCAAACTAAACAAAAATATGCAACTGATATTCTTGTAGAAACTCAAAAATATAATAATTAAGGCAAAAAATCTTTAAGTTTATGTTGACGAGGACATGGACACCACTGACGTCTCTATTGTCACAAGTTCTGAGGAACAGTTCTCCAGTGTCAAAAATGACATGATGTGATGGATGTCTTCTCGTCTCAGACAGTCCAATTACATCGTACCTGATCTTCTGCACTTGCATCATCAGGTCCTCAATGGATGCTTCCAGTGCCAGTGTACATTTGTTGAAAGTACAGACAATCATCTTAGTTTTTCTTTGTTTTGGCAGCCTAATTCAGACCTGAGATTTTATCAGCCTCTCCTTGCTCATCCTTCCCAATGCTGACATATTCGGGGCTCCTTCAGGGTAAGCGGAATGAGGCCCATTGTTGTTACTGTTTTTGGCATATCGAATATGCCATGGGTAGCTTGGCAGGCTCTGTGGTGCAGGTGGGATACCCTCAGTAGCTTTCAGGCTCTCTGAGAGGAACAGAAGCTTTTAGGGCAGCCTCTAATCACCCTTACAGGTGCTCCCAGTCTTTTGGTCGACTGACATGTTGTAACAATCTGCATGCTGACAAACACGCACCTGCCTGTGTCTCTGGGTAGCACCTGTTGGTTCACTCTTCACCGGTTGGCACTATTGCTACCCCATGCCACAATGAGGCAGTGAACCATTGAGGGGAGTCAGTGAACCATCTTTTATAAAACTAAAGACTTGTGCCTTAATTATTCTATTTTCAAGTTTCTACAAAAATATCAGTTCATCTATTCCATAAAATAACACCTGAACACTTGAAAAAGTAATCTTTCCTCCTATTTCTAAACAGATAATTTTCTTGTTGAATATAAGTTTGTGTTTCCTAATGAAACTAGTAGTGCCTTCCTATCATAAATAACACAACCTCACATCAGTTGAATGTTGTTGAAGAATGAAGTGGACCATTAGAAAATTTCTAAGTAATACATATTTTTCTGATTATATTGAATAATCTAATTAGCTGCCTTTAATGATCTATATGTGTGTAATATAGATCACATGAAATTTTGATATCTACAAACAGAGCAGTTCAACTCTCTTCGTTTGTTTCACCTTCCCTTTTCATTCGCTCACCCCCGCTGCACCAGTAATCTTTATGTGAGTCCCAAGACTCCCCCCTCCCCTTATTTCACTTACCTGAGATGATAGAGTAATTATTTTCCTCTGTCAACTTAGATCACTTAGCACAAAGCCATCATGATCTGTATTGTCACAAAGATCACAATTTTCTTTTTAAAGCCTGAATAATATTGTGTGTATGTATATGTATACATATATATATATATATATATTTGTTTCTTCATATGTATATGCCTATTTGGCATTCTATGTAGATTAAATTCATTTATTACTGCCATTTATTACTGCTGGAGCAATAGCACAGCGTATAGGGCGTTTGCCTTGCACGAGGCTGACATGAGTTCAATTCCTCCATCCCTCCTGGAGAGCCCGGCAAGCTAGCGAGAGTATCCCACCCACATGGCAGAGCCTGGCAAGCTACCCGTGGCACAGTCGATATGCCAAAAAGAGTAACAACAAGTCTCACACTGAAGATGTTACTGGTGCCCGCTTGAGCAAATCGATGAAAAACAGGACAGCAGTATTACAATGCTACAAACAGCGAAAGATGGAGAGAAAGAAAACGATAAATTCCAAGCTTCTCTTTTGGCCTGTAAGGATACTACAGGTGCTACTTCCTAAAAACAGTATCACTGTATCACTGTATTCCTAAAAATATTACATGTTAATACTGGAGTGAAGTTGAGGCTAGAGCAATATTGCAGCGAGTACAGTGCTTGACTTACCCCCACCTGGTACCTTACATGATCATCTGAGCTCTCCACAAGTGGTCCCTAATTTCAGAGCCAAGAGTACAATTGAGTCTGACCCCACCCCAAAACATAAACAAACAAAAAAAACAACAAAATACTGGAGTGTAATAAGCAAAATCTTTGACGATAGGGATTTGTTTATGTACATTGAAGATGAAACGCTATCTAAATAATGATAATCAAAACAGCTACATATCCCCAATAAGAGTTATGATGATGTTAGTAATAGCATGCTTCGAAAATGTTAAATTTGTTAATATTTTTCACTGATGGAATCTTTATGTAAACTTCAGCATCTTGATCACCAACTTTATAAAACCAAATACACAGTAAATAACATTAAGTAACTTATTCTTTAGAAGTTATTAACATTTCTTTTAATAATTATTAGCTTTGCAATTTTAAGTAAGTATAAATATTGGTAAAATTGGAATTGTTTATGTTTATAGTACTAAACTATGGTCTTAGAAATTTCCTGATATTAACTTTTAAAAAGTCATATTATCATCCATATCAAAATAAACGTACAGCATTGTCTTTTTTCACTATAGATATCTGTGCTGCTGTTTTTAAGTTTCAACCATTTTGCTACTCTGAATCACTTCAATTTGTTAAAGAAAGAATAAAGAGCAGAGTAACTATTGTTATAGACAAATAACTATTTGTGCCTTCCAACATAAGAAAGTAAAAATTTCTCCAAATTTACACAAATAAACATTTTCTTAGACTAAGTTGAAATATATTATTGTTGTTGTCCTTTTATCTTATTTTGTCATTTGATCTAAAAATTAGTACCTTTTACTTACTTTTCCAAGACAAGGGTGAAAATCTAGCCAGTTCTATTTTTCCTCTTTCTCTTGACATTAAGTACCTTTAATAAAGTGGCAAATTCAATTTATTGTCCTTTCTTGTTGTTAGTAGTTTTATTATACTTTAACTCATTTTAAATATTAATGCTTCTGACATTACAATGTTGCTGCATGTAACATTTGTAATGTTTTTTATAAATATTACTCAGGAACAATGCTTTTATTCCTAAAAGAGTCCCAGAATCCATAAAGCTCATTAACCTATCCTTCACTCCTTCAATAAAAATTTATTGAGACACATTTGAAAACTGTTTCAGTTAAATCCTAAAAGTATGAGGCAGGGAGAGCATCTTTATGGAAGGACACACATGAATAATATAAATTTTAATCAATTAATGCATGCAATTAGGAAACTTAAGAGAACTGATTAATTTAGATACAATGTGGATATCTCACTGTTTAATTTTGACAGGTTCTTCTCATTTCTTCTATTATTTTAACAGCCTTATAATTTCCCTTCCCCTTTGCTTTAATATAAGTGCCAACAATCTTTATAAATATACAGTGCAATTATAATAGTAGCAGACGGCATGTGGATAGATAAGGAAAACAATTTTTGATCAGAGCTGGAAATTATTTATTTTCAAATTAAGATGATTTCTATTTGAGATGCTTAGAGCTCAGGCATATGTTTACTGCCATACTCACAGATCTGTGAACTGTGAAAATAATCCACAGCTACCATATGTTATAAGGAACATTTTAGTTGAAATATGAGCACTATTAATTTTCCCATTTTCTTCTGTTTTCTTTCTTAAACAAAGTCATAAAAAGTCTATTGTTCAACGAGCAATATTGTTATTTTAGAACGAGAGTTATTAAAAATATTTTTGTATCTATTATGTCACAAATCTCATAAATCCTTTTCTGGTGGCATACAATGAATCAAAGGCTTAAAAATATTAATCACTCATATGATTATAATGTAACTAAAATGAAGAGACACTTAGATGACCTATTCTGCATAATTTAAAAATTTAGTTTATAGATTAAAATCATGGTTTGAGATTAAAACATTTAAACACAAACTTTTTTGTTATATGCCACTCTGTGATTATACACTTATCAGAATAATGAACTACTTATAGAAAATAAATACAAAGTGCAGAAAAACATAAAATACCAACTATAGCATAAAATTCCTTTACTCAGAGCAATGCCTTATGAATTTTCCACATACTTATATGCAGACTTGTATATATTAGTATGTATACATATGTCCACATATTCCACAGCCTATTCTTTTGTGAAGCAGTGTACTCTGAGCCAGGACAAACTGTGCTTAGGGTTTAATTATGACTCTTTGCTCAGGTGTCACTGGCACATGTGCCTTGGGAACTATATTGGTGCCTGGTCAGTTAGATGCAAGGTACAATTTTTTTTTAATTTTTATTTTATTGAATCACTGTGAAAAAAACACAAAGCTTTCAGGTTTAAGTCTCAGTCATATAATGATTAAACTCCCATTCCTTCACCAGTGCATATGTTCCACCACCAAGAACCCCAATATGCCCCCCTCCCACCCCCCCACCTAAGTAGCTAATGATCTTCACTTTATTTTCTCTATACTTTGAATACATTCAATATTTCAATAGAGAAGTCACTCTTATTGTCTGCAATTTTCCCGCAACAATCAGGCCACTGAAAAGGCATCATTTAATAATTTCTTTTCATTCCTGAGAATGAAGACTCTATGAGCTCTATGAGGTTTTGGATTTCTGATATTTTAGCTCAGTTCACAGTCTAGATGCATTTCTGTAAGAAGCTGCTCTGGGTGTCAGAATGGCTTAGAAGACCTCTCAGATCATAGTCTTTAGGAGCAGAGGGTCCGTTTTGCAAGTGGCAGTTCCGGATCTTATCTGGGCGGAGGACGTGCTGGTAACGCCCCCCCCCCCCCCATGATCTTCTATGAGCAACATCACAGCAAAACTCATACATCTGGGTTGGGAGTCTTAGGAGGTGGCTCTCACCACGTGGATGTTGCTGATGCCGCCATTTTCCACGCAGAAAAACAGGGTGGAGAAGGGAAAATTCCTCCCCGGGTGGCTCAGGGTTGTAGCATAGCTCACAGTCTAGATGCATGTCTGTAAGAAGCTGCTCTGGGTGCCAAAATGGGTTAGAAGACCTCTTGGATCATAGTCTTTAGGAGTAGAGGGTCCCACAAGGTACAATCTTGTATTCCCCTAATTTGATTAGTCTACATGGATAATCTTGTAGAGTAAGCAAATAGTTGCTTTCTATTTTCTTTATTAAATATATGGTACTAGGGCCAGAGAGAGTACTGAGGATAAAATGCTTGACTTGTGTACTCCTGGTCCAATACCTGGCATTCCCTAGCTCTGTTAAGAGTGAAACCTGGCTCAGAGCCAGGAATAAGCAAAGCTGGTTATGCCACCTCCCCAAATTTTTAAAAAATGAATAAAACAAAGATAATAGAGTGATGTGTATGCAATCTAAACTACTTTTTTTCCTATGTATCTGGCATACTTTTGTCATTAATTAAAAGTTATTTACCTACAAATAAGGTTTTATTTTGTGAGCATGAATATCATATAATAATATATATATATTATTTTAAAATATATATATTATTTTAAACACAATGTAAACATAAATGCAAAACACAATGTAAACATAAATGCAAAACTGTTGTTTTATTTAAATGAATTTAAATAATTTGGCAGTTTTATATGAATGATATTCTCTCTAAAAATGTATTTGATGTAGCTGTAGAGATGGTGCAAGACCTGTCGGGAGGCTGAGTCTTATCTGGGTCACTGTGGTGAGGTGGGTGAGTCTCCTCCCCACTCCACCCCTGTTCATCTGATGCCTGGCAGTCACTTCCACAAGCCGCCTCTGGCACCATATAATCTCATTAACCTGCCGTGATCCAGAGACTCATAAGTCAATCTTGGAAGAGATTGACAAGCTACAAAGATGCCTCAGAAAAGCCACCATTCAGTTAGAAATTTAATTACAGCTGTATTACTCTATTTAAAAGTTTAGAATTCCTAGGGCAAAAGTGTCCACACTATATCTCATACTGTTCCCCTCTGTTGTACCAGGAGTAGGACACCATACTGGATGGGATGTAAAGTAGAAGGCAACCAATCGCAACTAACAAAATATTAGCACACAAGGCTCAACCTATAACAACGTATTAGTCATCTCTTCTATAAGGGCTTAATGGCTTCAGGGCAAGATACAATAACATTTACACACTTTCTTCCAAGGAAATCTCTTTCAATCATTTTTAGCAAATTATTCATAACAAGCAATACAAAATAAATTATTAAGGGCCTGCTATTGGGGAAGGCCTGGTAGTGCTTAAGAAAATTGGAAATAATGGAGGTGGGAAGGTATGATGGAGGTGGGATTGGTGTTGGATGTCGACTGCAATAAATCTTTGTGGATAGCTTTCTAAAACTAAAATAAAGTTAAATGATGAAAAATAAAAGAAAACATATAAAAAATACTTGTTGCTTATATATGCAAAGGTTGCTTATATATGCAAAGGTCTATAAAAATTAGTGAAAACCTGGAGTTTTAGGTCAGACTGTTTCCATTGTTTCTGTTTTTTTTCTTATGAATTTAAATAGCTGTCTTGCCCAATTACATCTGATGGACCATTTATTTTTATAGGAAAAAGTGAATATTTTATATACAAATCAAACCTTATATAATGGCCAAGAATTTAAAAATGGTTTAGTTAGAAAAATAATTGAGTATTGTATATGGAAGGTCTGAGATAGCAAGTACCGTGTTGTTTCCTAAAGTAGCATAAATGTCATACAACTCACAAAAAATTGGAACCACTGAAATAAAACACATCAGCTGATGGCAAGAGGTCATGGATATAGTCAGTTTCCAGATAAAACAGAGGACATCTAGTATAATGAGAAGCCTGTCAGTTAGAAATGAAGAACCTAGATGTGATAAAGTAAGAAACAACTTCTTTAACTATTTTGCTTTCAACAATAAAAAGAAGAAAGCCAGTTTTAGTATACAGTATATCTATCATTGACAACCTCATGGCAGTGATTCTTACCAGTCTCATGATAGAGATAAAAGGAGTGTGAGCAACCCCCAGGCTGAATCTTAAAGTTTTTTCTTAAAAGTGAAATATCTCAGAGCCAGAAAGATAGCACAATGAGCATACGCATTGTATGCAGGAGGTCCAGGTTCAATTTTCAGCACTGCATGGACCCATAAGCAAAGTATTTTTTCAACTCTATTTTATGAACTAAATATGCTGAGATAATTCTAATAGCAATGTATACAGAATGTTTAACTCTTTACCAGAAACAAATTTAATTTAAAAATAATTATATATTTTATATATTATATGTATTTTATATAATATATTATATTTATATATATTATAAGAAATATATAATTTCTTCTATTTGAAAATAATATATCTCAATTTTTGTTGAATATGTAATCAATTTCATCCTCAGGAAATATCATTGGTCTAATCAAGGCATTATAATAAAAGACATTTTTGGTTTGGGTGGCTCACCTGGCTGTACACAGGGTTTTTCCTGACTCTCTTTCAGACATCAGTCCTGGCCGAGGGCAAGGCAAACAGCTTACCAACTAACTATCTCTCTGACACAAAACATGATCATTGAAAATGAGAAAGATTAGAGACTTTTTGAAAAGAAATTAAAAAAAAAATTCTGGGCTAGGACTACTGTATCAAAAATGTTTGAAAAATGTTATATATAGTTCAATGTATATTGCTTATCTTATAAGCAATACATATTATATTGCTTATCTTCTCTCTACTATGTATTATAAAGTAAGTAATATCATATACTCATATAGACATATATATGCACACATATACATATATATATATTACTTATCTTCTCTCTAAAGCATTTTTCAGAAACTCAATACACATGTGAAAAGGAAGTATACTGGTCATACTGGGCAAGAAATAGTAAAGATAAAATTAAAATACATTTTCTTATTTTTTCACATTAAGGCAATTGTTAAAATTAAATATAGAAACATTGTATTCAGTCATGTATTTATATTTATATGGGTATGTACAGTCATATATATTATGTATAAGAAAGTTACAACCACAATAAGACAGTGAATATTCAGAGATATTAGGGTTATTTTATTGTTAGCACTCACAGAGTGAAATATCACAGTGTCATCTGAAAGTATCTTGGAAAAACTAGGAAAGTGTAATGAATATTCTTGAGAAATCATCTAAAAACATAAAATATATAAAAATGACAAGCAAAAGGAGAATGATCGACTAATACCACAAAATAGAAAAAAATGAGAGAGAAATAGAAAAAGTATAACATAAAACCCTAACAACAATTGGTAAATATTTATTCAAACATAAATCTTATGTTTCTGAAGATGAGTAGTATAAATCTATTCATTAAAAGACAGAAATTCATAGTGAACAACAAAAACTTTTAAAATCTTTTTTATTCTGGAGCATCCTGGAGTGTGTGTGTGTGGGGTGAGCCTACCACCCTCCCAAACAGATTTCCAGCAGCCAAAAACCTCTACACTCCACAAGGTCCTGCCATGATCACTGCTGGACTCTACTGATTGGGAAGAGCCACGTCTCAAAATCAATTTGTTGAAAAACTCAGGTATGCAGGTTTTGTGACTGAAATTGCCAGGCTTTCATGGAGTTGGGGATGGTTGACCTTCTCCCAAACCCCTGTTCTTCCTGAAGCCTAGCAGTTATGTCCATGAACTGCCTGTGGTGCCAAATGATTTGGTAGACTGGCCATGATTCAGAGACTCGAAAATACATATTGATCAAGAAGGTGTAGAGAGGCTTCCAGATCCCAGGCCAGCCTGAGTCCAAGGCACAAAGCAACATCCAGTTAAAACGCCAGCTGTAGTACCCCATTCAACATTTTTGAATTCCTGGACACCACAGCTGCATTCATGGCTGCTTGACATCTCAAACTCTATACCACTGATGTACCAGGAGTAGGGTAGCACATTGGATGGGATGTAAAGTAGAACACAACCGATCTCAATTAAGGAAATATACAAGGTTTAACCAATAGCAACATGCTAATAATCTTTTCTACAAGCACAAAATGGCTCCATGGTGAGATACAACAATATTCAAACACTTCTAAAGAAATATTTTTGATTATTTTTAGCAAATTATAAAAATCAATATAAAATAAATTATTCAGAACTTGCTATCGGGGCAGGTTTTAGGAGTTGCTGGGAAAATTGAAAATAATGGAACAGCCGCGGGATACAGGGCCAGCCCCCGCCAGGGCCGTGGCTCTGCTCCGGCCGGCCGGGTTTTCGGCCCGGGTGCCCATGTCTCTGCAGAGCCGGTGGATGTGGAACGAGCGGGAACCAGAGACAGCTTTAGGAATTGGGGTTCCAGCATCTGGCAGAATTTTCCCTGGACTTTATACAGAAATCCAAAACCGCGTCCGCGCGACTTAGCATTTATAATTGTCAGCAATGTGAAACGGTTCCTTTTGAACAGGTCTGACTTGGGGGGGAAACTCCAAATAATAACAGTAAGTTTTTGTTGAAATATTGAAGGTTTTTAATGTAGCAGCCAGCTCTCTGGACTGTGAACTAAGCAAAAGCCCCATGCTGGCCGACATGGCGTGGCGTACACCATACTATGAGGCGCTGGAAGGAGGATGAGGGGGAAAAAGGAAAAAAAAAAAAAAGGTAAAAGGAAAAAGGGAAAAAAAAAAGAAAGAGAGAGAGAGAGAGTTATGTACTTGTAGCAGTGGGGCTACATATCTCTTCATTTCCAGCAATGAAAAACTAATTATCAAATGTAGTAGGTCTGTCTCTCTTGGTTGGAAACTCTAACAACTATAGTGAGTTTTGTGTTGAATTATGGAATGTAATCAAGGTAAAGAAAAAATGAAGTGAAATTCATTAGTTATACAGTAGGGGGTAGGGGTAGGGGGCGGGGAGTATACTGGGGTTTCTGGTGGTGGAATATGGGCACTGGTGAAGGGATGGGTGTTTGAATATTGTATAACTGACATATAAACCTGCGAACTTTGTAACTTTCCACATGGTGATTTAATAAAAAGTTTAAAAAAATTGAAAATAATGGTTGTGGGAAGGTGCACTATTGGTGAGATTAGTGTTGGAAAAGTGAATTAAATAAATTATGAACAACTTTATAAAAATAAATAAATTTAGGAAAAAATTTTTGTTAACTCAATTAAAATAAAAAAGTCAATCCTAACTGAGATTTAGGAATATAATGTTTTAACAACCATTCCATCACCACAGTCCACTTCCCTTCCCCAGTGACCCCACCAGCATTTTCTCCTAGCCACGTGCCTTCTTGTAGGAGAGACACGCTTTTATAACTGTTGACCATATAATATATATTTGATATATATGTAGCGTTGCAGCACTGTCTTCCCATTGTTCATTGATTTGCTCGAGCGGGCACCAGTGACATCTCCATCGTGAGACTTGTTGTTACTGTTCTTGGCATATGGAATAAGCCACAGGTAGCTTGCCAGGCTCTTCCGTGAGGGCAGGATACTCTCAGTAACTTGCCGGGTTCTCCAAGAGGGATGGATGACTTGAACCCAGGTTGGCTGTATACAAGGCAAATGCCCTAACTTATATAAATATAATTTATATGTGATATTTATGTATATAAATATGATTTATATGTATATATGAAATATACACAAAAAGAGAGAGACTCATGCATCATTTAACTATGTAGATGTGTACTGATAAAAATGCTCTAAGGTGATTTTTTTCCCTCAACATCACAGATATATTTAAACAAACCTAGAATATAAAACCTCTGTACATCTAACCTACATTGTACTATATAGTATAGATTTGTGATATTTATATCATATAATGGCATTTGGTTGACTGAAAGTCATAAATAAACATGGATGTAAACACTTTCTATTAAAAATAAATGTATGGAAATACCAGAGAGGGCTCAAAAGTGATTCTCATGAGATGTGATTCTCGTGAATGCGATTCTCATGGTAGAAGCTAGGGACCCATCCTTGCACTGCCAGGTATGGCCTTAAAACAAAAATAGCAACAAAAATTAACTGTATAGGATTTTCTACATATTGTAGGAAAACTTTCAAAGATATGATATATTTAATATATAAAACTTTTTCAATGCATTGAAGAGTGTGAAGGTTTTTTTTTCCCAATTATAAGCTAATCTTTTCCTGATCTCCCAATTAGATGGCAGTATGGAAAATAACAGGTACAGTTTAATATTCAATAAAATCTTTTCAAGTTGTATACAGCAATACAGTATACAATATAAAATATAGAGTATATAGTTGTATAAAGCAATGCGGTCATGAAATAAGATTTGGCTACTAATTAGCATAATGTATACTATTAAACTCCAAATCAATTTGGATGCAACTTCTGTCAAATATTAGGAGGAAATTGTAATAATTCTCTACTATCTACTTTAGGGGATAAAATCACATGAATATTTTTCTTTTTTTTAAAATAAATTATTTATTTTTAATTAGTGAATCAACGTGAGGGTACAGTTTCAGTTTTATACATTTCTGTGCTCGTGTTTCCCCCATACAAAGTTCAAGAACCCATCCCTTCACCAGTGCCCATTCTCCACCACCAGTAAACCCAGCATCTCTCCTGCCCTCCCCAGTCCCGTCTCCCCCAACCCCACACTGCCACTATGGCAGGGTATTACCTTTTGATCTCTCTCTCTGATTAGGTGTTGTGGTTTGCAATAAATGTGTTCAGTGGCCATTGTGTTCAGTCTCTAGTCTATATTTGGCACACATCACCCTTCCCCCTCATGACCTCCGACCACATTTTACTTGGTGTTCCCTTCTCTGAGTTGCCCAGAATGAGAGACTAGCCTCCAAGCCATGGGGACAACCTCCTGGTACTTATTTCTACTAATTTTGGGTGTTAGTCTTATAGTCTATTATTCTATGCTCCACAGATGAGTGCAATCTTTCTATGTCTGTCTCTCTCTTTCTGACTCATTTCACTTAGCATGATACTTTCCATGCTGATCCACTTATATGCAAACGTCATGACCTCATTTTTTCTAACAGTATTCCATTGTATAGATGTACCAGAGTTTCTTCAACCAGTCATCTGTTCTAGGCCACTCAGGTTTTTTCCAGATTCTGGCTATTGTAAACAGTGCTGCGATGAACATATAAGTGCAGATGTCATTTCGACTATACTTTTTGGCTTTTCTGGGATATATTCCCAGCAGTGGTATTGCTGGGTCAAATGGGAGCTCAACCTCTAATTTTTTGAGAATCATCCATACTGTTTTCCAAAAGGGCTGAACCAGTCGGCATTCCCACCAGCAGTGTAGAAGGGTCCCTTTCTCCCCACATCCTCTCCAACAGCGGTTGCTTTTGTTCTTTTGGATGTGCGCTAGTCTCTGTGGTGTGAGGTGGTATCTCATGGTTGTTTTGATCTGCATCTCTCTGATGATTAGTGATGTAGAGCACTTTTTCATGTGCCTTTTGGCCATTCGTATCTCTTCCTTGGTAAAGTTTTTGTTCAATTCTTTGCCCCATTTTTTGATGGGGTTGGATGTTTTCTTCTTGTAGAGCTCAACCAGTGCTTTATATACCATTGATATCAACCCCTTATCTGATGGGTATTGTGTAAATATCCTTTCCCATTCTGTGGATAGTCTTTGTATCCTGGTCACTGTATCTTTTGCGGTGCAGAAGCTTTTTAGTTTCATGTAGTCCCATTTGTTGATCTCTGTTTTTACTAGATTGCTTAGTTCCGTGTCATCTTTGAAGATACCTTTATCTTCAATATCGTGGAAGGTTTTGCCAACCTTGTCTTCAATAATTTTTTCACTCACTATATGGTACTGTATTTACTCTAATACCAAGGAAGACAAAAAAAATTTCAAGAAACTAGAGTTAACTTTCATGGGAAAAATAGTAAAATTACCTAAGTAAAGTGTTAGTAAATAAAATTCAACAATTTACAAAAGATTTGACACCACAATAAAGTGATATTATTTCAGTTTACAAAGCCTATTCCAAAATTGAAATCAGATAATGTAATTTGTCACATATATTAGCTAATCAAGAAATAACATTAGATAAATAGATGCAAAAGTACACTTAAAAAAGTCAATCCCTGGTTATGATGAACATTCTCAGTAAACTAATGATATTGAAAGAAACATTCTCAAATTGATTTTAAAAAAGCTGGTGAAAACCTTTTATTGAATTCACCCAGAAGAGTCAGAAATGCAAAACTTTTCCAACGGATCAGGGAAAAGGCAATGATACTCATCTATACTTATTTTTTCATTATACCAGAGGAACTAGTCAATTTGATAACACAAGAAAATAAAATAAATGGCTTACAAATTGAAATGAAGGAAATAAAATTGTGGCTTTCCCCAGACAACTTGATTGCTTCTGTGAAAGGTGAAGTGTTTTCCAAAAACTTGCTGCAATAAGAAGCAATTATTACTGAGTTTCAGAATACAAAGTGTGGTGGGGGTGGGGAGAGGGCAGGTGTCTGTGTATTTTTAGACATCACATCTAACAGTGCTTCTGGGCGTGGAATGAACATCAGGAATTCATGTGATGCAGAAATAAAATTCAATGCCTTACAAAGTTAATATTAAAAAGTTGATTGGTTTTCTATATACCAAGAGACAATTGGAATTTGATATTATAAGTATACAATGCCATTTATGTAAGTTTTCTCCAAAAATTAAATATTCAACTAATTTATTTTGCAAAATATCTACAAGATACTGAATTTGCTTATTACATCAAAAAATTAAAACGAAGATATAATTTATTTGTATAATATAATTATTATTATTAAGATGTATATATTTATTGACTTTATCAATAGGATTAATTCAACCAGAATAAAAACTTGACCATGTTAATTACTGAACTTTGGCAAACTGCTTCTAATGTAAAAAAGATAATAAGTAAAAGATATAAATAAAAATATTCATAGTAAAAAAGGTCCATAGAAATGAACGAAATAATACTATTTTTTGAGGAAGAACAGTAACTAACTTTTAGACTTACCGTAAATCTATAGGCAACTGTGGTGAAGAACAAAAGAAAGAAAGGACAGGATGGAGAGAAATAAAAAAAAAAAGAAAAGAAAAAGAAAGAAAGAAAGAAGAAAGAAAAGAAAGAAAGAAAGAAAGAAAGAAAGAAAGAGAAAGAAAGAAAGAAAGAAAGAAAGAAGAGAGAAAGAAAGAGAGAAAGAGAGAAAGAAAGAAAGAGAAAGAGAGAAAGAAAGAGAGAAAGAAAGAAAGAAAGAAAGAAAGAAAGAGAGAGAGAAAGAAAGAAAGAAAGAAAGAAAGAAAGAAAGAAGAAAGAAAGAAAGAAAGAAAGAAAGAAAGAAAGAAAGAAAGAAAGAAAGAAAGAAAGAAAGAGAGAAAGAGAGAAAGAAAGAAAGAAAGAGAGAAAGAAAGAGAGAAAGAAAGAGAAAAGAAAGAAAGAAAGAAAGAAAGAAAGAAAGAAAGAAAGAAAGAAAGAAAGAAAGAAAGAAAGAAAGAAGAAGAGAGAGAGAGAAGAAAGAGAAAGAAAGAAAGAAAGAAAGAAAGAAAGAAAGAAAGAAAGAAAGAAAGAAAGAAAGAAAGAAGAAAGAAAGAAAGAGAGAGAGAGAAAGAGAGAAAGAAAGAGAGAGAGAAAGAGAGAAAGAAAGAAAGAAAGAAAGAAAGAAAGAAAGAAAGAAAGAAAGAAAGAAAGAAAGAAAGAAAGAAAGAAAGAGAGAAAGAAAGAGAGAAAGAAAGAGAGAAAGAAAGAGAGAAAGAAAGAGAGAAAGAAAGAGAGAAAGAAAGAGAGAAAGAAAGAGAGAAAGAAAGAGAGAAAGAAAGAAAGAAAGAAAGAAAGAAAGAAAGAAAGAAAGAAAGAAAGAAAGAAAGAAAGAAAGAAAGAAAGAAAGAAAGAAAGAAAGAGAGAGGGAGGGAGGGAGAAAGAAAGGGAGGGAGGGAGGGAGGAAGAATGATAGGAAGGAAGGAAGGAAGGATGGGAGGAAGGAAGCGAGGGAGGACAGGAGGGAAGGAAGGAAGGAAGGAAGGAAGGAAGGAAGGAAGGAAGGAAGGAAGGAAGGAAGGAAGGAAGGAAGGAAGGAAGGAAGGAAGGAAGGAAGGAAGGAAGGAAGGAAGAGAGGGAGAGAAGTGAAGGCAGGCAGAGAGGGAGAGAAGTGAAGGCAGGCAGAGAGGGAGAGAAGGGAGATAAGGAGAGAAAAATATAAGAGAAAGAGTATTGTTGTTTTTTCTGGCTAAAAACTGAAGAAATAAATCATGAGGTCCATACCTCCAAATCAAGAATTTCTGGTAGTTGGACCTTAAAATAATGACATATAAAAATGTTTCACTGACAAAAAGAACATGGCATATGAACTAGTGTTCATATAAAACATCTAATTAAAGCATCTCTATGTAAAAATTACCAAAAAAAAAAGTTAAATAATCTCTATGTACCACTTGCACCACCTGCGACTTGTCAGAACTCTGTGGTAATAATACATTTCATTTTTTTTTTTTACTTTCATAGTGCTTACATTCTAGTGGAGTATAAACAAGTACACTGTGCATTTGCTGGTTACTGGTACAGAGCAAATGACTTCAACTAAGGAGTTAGGTTCTCGGAGAATTTCCTTAATAAAATATATAATAATGAAAGTATACTTTGCCTTCTTACTTTAGATTTATGCTGGAGCAATAGCACAGCAGGTAGGACATTTGCCTTCCATGTGGCTGAACTGAATTTGATTCCTCTGTCCCTCTCGGAGAGCCTGGCAAGCTACCGAGAGTATCCTGCCCACATGGAAGAGCCTGGCAAGCTACCAGTGGCATATTAGATATGCCAAAAACAGTAACAATTCTCACAATGGAGATGTTACTGGTGCCCGCTCGAACAAATTGATGAGCAATGGGATGACTGTGACAGTGACAGTGACTTTAGATTTGATACCAAAAGATCGTTTCGTTTCGTTTCATATAAATCTGGTACTTGCAATCTTTCATATGTACTATGGACACAAGACTTGACATTATTCACTTGTGTTTTTTTATATTTAAGAGTTGTTTTTTATTTATTATTTTGGCTTCAGTACATTTTCTGTCTTTTAGTATTGGTTCTAGTTATATTATTTTCATTTTTAAAGTATATTTGAAGTACCGTTACCTTCCATCCACATTTTTAGATTTATTGTGATATGATAAGTGTAGAGCTGTTGAAACAGTGAAACTCTGAAATGTTTTGATGCAGATGCTATTGAGTTTGAGTCCTCTGGTTAACAGATTGGACTCCTTCACTCACTGACAATACATGAGTAAATAAGGTGACGGTCTCCCTTACAACAGGCAAGAAGAAAGATGAGTGTGAGAACATGGTTCAAGTATATTTAAAAATCAGAAAAACAAAATAAGGGTCATTTACCATCATGAGTGAGATTTTAGTGATCACTCATAGACAATCAGATTCAAGAGGCTTCTTTTAGATGACTATATATATATATGCGTACATAGTCATATATAGACATTTATTATATTGGTTTATAAAAGTATAAAATTGCAATGTTAATTTAAAAATGCAATAATAACTACATTTATAATTGCTATAATTTAGAAAAATGGTGGTGTTTGATTTTTTAATTTTCTTTTTGAGTTACACCTCATGGTCCTTAAGGCTTATTCCTGGTTTTGTACTCAAGGATTAGTACAAAATCCTTGTACTAATGGTAGGTCACACAGAAGCATATGTGGTGTTGAGGATCAAATCTGAGTCTGCCAAGTGCAGTGTAAATGCACCTATTCACTGGACTATCTCTCTGCCACCCCCCACTGACTGTTTTAACAAAAACAATATATATATTTCATATATATATGAAGAGTGGCATTGTTTAAAATTTTCCTAATGGGTTGTAATAATAGCACAGCAGGTAGAGTTCTTGCCTTGCATGTGGCATACCTGTGTTTGACACCTGAGGCACCTGTGTTTGATGACAGAGGCACCTGATACCATCCTCTGAACCCACCAAGAGTGATTCCTAAGAACAGAGTCAATGTAATCCCAGATAACAGCTCAGTGTGACAAAAAACACAAACCAACATAAACCGAAGCAAACAGAAAATTTTCATAAGTCTCTTTTATGTAACTTAATAGAAGATAGCTGCTTTTGCCAAAATATACAAATATATTATTGTTACATTCCTAGTAAACTGAATTGATGTTTTGCTTTTTCAGTCTTGCATTTTTATAGTACATTCTCTTGTGAAGTCAGATAATTCATTTTTTAAATATAAATTCAACAATGTCACCATTCCGCCAAAATAAATTCAATGAACTCACCTTTTTGTGTCATTTTATTTTTATAAAGTTTTAAACAATAATTTAGTACATTCATCATTTCAACATCAATCCCACCACCAATCTACCTCTCCACCATCATTATTTCAAATATTACAAACACCACTCAAGCTTGCCTCAAAGACAGAGGCTAAATATTTATTTTGAATTGCTTGTTGTGAAGATCCACTAAAATTGATCAAAACGTTTTTCTTAGCGGAAAATGTGTGAAAAATTGTTGTATTTCACCTTGGAGCCATAAATCCCCTGTATAAGAGATATACTAGTTTTGGTGTCAGTGGCATAAAGTATCTGATGTAATTCCAGGAATTCTAAAATTTTAAATAGGCTAATAGAGCTAATAGAGCTAGAGTTAAGTTTTTAACTGGATCGTAATTTTGGAATCTAAAGGCATCTCTGCAGCTCATTGCTCTCTTCCAAGAATGATTTGTGAGTCTCTGGATCATGGCTATTAATAAACTCACTTGGCACCCAGAGGCAGCTTATGGGTGTGACTGCCAGGCATCCGGAAGCACAGGGAAATGTTGGGAGGTCACCTGCTCCCAACTCCCTATGATACTGGAGGTTTCAGTCACAAAAGTCACATACTTGGGTTTTTGAGAGGATTTGTTCTTGTGTGTGAGGGTCTTGTCCTGAGCCTACAAGGATCGAACATGAAAATAGTGGTGATTGGGTTCTGGAGGTTTGTCTGCCGTGCTATATTGGGGCAGGTGGAGGGACTCACCCTTGACCCCCCCCCACCGCCCCCATCTGATGTACTCCAGATGAAGTCAGCCTGGTGTGGTTGAGGAGGCATCTCTGCAACGTGTTGCTCTCTTCCAAGATTTATTTGTGCGTCTGAATTCACCATTCTTTTATCTGATAGAGACTAATGTAAAAGAGTTTTACTCACAAGGTAGAAACAATCAGATAATTTATTCTCGAGATTTATGTCAGTCTTATAACTTCAAGTATTATGTAAGAGATTTTGGTTTTATAGTTCTTTAATGGCTAATTAGGAATGATTGCAGACATCCTGTTTATATTCCTCAAAATATGCAACTAAAAATTCACAAACGCATCTCTTCAATAACCGAGGCACAGAATTATTTATATTTTTCACTTCTAAATTTCCAATAAATCTAACCTATCTCTGTATTAATATTCTTGTCACATTGCAAATAATATAATATAATATAAATATTAAAATATTTAAAATTTGTTCACTGCATGGTTAGCAAAAATATGATATAACATGCTTGACTCTAATGTGAATATTTTCACAATTTCAGATTAAATACTATTTCCCAGGCATAAGTATATATTCAGTGAATGCGGTTCTTATGAAAAGGATCGCAATCATGCTACATGCCAATTATTCACTGATGAGAAAGAGTACTAAATCATAAATAATTGAAGTGAAAATTTAGTATGTATTATATATCACTTCCTAGATCCATGATTTTCAGCTTACGGGAGCTAAACTGGATGTGCCATAAGAGAGAGTTTTTGAGTCATTCATTCAGTTTCTAGGAGAAATTTTTCCTACAGCTAGCGTTTGAATATCAATATGTTTAAACCAGGTGTCATATCAAAGAACTATGATTGAAAATATTACTCATATTTGTAGCTATAAAAGTTAATTGAGGTGAGAAATTGCATAGATTAAAGGAGATGTCTCTTTTAAACAAATGCTATCCCTTAAAGATAATTGAATTCTCATCCCTGACATAGTAGGCAGTGACCTGGGTTGAGGCAGAGTATGCAGTACCCCAAAGCAGTGAAAGCACAAAGAAGAACTTCAGTGCTACTATACAATTTTCATTTACCAGTCCTTGGCTAAAACCATAGAGCTATGGTCAAACAGATCTTGTAGCTTTCTATGGTATAATATTGTAAGTGATTAAATTACTTAATTTAGCATTATAATTAATACTAAAATTAATATAATATTATTTATATTAATATTGCATAAAATAAATAAGAAAACAACAAACTTAAATGAAGTTCTAGAAGAAAAGAACTTAATAGAGATATCCAGAGCGCTTTATCCTTTAAAATCTGAATAAATTTTAGCCCATGATAAACATGAAACATCTAGACAGATTATATGCTGGAACACATAAACATGTTCAAATCCATGAAGCTTAAAATTTTGTTAAGCACCTTCCAAATCACAATGGAGAAATTAAATATAAAATAAAAGTCAGTAATATCTCAAACATTTGGTGACTACTCAGTCTATTGAAGAAATACCAAGTATACTATACTATTTATCCACTCTGAGTCTCACCAAACCCTAAATGATCAATTGTTGCCAATACAACTCAAGCACTCCACAAATTGAAGAAAAAGGATTTCTTGTAGTTTCTTTAAAGAATTCCCCCTGATATCAACAAACAAACAAACAAACAAACAAACACTAGTGTACACACATAGACACACACACTTAGAACACACAAATTATAAACCAATTTCCTAATGAATTTATACAATGAGTCATCAGCAAAATCTTATGAACTGAATTTACCTATACTTATATATCAGGCTGGAGCAATAGCACAGTGGGTAGGGCGTTTGCCTTGCATGTAGCCGACCTGAGTTCGATTCCTCCATCCCTCTCAGAGAGCCTGGCAATCTACCGAGAATATCCCACCTGCACAGCAGGGCCTGGCATGCTACCCATGGTGTATTCGATATGTCAAAAAGAATAACAACAAGTCTCACAATGGAGACGTTATTGGTGTCTGCTCAAGCAAATCAATGAACAATGGGATGACAGTACTACAGTGCTAAATATTATATATCATTATCAAGTGAGATTTAGTCTTGTAAGTCTAAGTCAGCACATGAAGATCAAGTAAATTTGAGGTTTGCTCTTTAACCCTGTTTTCCTTTGAATACATACGTATATCACTTGTTTTTATTTCTTTGCTTGTTTCTTTTCTCTCCAGAAGAGCCAGTATTCTCTGTTGAAAATGTTTCTGTTCTTTATCTCTTCTCACATCTTTCTAAGCAAGTTTTATTCAATAAATTACCTTGCTTTACATCAAAAAAAGAGAAAAGAAAATCAATACATATGATATGTCACATCAGTTAAAGGGAGATACAAATCATTTCACTCTATCAATAAATGTAGAGAGAACTTTTAAACAAGATTAAATACCCATTGATGGCAAAAAAATTAAGAAAAGGTAGGTAGCAGGAATATGTTTTACCATATCAAATGTGATATACTACATTGGAAATATATTATTAAGTGACAGAAATGTAGATTTTCCTTCAAGTGCAGGCACGAAAAGGATGTACATTCTCATCACTACTATTCAACAAATTAGTGAAATTCTGGGTAGGGCGCAATGATATAGCAGTCGGGTGCTTGTCTTTCATGAAGCTGATCTATGTTCAATCCTGACACCCCATTTGGTCCTTGGGCCTGTCAATAGCGATATACAGCTAAGAGCACATTCTTAGTATTACCATGTGAGGCCAATAACAAGCAAAATAAAAAAGTGGAATTTCTATCCACAATAATTATATTAAAAAGTCTAATTTTCCCATTTGCAAATAACATGGCATTATTCAACAAAATCCTATTAGAAACAGTAAACCTATTCAGTTCAGTAGCAAAGTAGCAGGGGACAAAATCAATATAAAAATGTGTTACACTTGTACATGGAAATTTTTGTTTTAGCTAAGAAATTTAGAATATATCCTCCTGGGGCTAGATAGTACAGTAGGTAAGGCTTGCATGCAGCTAACTGGGGTTCAATTCCTGACACAACATCATGATCACCTGAGATCACCAGGAGTGATCCCTAAGCACAGAATTAGGAATATGACCTGGAAACTCCCTCCAAATGTCAAACCTCATTTACAAAATCTCATCAAAAAGAAGTGGATGCTTTACATAACAAAACACAAGAAGCTATTAAAAGTAATAGAGTTGTACACAATAAGGTAGGGAAATAGTCAATGCTCATAGATTGGAAAATTAGTATTTTTAAATAACCAGTCTTCTGAAAGCAAAGTAACAAATGATCATCTCCCCACCAAAATTATAAGAATTTTCAAGAAAATAGAGATAAAAGATTATGTTTGTATTGAAAATTACTCAAATTAGAAACTAATTCTTTATAAAACATATCTAATACATGTTATTTAATGAAATATAGTAAAAGAATAACAAATAGTCAAAGACAATAAAAACCTCAGAATTTGTCAATAGAACTAAGTTAACTTTGAAGTGGGTAATGGAAGGTACATTGGGACACTGATCGAAATATATAGGTACTCTGGTGGCAGATGCAGTTCTAGAACTAAGCATATATGAAACTATCATTAATAGTATAGTAAATGACAGTGCTACAATAAAAATAGGGGAAAAACAAGTAGGATACAATGTGTGGGAGAGATAGCACAGGAGTTTAAGTACTTATTGAAGTTTAAGTCTTATTGAAAGCTGACTTCAGCAATATATATCGTCCGCAGAGCACTGCCAGGACTGATCCCTGAACACAGAACTAAAAATAAGCCTTATGCACACCTCCCCAAATATAAAATATAGGAGGCATCATGCGCCCCAACTGTAAGCTATTGCCATATAGGAATTAAAGCATGGTGAGTCAAAATAAAAACAGACACTCAGATCAATGGTGTGTAACACCTCAGAAATAAATCTTTAGATATATAGATAGTAGTTATATAATAAAATAAACAACCAGAGTACAAACCAGAAAAAGCTGGCCTCTTCATAATATGGTACTGAGAATACTAGTTAGCCATATGCATCATATAAAATATGACCAAAATCTTATATCCTGCCCAACATTTAGCTCAAGGTTCACAGAATACTATTATGTTAAACTCAGATCCATAAAGCATACTGAAGAATTATAGGTAAATACAGAATCAGCCAGATTCAGGAGTGTCTTCTGTAATTTTGATCCATTGACAAAAGCGAAAAACAAATATGAGGAGACTGCATCAAACTTAAAAGCATTCTTTTCCACTGTGAAAGAAACTGTCATTAAAACAAAAACACATCCTACTAAATCAGATAATATATATCAAAGATAAATAAGGCATTCTCAAACGCAAATAAAATACTACTCCTCAAAATATGGTATGAAGAAATGAACAGTCATTCCCCCAAGGATGATATAGAGATTGTAAGAAAACACGCAACCCGGAGATTCTTCTGGTAGCGATTTATTAAGAGACCTTCTCGGGAAAGAAGAGGAACGAGGGACGAACGAGGAGGAATCCCACACCTAGCTAGGCAGCTTCCCTCCTTTTTTACCCCTCGCTGCCTCCCTACGCCCAAGTGTCTGCAGCTGATAGGTTAGTTACAGCTTATGGGCGTGGCAAGACATCCTGTTTCCTTATTAGGAGTTGTTTTCGAAGCACACAGGTATTGATTACAAAAAACGCTACAAAGCATGGTCCCTTGGAGGCTCTCCACAAGAGATTGTCAGACAGATATGTGAATAAATGCTCAACATCTTTAGTTACCAAGAAAATGCAAACCAAAAGAATAATGCACAGCCTCCCAAGTAAGAATGGACTATGTGAAAAAGGGCACACACATGACTGACATATGGTACATAAAATAAAAGGCACCGTACTGAATATTGTTGGGAATCTAAACTAGACAAATATTAGTATAGGTATTTTTCAAGAAATTAAAACTGTCATGTGGTCAAAAAATTCTACTCTTAGAAAAAATGTGAAAAACTTTCATATAACTGAATATCTCAGTAAAATGTACCTATCTGACATAAATGAGAATTCCAGTATCTCAGTTCAGCTATTGGGCAATATTTGTATTCTACTATGTTTTTCATGGAAGCTATATGATCGCCAAATTGTTTGAAAATTTTCCTTATGTATGGATGTATAAGTCATGGAATAGAAAAATCTAGATTGCTGAGAGTTCCCTTCTACCTAACTGTTTCTAGTATGCTGCAGGAGTTATACCTCTTATGTAGAATGAATTCAGGGAGAGAAGGGAATGTGCAACTCATATGAGGTAATTCCATTCTGTAAATCATTGTAATTCTTCATTATCTGTTTATTAATGCATGAAAACAGCACTGTTGCACTGTTGTCCCACTGTTCATTGATTTGTTCTAGTAGGGACCAGTAACGTCTCCATGGTGAGACTTGTTGTTACTATTTTTGGTATATTGAATACAGCACGGGTAGCTTGCCAGGCTCTGTCATGCGGGCAGGATGCTCTCAGTAGCTTTCTGGGATCTCTGAGAAGGATGGAGGAATCAAACCCGGGTCGGCCCAATGCAAGGCAAACGCCTTACCCGCTATGCTATTGCTCCAGTCCATGCATGAAAATACGCTCAAATAAATATGATATAATTTTAGTAGTTTTATGATTGCTTATAATATTGGATGGGTCCAATAGAAATAATTGTATATGTCTAAATTATACTCAATATATACATTCTTAAGGCTTTTTGGGGGGGCGGGGGGAATCGTGCCCGGTGGTGCACAAGGCTTACTTCAGCTCTATATTTGGGGATCACTCCTGGTGGTGCTCAGGAATTGAACTTGGGTTTGCCCCATATAAAACAAGATACAGAAGCTGGAGAACAGTACTGGAGGTGAAGCACTAACCTTGCACACACTCAGCCCTGGTTTGATCCCTGGCACCACACACGGCTACTTCCAGCAGTCCTTTCTGAGCACACAGCCAGAAATAAGCCCTAAACACCACTGTGTGTGTCTCTCCAAACCCTTCAAAAAGATACATTTCAGGGGCTGAAGCAACAGTAATGTGGGTAGAACATTTATGGCAACAAATTTATATCATGAAGTTTAAAACAAAGTTCATGGGCTGGAGAGATCAACTCAACTGCTCAGTATATGCTTTGATCCCTGGCACAGCATATCTTCATGAGTGTGCCGATGGCAACCCTGATCATGGAAACCAGAATAGCCCTTGAACACTGCTGGGTTGAACCCCAAACCCAAAACCCTAAAATAATTATTACAGCAGGCTGGAAAAGTAATACAGTGCTTACTTTGCAAAAGGCCAACCTGGGTTTCATCTATACCACCACTTACAATACCTGAGCACCACCAGGAGTGAGCCCTGAGCACAGCTGATGTTTAAATGCACAGAATACTATGTTTAAATATATCATGCTATTTTATATTTCTTTTTTATTTATTCTTGTCTGTTTGGGGGCCACACCCGGCAGTAATCTGGTCTTACTCCTGGCTCTGAACTCAGATGAAGGCTTAAAACTGGGTATAATATAATTTTAACATGCATATATATACACATATATATATATATCCTGGATAACTGAATGAATAAGAATATTACTAGCCAGCTATAATCTATAGCTGAAATAGTGTACTGAGTTCTTTAAAGGAATTACTAATTTAATAGATTTAATATCCACCATTAGGCTATGTTATCTATAGAAAATTCTCTTCTAAAAATTTTGCAAATTAACCTCCAAAATGGTAACTACTTACAATCCAAACACATAATTTGCAGGATGGAGAGTCTCTCAGTACATACTGAGATAGAATGAATACTTCATATTTATTTATTAGGGCTGTTGGCTCTAATCCCTTGTACAAAACAAAAGAAATTTGGCTTAAAAATTTATGAATAAAACCTGAAAATGAAAATATCCCAATTGATTATCTCCTAGCTTTTTCATAATTTTGAAAATAAATAATTTTCTGAAATTATTTTGAAATTAAATATAGTGAGTATACTTTGCTGTTATCCTGAAGTTTTAAAATATTAGTCATGTGAAAAGCTGCATGAAAAAACCTATGATAATTTTATATTTCCTTTAAAAAGGTATGCTTAGTTTTAACATATTTGTTCACAATTGCACCTAACCTAAAAAGACTTTTTTTCTAAATAATGCATAGTTTGATAACTCTATGGATTCCAGAGAATATTATTTGAAATTGAGCACTTCTTTTTTTCATTTTGCTCCTATTCAAATTTCTGCATCAAGAGTACTGAGACCTAGCAAAGTATGGCATAGACATTAAGTGTTGAGCCCTAATTAATAATTAAAGTACACTGGAGGAAACGAGACAATTTATTCTGACAGGCAATATTACCTATCTACCAGATTGCCTTCTCTTTTCAGACAAACTTCACTGCCAATGACTTTATTTCAAACATATTGCTTTTGAAATAACACCAGGGACTTCTGGGCTTCTCAGCATCTCTTGTTTACCATCTAGTGTCATGCTTAATGATCAACATTAAAGTTATTGCTTCCAAATCACCTTAATTAGAGTTGAGAAAAGCTTTAAAAAGTTCCCCTCAAAAACACAGATCATCAAATTACATGGCCCTCATATATTGTGATTAGAAAAGTTCTCATAGTGAAACCTCAGAACATTTCCAATCTAACATTCTGCAGTTCCTTTCTAAGATATGTTTTTTTTTTTACCTACAACCCATTTTCTCAGCACACTTTTTCTATGCTCTCTATATTAATAGTCTGTTGAACTGAATAGGAAAACTGAATTAAACAAATATTGCCAGGCTAAGCAATGGTTATTGGTTTTCACCTACTTAATGCTTTGCTCACACTGAGGAAATCTAGTCATCTCAGATATTCCTTCACCTCATTTAGTTGGGGATAAGAAAATATAATTACATGTAAGTATCTTACATTGCTGTAATTTAAATTGTTCTTCTCAGTAAAGGGAATCATATTCAGAAAGCACATAAATCATATTTGTAGTTTAATAAAGGAGTACATATATTGCTCTACCAACACTATGAAATAATTCTCAACACCAGAGAAGTTTCCTTTAGAGTTTTCTGAGTCACTGAAAACTCACTAGGATAACCACTTCTCTGAAACCATAGATTATTTATAAATTTTATAACTTTAAATTCATACCTTATGTATCAGTTTTGACCTGGAATGTTTTGTATGTTTGGCATATCCATGATTTATATGTTCCCTTTTAGTTTTGGCATTTCTTTCCATGATTATTCCTGAGTCAATTTTTCTTGATGCATGTGTTTGTTTCTAAGACCACACAAGGCAGCGATCAGGGGTTACTCCTGGCTCTGTGCTTGAGAATCACTTATGTTCGGGCTCAGTAGGAACCAAATGTGCTGACAGAGATTAAAGCTGTGTCAAATTCGTGTAAGGCAAGTGTCCTACCCTCTGTACTGTTGCTCCAATCCTATTGACAGATTTTTAATATACGTACAGTTCTGAATTTTTACAGCTTACATTTTAAAGTTATAAAAGCATGGGCTGGAGCGATAGCACAGCGGGTAGGTCATTTGCCTTGCACACGGCCAACCTGGGTTCGATTCCCAGCATCCCATATGGTCCCCTGACCACAGCTAGGGGTAATTCTTTTGTGCAGAGCCAGGAATAACCTCTGTGCATTGCCAAGTGTGACCCAAAAAGGAAAAAAAAAACAAAAAAAAACATAATGCACTTATTTTGGTAAGCTTTCTGACAGACATAAATCTAAATATATAACTTTTGTGAATTTCTAGCTGTGTTCAGGTTGAGTAACTTTTACTCCAATTAGATTCCTATTCTTATTCTGATAATACTTACTACATCTTATTCATATAAGAGGTTGCAAAATTGCTATTTTAGAGCGTGAAAACCTAAATTTATACACCATGACTTACAATATTGTCAAATTTAGGTTTTCATATGATGTATAAAATTAAATAAATTAAATTAATTTTATTATTTCAAAAAGCACCAGGATAAAAATTGTTCTTTTAGTTATCTGAGAGTCAAAGTCCAAAATCAAGATACTTGTAGCTGCACTCCTGAGTACTGCAAAAGAGAAATATATTTTTCATCGTCTAGGGACTGCTTGCACTCTGTGATTAGCATCCCCAGACTACTGTTACGCCAAGCTCTTATTTCCATCATTATACCTAAAATTGGTCCACCCCTTTCAGCTTAGAAAAACCATTGTAATACATTGATTTCACCCAGATAATCCAAGATCATTTCTAGCCTCACAAAGCTAAGTTAATCATATATTCAATGTTTACATGCATAAAATTATTACATATACATAATTTTGCAGTTCATATGATTAAGAAAAATTAGTTCCACTAAATTTTAGGACCCAATGGATTGGAGGACTATTAGCATACTCATATTTAAAGTTACTCTCTGTGTTGGCCTAGACTAGCACTGCTTTTGTGTGTATGTGTTTGAGTGCAAACAGGTAAGGATAATTTAATTTTTAATAACTATTTTAGATTTTGGAGGGGTTATAATTGTGTGAATATGTATGTATGTGTTTAACACATTGTTTTTTACGTCTTATGATTTTACAATGATTAAATTCTAAGAATAACTGATTAATATGTCATCAAATAAGACCCAGTAGCATAGATAATCACATATGATTATAAAGCTATTTTTTGGAAACAAAGTAATAGTGCATGTAAAACATCAAAGTGCAAGCATTTATGTGGTAATATTTATTTCTTATGTTCACAATTATTCACTACAAAATTATCATTTGAAATGAGTTCATACCATGAAAAACTTATACTTACAAGTAACTAATCAATATATATCGAGTTGAAATATAAGAGAAAATAATATGTATCTAAATAAACAAGCATAGGGTGACTAATCGTTATTTTTATAGTACAGAGTAGATCCTTATGACTTGCTCATTGCCCTGTGTTTATATTCATTATTCCAATTGCTCAACAAAAGTTATACAAAATTGTATAATTGAAAATTCCTATTATGGTGATGTAAATTTAAAAAATGGCCATATCTCAGACCAGTGACAAAGACATCAAAAGTACTGAAAATAAACCATTGCTGATACAGACACAGGGTGACGGAACTTTCATTTAATATCAGTGGCAATAGAATTATTTGGTTTACCTTTTTATGGGAAATAGTCTGAGGATGTCTTAAAATAATTAACAATAGACTTTCAAAGGAACAATTTTCCCTACTTTTTATAATCTATTTCAAGAGAACAAAAACCAGAGATGTATGCAAACTGAAGTTTTGAGTAAATAATATAATGTCCAGATATAGGAACAATTCAAATTTTTAGCAACAGATAAATAAATAAAAAATAGCTTGATATATATCATATTACATATATACACCATAATATACATATTGACTTACATATCATTATATGCAATGGCATATTATATTGCTGTAGAAAAGTTGAAATCTGGCACTATGCTGCAACTTGGAAGAAATTAAAGGGCATAATATTAACATGACTAAGTCAGAAGGAAAAGAACAAGTATTGGATGATCGGATCATCTGTTGTCTACATAGAAAAGTAAGAAATAGATAACAAATTATAAGGACAAACCCTTGGGCTTTTATTGCAGCCTGAGAGCACAAAGTAACCAGATGGGAGAGAGAAGGGGAGGTAGAAAGAGCTGGAATAGCAGTGACGTAAGATCCAAAGTGATGAGTCTTCGTATCATTGATAGTGTGAAGATGCAGCAGCTTTGTTTGTCAAAACCATGAAAATCAACACTACATTAAAGTGTCTGTACTGTCACTGTCATCCCATTGTTCATAACTTTGCTTGAGCAGGCACCAGTAACTTCTCCATTGTGAGACTTTTTGTGACTGTTTTGGGCATATTGAATACGCTAGAGCCTTGTGGGCAGGATGCTCTCAGTAACTTGCTGGGCTCTCTGAGAGGGATGGAGGAATCAAACCCAGGTCATCTGCATGCAAGGCAAATGCCCTACCCACTTTGCTATTAGTGCTTTGCACTCCAGACCTACATTAAACATATCACCAAAATTATAATAAAATATTTTTAGCTTAAAAAATTAGATTCAATAATTTTATGTTGTTAAAATGCCACTGTATTTTGTCTGCCAATATGATTTGATTTTATTGTTTTTAATTACATAGATATTAAAAGTAGCCCATTATTAATATATGGAACAAAAATGCAACTGGGGGTTATATAAAAATGTATCTATGATACCAAATCATTTAAATTTAACTTTTAGTAACAAGTAAATTCCCCCTTTTTCGATCATGTGATGAAGTACAAATTCATGACCAATAATTAACTTTTAAAATTAATTTTGTTTAAAAACTGAGGTGTTCTCTTTTTTATCTCCTATACTTGAACAAATAAAGATTCTTGTATATTAGAAGTATTAAAACTTTAGGAGTTTATTCTTAGGATTTTATAACCTGAAGGTGTCATACTTCTATTTTTCTAGCTGACTACCAAGGAAAAGATCTATTCCTATTCTTCCAGTCCTAATTCTATTATGAAATATGTCATAATGAGCATCCAATAATTATATATTAAATTTACATCACATTTTAGTACATTAATTGCCACGTTAAAGTATGGTGCTGATCGAATATTTTACATACTTATATTTAGTGAATTCAATTAGCAAACTCAAAAAATCTGCTAGTATTCAAATAAAAAGAAATATGCTCTTTTCATTCTTTAATGAGTACTAACATAACAAAGATTTATTTAAAAATATTTGTGGGGATTTGATAGTTAGATAAATGAGGGCAAAACTCATTTTTCTGTGATTTATTTTAAACAGAATATCTACCTAAAGTGTTGGAGGTAAAATGAGCTAGTTTTAAGAAGATAGATTCACCAACATTCCCAATGTTATTGTTCCTTTTATTTTTTCTATGTACATAGAGGCATACACTAGTTTTCATGATAGTGCACATTCCTACACTGCTGATGGTAGATAACCACAGTTAAAAATTTGCACAAATGGGACCTGAGTCATAGTAGAGGTAGGGTGCTCGTCTTGCAGGCACCTGACCCTAGTTCAATAGGCAGCACCCCATAAGGTCCCCCAGCCCTCTTGCAATAATTCCTGAGTGCAGAACTAAGAATAAGCTTGGGCTGAGGGATTGCTACTGGTTCTGTGTGAAGGATCACTTCCTCGGGCCTGGAGTTATAGCACAGCGGGTAGGGCATTTGCCTTTCACACTGCTGACCCGGGTTTGATCCAAGCACTGCCAAGAGTAATTTCTGAGTACATGCATGAGCCAGGAGTAACCTGTGTGCATCACAGGTGTGACCCAAAAAGAAAAAAAAAATAACTTTCTCTGGTGTTTGGGAGACCATATTGGGTCTGAGGACCCTACCCAGGTCCACCACCATAAATGGGGTCAGGTCCATGAAAAAGGCGAGCAATTTAATAGCATTACTCTTTTCTGACCCCAAATTTTCAAATATTTTAAATCTTGAAAGTGTTAAGATTATTCATAAGTGTAATCATGAGTGAGAAAATAAGGAATATTTTCTGTTAATATAAAAATCACCTGCACCACAAATATATCATAGAAAATGACCCACTCCTTGTCTATTAATCTGCATTTGCAAAGACTTTCTCATCTTACCTCAATGTGGTTAGGCTGAAGTATACCATCTGTATTCGTTTTCTTTAATTTTTATTACAATTTCTCATCAACATTTTAGGTCATCATCTTTAAATAAGTTATTTTCTGCCCTTTAATCTAATAATATAAACAAGTTTATGTCAAATTATGGAAATGTGAAGCACATAATCAACTAAAATGTTTCTTAGCAATACCAAAGACTAACACTTAAAAGGGTAATTAATACACAGCATATTTGTAACTAATGTACCACCTGTCTACTTAGCCACAAGTATGCAGAATTTGAAGTTCAAAAAATTCTGCTACTTTTAAATTTTTTTTGGTGTTTGATGCATCACCTTATTCTTGTTCACAGTAATTTTAAATTTCCTGCATAGCAAAATGAAGTTTTCAACAGTCCATATCACTTTGTTGTCTGGTTTTCACTGTGGATGGTGACCTTGATACTGCTTTTCTTGGTGTATTATCAATAAAGGTCTCATGGGCCTCAAGGCACTTTAGCACTGGTGATATCTCATTCTAAAATAGATCTGACATTGTCATTATTCATTCAGAGACGTCTATGCTTTTAACCTACTTCATATTTTTACTGGACATCAAATGTTACAATAATAGAAGACATTTTTTTCTTTAAAATATCTTCCAGTTATTTTATGAATCACTGAATGCCACACCACATATGTAATTATGGAAAATCAGAATTTCTTTTATTCCCTCACATGCTTTATATAATAATTTGAAATAAATTTAACATTTCTTTGAAATGGAATTACTTTTCTCTTATGACATTATTTATCATTCAAGATGATCAAAGTTTTTAAAGTACCTAAGGAATATGCAAGCAGAGTCTCTTTTTAAATATCTCTTGATCTTATCCAAAGAGGAAATTTTGCTTCCTGTGCTGTCACTTCAAGTCATCGCTGAATCAGAAATACTGCTACATAAGGTCAGGCATACTTCCTGCTTTTGAATTTGATTAAATTGCTGAATTTATAATAATGTAACTCAGGATTTATAAACCCTAACGATTTAAGTGTCTGCTTAGTGGGTTTTCCCTGAATGCTAGAATAAGGCTCTGAGGATCCCAGAGGCAAGCTGCTCTGATAAGCTGTCTTTTGCTAACATAACACGAAATTATAGCAACAGAAGACTTAAAAATAGGAGAGAATATCAATAAAGCCTTAAGTATAAACATATTTGTAACCCTACACCGTTTGGGCTACTTCATATAAAATACTCTACATACCTTACTAAAGAAAATACGGTTATGAAAATGAAACAAAGTACACTAATTTTATGAATCTGAATAAGTTATTCAGTCACATACAACAAACACTATATACTTTCCTTTACTTGGCTTTACCAGTAGCTATGACTTTGTCCATAATAAATTTTCTATACAATATTATTATCAGTGTAATTCTATAAAGTCAATACAATGAGGTTATTGTCATATTGTAAATGTGAAATGGTTGATTGCATATTTTAAAAATTTGTATTGACATTAGATAATTTAAGTATCATAAGATACGCTCAGATAGCTCCAGAAAATTTAGAGTAAATAAAAGCAGTGCAATTAAATTTATATGTAATTTATTAGAATGTTGATTATATCTAGCATAGTTTTTGCATGCATGCAAAGTATTATTATTCATTAAATATTACTAAAAGAGAAAAAAAATTTAAAAGTTTCACATTCCACTATTATAATTGCAAACAACATCATATTCTATATAATTAAATCCAGCCTTCCGGAGACAAGAGATAGTAGAGTAGGTAAGAAGCTTGCCTTGTACACAGCCAACACGTTTCAATCCCTAGAACCGCAATTATTTGTCCTGAGCCTTGCCAGGAGTGATCCCTGAGTGCAGAACCAGTAGTAAGTCCCAAGTAAAACACAATTTGGCTACCCAAAAAATATCCAGCCTTCTATGCTTTTCAATTAAAGCGGGCACTAAAACTTATCAGAAAAACATGTAGTATTTGTGAAAGTAAGGGAATTAATTGAAATGTATATATACAGAGATAACAGACTAATTTAATTAGAATATATATATATATATTTTTGCTTTTTGGGTCACACCCGGCATTGCACAGGGGTTACTCCTGGCTCATGCACTCAGGAATTACCCCTGGCAGTGCTCAGGGGACCATATGGGATGCTGGGAATCGAACCCGGGTCAGCCGCGTGCAAGACAAACGCCCTACCCACTGTGCTATTGCTCCAGCCCTAATTAGAATATATTTTAAAATGACATACAGAAATGTCTTGTTTCCTGGCATGAGGAATCTGTTTCAAAAGTTATAAAATATAGTTACTTTTATACTATCTCCTTTACCTGAAAATTATATGAATATATAGTATTTAATGTATCAAATTGTATTGACTGTAAGTGCAAGTATTAAAGAAGCATTTAAATATGGATTATATTTTGTTTCCCAATTAATTTAAAGTCTAAGTGGTCACCTTTTAAACTTGAAATTTTGGAATAAATTTATTTTGTGTTTATATATTTCTGATTTCTACCAATCCAAGAATGAATTCTGATTACATTAAGACAAGCAGTGAATCTAGTGAGGAAAGATTATATAAAAAGAAGAAACTTTGATTTATGTAAGACTACCGTCAGTCAAATTAGGAATGTTATACATTCCCTAGAATTTGAAATACTCAGTATAATTCAAAGGAAATATAAAGTAGCGATAAACGGTGTTACTCATTTTACATAATTTATTGTGTAACAAATATTATGTCAAATATTATAAATAAAAATAAATGAATTTTTGAGGTCTGTTTATTTTATTTATTGATTGATTTTTCTCTTTAGATTTAGTTACAGATTGGTTGAAGATAACCAACTGGAAATATTAATACAATGCAATAATTGTGATGGCATACCATCAATTTAGGACTGGATCAATAGCACAGAGGGTAGGGCATTTGCTTTGTGCCTGGCCGACCTGGATTCAATTTCTTCGTCCCTCTCAGAGAGCCCGGCAAGCTACCAAGAGTATCCTGCCTGCACAGCAGAGCCTGGCAAGCTCTCCATGGCGTATTCGATATGTCAAAAACAGTAGTAACAAGTCTCACAATGGAGACATTACTGGTGCCCGCTTGAGCAAATCGATGAACAACGGAATGACAGTGCTACAGTGCAGTGCTACCATTAATTTACAAACTACAGGATGAGGGGCCAGAAATGTACAGAGCATTCAGCACTCACCTCCCATGTGTCCTACCCAGTTCGATCCCCAGTACCACATTTTATTCCCCAAGGACAGTCAGAAGTTATCCCTTTGACTGAGCGAGGAGTAAGCCCTGATGACCAGTGGATCTGGCCACCTTCGAAAATTTAAAAACAAAGGGAATATAAATTATAAAACAAAAACAGCTCAACAGTCCTGCACAGTCTATCTGCTTTACTATCTATCAGAGAAACGTTTGAGCTGAGAAGAGGTTTTCTCCATTACACAGGACACATCTTCTTCCATCTTCATTGCTGTCTTCTAAACTTTCATCCACTGCTTGTTCATAAAAGTTTAGTGTTTATTTACAACTGAACTATAACTTGCGACTCCAAGAATTTATAATTCTCAAAGATCTAGGAAGAAAACACAGACACCATTCTTTTTTTTTCTTCATTCAAAAAATGGAACACAATAAAAATGCATGAAAAAATATAAAGAGAATAGGAATAAGACACTTGTTTTGTGTTTAGGTAAACTTGTACACCTCTTGCATGAACCCTGGGCAACTAACTAGCATTAATCCCTATGCACCATTAGCTATAACCAACCCCCCTCAAAAATGAAATGATATTGTGGCTGAAGCAAGAGTACAGAGGGTGTTTGCCTTATACATCATCAGCCCAGGTTTAATCCAAGACCCAGATCTGGGCCCTGAATCCTGAGCCCATATCCAAAAATAAGCCCTGAGCACTGCCCAGAACAAACAAAATTCTATTTTTAGTAAAGAAAGTGAATGAGGCAAATACTGCATGACATCAGCAACTGGCATCAGAAGTGTGACTAATAAATATAATCACAAGTATTAACTCCCATTATTTTCAGAGCTTACCTTTATACTGTTAATATCTGACTCATAAACTGTTATAACATTAATTGATTTTCATAAATCCACACATTTATAGATTTTAAATAATTTTAAGTTATTAAAGTTGAAATATTTTTAAAATTTCACTTTATATCATAAAAAGTGATTTGACTCTGACAACACTCTGTCCTATCTTTATTAGAAAAAGTTACAAATTCATAATTAATGGCATAATTTTTTCCTTTCTGTGTTCCTTAGTTCATTTAAGTCAGTATCATATTTGTTATTAGATAGAATGGGGCATAAAATATAGATATTGCCTCTGGTGTCTTTCTTAGAAAAGAATACCTTGTAAAACAGATGCCTAGTTCAAGATATACTTAGTAAAGATTTTTTTTCTGCTTCTTTAGAACCAAACATTATAGAGGATATTTTTGTTGGGTGGGACCAATAAAATTTCATTTCCAAATAATTCTTATTAAAGAGCAAAGAGGTTAAAATGATAGTACTTCATCCAGAGCAGCATCCGATAGCAATGCACCAGGACTGCGAACTGGGCTACAACTCTGTACTGCCTGGGGGTGGATTTTTTTCCCTCCCCACCCTGTCTTCCTGCATGGAAAGCAGCGGGCTGGCGGCACCCACGTGGCAGGCGCCATCTTCTATGACTCCAAACCCAGAGGTATTTGGTTTTTACTTCTGGGGCTCCCAGGAACTCATGGGAAGGGGGCGTAACCGGAAAAAAATATTGACAAAAAAGTTCATTTAGGACCCTCTGCGCCTAAAGACTTTGATTCCAGAGACCTAACACATTCGGGCATCCAGCGCAGCTTCTAATAGCAATGCACTGGGTCTGCGAACTGGGCTGCAACTCTGTGCTGCCCAGGGGTGGATTTTTCCTCCCCACCCTGTCTTCCTGCACAGAAAACAGCGGCGGTGGCGGCGGCACCCACATAGCAGGCGCCATCTTCTAAGAGTCCTAACCCAGAGGTATTCGATTTTTACACTTGGGGCTCCCAGGGACTCATGAGAAGGAGATGTAACCAGCACGCCCTCGGCCCAGATGAATTCGGAGCTGCTGAGAGTGAAGCGGACCCTCTGCGCCTAAAGACTTTGATTCCAGAGACTTCTTACAGCAATGCACTGGGACTGTGAGCTGGGCTATGCAATTTCTGGCAGAATTTTCCCTGGACTTTATACAGAAATCCAAAACCGCGCGGACTCGGACTTAACATTTATAATTGTCAGCAATGTGAAACGGTTCCTTTTGAACAGGTCTGACTTAGGGGGGAAACTCCAAATAATAACAGTAAGTTTTTGTTGAAATATTGAAGGTTATTAATGTAGCAGCCACCTCTCTGGACTGTGAACTAAGCAAAAGCCCCACGCTGGCCGGCTCGGCATGGCATACACCATACTATGAGGCGCGGGAAGGGGGAAGAGGGGAAAAAACAAAAAAAAAAAGGGAAAAGGAAAAAGGAAAAAAAAAAGAGAGAGATTTATCTCTCTTGTAGCAGTGGGGCTACATATCTCTTCATTTCCAGCAATGAAAAACTAATTATCAAATGTAGTAGGTCTGTCTCTCTTGGGTGGAAACTCCAACAACTATAGTGAGTTTTGTGTTGAATTATGGAATGTAATCAAGGTAAAGAAAAAATGAAGTGAAATTCATTAGTTATACAGTAGGGGGTGGGGGGTGGGGGCGGGGGGTATACTGGGGTTTTGGGTGGTGGAATATGGGCACTGGTGAAGGGATGGGTGTTTGAATATTGCATAACTGACATAGAAACCTGAGAACTTTGTAACTTTCCACATGGTGATTTAATAAAAAGTTAAAAAATAAATAAAAAAAATAAAATGATAGTACTTAATGCTTTGGAATCATATGGGGTGCCAGGAGCCTAATTTGGCTCAGCTGCTGGATTGATAGCATAGTGGGTAGGGCGTTTGCCTTGCATGCAGCAAACCTGGGTTCGATTCCTCCATCTCTCTCAGAAAGCCAGGAAAGCTACCGAGAGTATCCCGCCCGCACGGCACAATCTGGCAAGCTCCCCATGGTATATTTGATGTGCTAAAAACAGTAACAAATCTCACAATGGAGACATTACTGGTGCTACTCGAGCAAATTGATGAACAATGGGAGGACAGTGCTAGAGTGCTAATTAATACTCTATTTTCTTATTTTTTAAATTTTATTGAATCACAGTGAGAGAGTTACAAGGTTTCATATTTGGTTTACAATCTCACAATGATCAAACACCCATCCCCCCACCAGTGCACATTTCCCACCACCAATATCCTGGGTATACCCCCCCTTTCCCACCCTCTCCCTGCCTCTATGGCAGACACTATTTCCCATACTCTCTCTCTACTTTTGGGCATTATGACTTGCAACACAGACACAGAGAGGTCATCAGAATTATATCATATGCTTAAATTAAAAGCATGACACCTGAGAAAGAATTAAAGTTTTTTCTTTTTGAGTCACACTCAGCAATGCTCAGGGGTTACTCCTGGCTCTGCACTCAGAAATCACCCCTGGCAGTGCTCAGGGGACCATATGGGATGTTGGGAATCAAACCTGGGCCGGCTGTGTGCAAGGCAAACGCTCTACCCGCTATGCTATTGCTCCAGCCCCAAAAGATTTAATATTTTTTCTCAAAATCTATTGTTGACATTTGTAAGATAAATGTTGAAAATCACATCTAACAGTACAAAATATAAATTGAATTAATGTCTCTGTATCACTGTATCAATGTCATTCCATTGCTCATTAATTTGCTCGAGCGGGCACCAGTAACGTCTCCACTGTGAGACTTGTTACTGTTTTTGGCATATTGAATACCCCATTGTTAGCTTGCCAGGTTTTGCCATATGGGCTAGATACTCTTGGTAGCTTGCTGGGCTCTCCAAGAGGGGTGGAGCAATCAAAACCAGGTCAGTTGCATGCAAGGTAAACGCCCTACCAACTGTGCTATCTCTCCAGGCCGAGAATTAGTTATATATCACCTCTAGTTATTGATAATCAAAAAATTTTGATAAAGTTTTGAAAACATAGTTTTTTCCTACTGCTTTAATTCAACAGTATTGTTAAAAGTTGAAAAACATATCTGTACACCATCTCAAACACATGAAAATTGTGTCAAACAGACTCTACATTGTATTCAACAAATCTTGCCATATGTATTGTGTGTGTGTTTGTGTGTAAAACATGACTACTTGTTACCTGCTATTTTAATGTTGTGACCTTCTAATTATTTTAAAGCTCATTAGATCTTTATGGATATGTTTTTTACAAGCTAAAGGAAAAAAAGACTTTAGTAAAAGTCTTCGGAGTTTTTTAAAAATATGTCCTTATTAAATCATTCTTAAGTGTGTATTATTGCATTTATTCATTCAGAAGCATTATGCCATCAATACTGATAAGTCAAAGAAAGAAATTATGAACAAATTAATTACTGAGAAGTGATCATTGTTTGTCTTCTAGTGCTTCATTCTTCCAGATATCAGTAGCATATATGCTGAGTGATGGAAAAGTGATCTGGGAAGAATAAATCTTGTTCGGAAAAATCAGTTATGTGTCACATTCAGACTCCTAAACTTTCACATAATTAAAGCCTGTCTAGCCAGTTTTACAAAAAGTTCGTTTTTTGACGACTTGTTTTCAAGAAGAGGTCGCCAATGTATTTATATTCCAAAATTTGTGAGTTCTAAATCTCTCTCCCTCTTGAACTAGATGTGAAGGGTGACTGTCACCTACTCTACAATTACAGCTCCTGTATGATTTGCTAGTCAGCAGTGTGAGGAGATCTGTATCTAGACTTGGCACAAACGGATTGTGTTATGGGAGTCCTGGGGAACATTCACGACGCTTGTGCTCTGGCAGCTGCTGTGCTGGTTTTTCTTTTTTCCCTGTTTCAAAGACTGGCCGTGACAGTGGCAAAGACAGTCAGTGATTTAAGAGTGAAGGATAGCACTGCTGTTATAGCTGTGGAGTCTATGATGAATAGAGAGATGGCGAGCAAGAATGAAAGAAGATGTGAAATAAGAGAAGAGCGAGAGAAAGTGACAGATTTAAAGGCGGTCTCCAAACTAGCAGACAGCTTAGCTGGTGAAGTAAACATCACAATTTTAATTTTGAGAGATTTTATGGGATGTCATTCTAACTTTTTTTGAATCATGGCCTCAATATAAATCACCATCTATTAACAATTCCACTAGCCTGGAAAGGTTCTTACCTTTCCCTTGACATTTTGACCTTTCACTTTTGCTGAAAGAGAACATACCATGTTGTTTCAAATAGAAAGTAGGAAATAAGACATCATCATAAATGTTAAGGCATCGTGGTCAACTTTCATTGTTTATTTAAATTATAATGTTGCAGCATATTTTTATTTCCTTAACAAACTGTTATTAAAATGCTCAAAAACAACCATGGATTTAATAATCTATTATTATGTAAATAATCACACAGAAACATAGCATAACTGTGAAATTCTTATAGCAGTGATTTCTGTAAGCACAACAAAAGAAACATACTCTCACTCCACTGTTCTTTGAGTCTACTTGAATTTTAAAGTGTTTGTAATCTAAAGATCAGTTAAAATAAACTGTTAGTAAACAAAAAAAAGGAGAAAAAAAGGCAGCATATACTATAGGCCAATAGGAAAATTTCTGTGTTTTAGGTAAATTCAGAAGGGGAAATGTAGTAATCACCTTTTTTGGTGATGAATGGAATACATTTACCTAACACATGAACATAATAAACCATTTTAGAAAGGTTCCAATTTTGACTCTGAACTTAGTTTAATAACTAGACATGCCTATTTGATTGGAGGGCTCAAGTTGCTTACCATATGAGGATGTCATTATGAAGGAACTCATTTTGGAAATAGAATATAAGGAGACAACTACATCACCTCTGACAGTAATACCACAGGGTGAAAGAAGTGTCAGTCTTCATAAAGGCAGCTCACATTTTGAACAGATGTAATGTATTTGTACTATGGAGAAGTATTCGCTCTGCCAAAAGGTAATTTTGTCATGACAAAAAATATTTGTAGGGGCTGGAGCGATAGCACAGTGGGTAGGGCATTTGACTTGCATGCGACCGACCCGGATTTGATTCCCTATGTCCCATATGGTCCCCCTAGCACTTCCAAAAGTAGTTTCTGAGTAAAGAACCAGGAGTAACCACTGAGTATTGCCGGGTGTGACTCCAAAAGCAAAATAAATGAATAAATGAATAAATGAATAAATAAATAAATAAATAAATATTTGTAAACATTGGGAGTAAAGTATCAAGCAATAATATCGAGACTGATGTGTATCCTTCTGAGGCTTCCTAGAGGGTGTATGTAAGTAATAAAAAATATATATATATTACATTTAGAGTATTAACTAAACCCAGAAAATGTCAACATGTGCAGTGTGGAGAGTACAGAGGGTGCTGTGGCTTAACAGTGTGACTCAGCATCACCTGGACATACTGTTACAGTCCCCATGGTGTAAGGGTAGACATGGGTCCTACGAAAGTGGCAGCACACAGTCTCAGTGGGCGGGTGCTGGCACATCCACATTGGCTTTGCCTGAGAGGCAGAACATCAGGACTCAAGTATCTATGAGAAGACAAGCAGAGAGGCATATTGCTGAAATACTATCTTCACACACACACACATACAATAATAACAACAGCAACAATAACTATACCCACATCTGGGTAATCACAGAAGTAGTTATTTGGAGCAAATGTTGAAAGATCAAGGCAAAGACATACATGTGCTAAGTAGTTTAATTTATTCAAATCACGACAAGATGACATACGTAGTGTTTTTAAACAATATAAATTGTTTTACACATTTCTGTAACCTGAGAATCTAAGTTCTTAGTGTTAATCTATTTAATGTCTGATGAAAGCCTGTTATTTTTTAAAAAGACAGACATAGCATAAAGCACTATCAAATGCCAAATCCAGAGAAATTCTGCTGTAATATCTATAGGAATTCCATATATCCCTTCCTGAATCAAGGTTTTGGGATCAGGTTCCCAGGAGGCTGTTCTAGGAGCTGAAGTGATTTCCTTCCTTCGGTCATCTTACCTACCTTTCTCAAGCCTTCCCATTTTCTGGCCCAGGAATGTGTCATATTTAAAATTTTTAATTTAAAGGTGTTTTCCTGTTTAAATTATTAGGGACCAGAGCAACAGTACACTCAATAGGACATTTGATTTGCACATGGCCCAGCGGAGTTTGATCCCAGACATTCAATATAGTCCCCCAAACACCACCAGGAGTAATTCCTCTGCACAGAGCCAGGAGTAATCCCTGAGCATCTACATGTGTGCACACCCCCTAGAAAAACGTTCCTTAACATTGTTTAAGGAAGACAATGAAACAGCCAGAAAATTCACTTAAACCATACACTCCCTTGGTGTTGTGATAAATTCTAACCATATTTCTTTTCAGATTCTATACATTTCATTATTTGATTAAGTAGAAAAGTCTAGCTCATAAATTATAAATGATCTCAGATTACATTTGTTCAATAAGTGTAATATGTTAAAGTCCTAATTATTTTAATTAGTTAAGTTGCTTCCAACAGCATGTTTTATTAACAGGTAGCTAGCTTTGTGAGAACAGATGTTTATTTATAGCAATAGGGTGTTTAGTGATAAGGCAGTGAACTATAGAACTATATTATGACATTTCAGTTTACAAGCTATGCAAGTTTCAGCAAAATAATTGATCTGTAAAATCCTCAGTTTTCACTTATAAAATTATATATATAACAATAGTAATAAAATCTATAATAACAATGATCAGGATGATAAAAGTGATTATTTGATGTTATTGATAAAGATTAAATATGAAATATCTGTGAAAACTAAAAAGATGTTTACACATATTAACTGTCCACTAAAAGTTAATTTCACTGTTTTTATGGCTAATTAACAAACATGTCAGGTTTATCTAAGTTAATTGTACACATTTCAATATAAATAACATTTAACATCATTTATAATCAAAATGCATAAATAAGCTACCTTTACATTTTAATTTATATACTTGAAAATAAACATGTATCTGAATTAATAGCAAAGTATGTAAAATATCAAATTTCCATAAATGAGTTGGCTAATATATTTAATTAAACCATAACAAAAATAACACAAAAATTATAACAAATTCCCACATTATGGTGTAGAATAAGCCGAAGTTGGATGATTTTGGAAACAAAATGCTTACTATTTCAAGGTTTTAATCTAAATACCTCTTATAAATTTTAATGATAGAAGTAACTTGTTCCATTATCCATGGTATACTCCTGTCTAAATATCAAGACAATACATATTTTGTCATTTTCTACAAATATACATAATAAAAAGGATTCTCAACTTTTGAAGACATTTATACTAAAGTATTGTTTTTCTTTTAAGATAATTTAATAAAATAAATGATACAGTTAACAGCAATCTATGAAATCATATAAAATAATTTAACTTAAATGCATGGTACAAATATTAATTGTATAAATCAAATAATATTACTACTGTGGAAAAACTATTCTGGAATACATAATACTATATATAGAATATATTATATTTATGATATTCTCAAAGACATTTACTCTGGACAAAACCATTAACCTCTAATGGTTGATAATTTGAGACACTAGAATTTAAATAAGAATTATGAAAGTGATTACAGAGAAAGCAACAGTTTAGGTTAATACTAATTCAATCTATCTTTCCTTAACAGGAAATATTTTGATGTACAAAGGGACTCTAGGGAAGTATGTGCACAGAACAAAAATAACATGTGAAAACTCAGGAGAAAGTGATCATCTTCTAACCTGGTCTTGAACTTCCAACTTATAGAGCTGGGGAAGGACTTATGTTTGGGAAATAATACAACTAGTATATAGTAAAGTACTTGCTATAAAATTATGTTTATTATTTTAGTTTTAATTATGCATTGGATGAGGAAGCATGAAGCATGGGATTAGACCAATGTTATCAAATACAGATATAGATAGTAGATAGATAATATTGAAAGTACATTTAAAAGACCCCTCTTAAAGCCTGAGTCTTCCTTAAGGCAGTAATTTATATAGAGGACAATCATGAAAGGGTCAGAAATAATAGAAAAGTTAAACATCATTTATTTTCCTATAAATAAAAGATGTAACCAAACTAGTGATGCAGTGCCTGCATTATGCTGACATACACACTCCTAAGACTTATGTTGAAAGCTGGGTACAGGAAAATAATGTGCAATTGTGCATTGTTTTGAAGGATGATGTTGCACTGTGTTGCACTGGCCTTGCTGACTTAATCACTGTAGTTTATTGAAATATACTGTACAGGTAAATTTTTGTTGCAGAACGTTTTCATTGAACAGAAGAGATAAAGATTTTATATTGCCTATGGTCTATTATTCTACAAGCTCTTAAAATTTCAATTGTATTTAGCTGAAGACAAGGTTGTATGTTGAAATTTATACTGTTCTGAAAAAATTCTGTTAATCAAAGTAAGAAAATTTCTTCTGAGTTTAACTCAATTTTGCTTTAGTTTTTTAAATAAATAACAAAATAAAATAGATGCATTTTTTTTGTATATAATAGCTTGGGTTTTGTATTCAGACCACTAGAAATCAAGCAGAATGTTGTTCTCAGTTATCTAAGTGCATATGCAATTTATTCATATGTAGTATTTTAATAAAGAAAAAAATTTAAGAAATCAACATTTATCATTTAAAATAATATTACATAGGGCTGAGAAATAGTATATTTGGTAGGTTGCTTGTCTTTTATTCTACTTACATGGAATAATACCACCAGGAGTGATCTCTAAGTGCAGAGGCAGAAATAAACTCTGAACACAGCTGGATGTGGTCCAAAATTTAAAAATAAAAGTTAATATTAACTAATATAGTGTTTATGTCCAAAGCCATTCATTTAATATAATTGTGATTGATTTTTTAAAAGTATTGAATACAGAAAATTCTATAAAAATATGATAATTATGCTATGAAATTGTAATATTCTCCCTCATTATTATGGTGACCCTGATGACAGATTTATTATTGTACTTGACAATCACACTAATTCCTTTATCAGCTAGAAATGAACTTTTATTTATTTATTTATTTATTTACTTATTTATTTATTTATTTATTTTGATTTTGGGGTCACACCTGGTGACGCATGGATTACTCCTGGCTCTGCACTCAGGAATTACTCCTGGCAGTGCTCAGGGGACTTTATGGGATGCTGGGAATCGAACCCGGGTTGGCCACGTGCAAGGCAAAGGCCCTACCACTGTGCTATCGCTCCAGACCCCAAAGTCTAGTTTTTATTTTTGTTTGTTTTTTTTTTTTAGAAATGAACTTTTAAATGACTTAGAGTTTATCTGCTAAGTTGCATTTCTTTATTATAAGAAATATCCTTCTCCCTTTGAATCTGGACGACAGAGTTTCTAATGATACCTCAACTATCTTGGGACCAGGAAGAACATATATTTTAATATATGGAATGCACAGGTATTGCTTCTCTCTCTACACTCAGGAATTACTCCTGTCAGTGCTCAGAGGGCCATATGAGATGCTGGGAATTGAACCTGGGTCGGCCCCGTGCAAGGCTAATGCCCTACCCACTGTGCTATTTCTCCAGCCCCTCATGATTCTTATAGAACGTGTAATAGTTGATATATTTCTTCAAGAGTTTTAAAATTACATAAAAACATCAAATGGCTTGATGGCTGTAATTAAGAAACAAAAAAAGCTAATTGTTAAATAAAATAGAAACTCTGTTTACTAAATAGTATGGCTATGAGAAACTTTAGAATTTGCCCCATCTTTGCTTTGTATGAATAATAGGAGTGGTCAAAAAAATAAAGATAACACATACTGAAAAAAAGTTCTGTACAGTTATAGTCCATATTTGGTCACATCTATTTGGTAAGAAAACATAGATTTTAATCTTTTAAACAAATCCCTATTATACATCCCATAGAAAGTCACATATAAAAATGAATTATATAGAATAAATGTGAAGTACTGTTTTGAGGAAAAACATGTAATTATTTAATTTATGTAACAAATACCTTATATTGAAGCTGAGTAATTATAACTTAAAGTCAGCAAATGAAATACCTGTGAACTCAAGCGAACTCAACCCTTAAATAAACAGTTCAATATTTTCAGGTTTATACATAACAGTTCATATTATTTAATGTAGTTACCACACAATATAAATAAACTGAAACATATTTGCCATACAAATTTTATGGTATCTAAAATTCTGTGATATTTGGAGCTGGAGGAATAGCACAGCGGGTAGGGCGTTTGCCTTGCACTCGGCCAACCCAGGTTCAAATCCCAGCATCCCATATGGTCCCCTGAGCACCACCAGGAGTAATTCCTGAGTGCAGAGCTAGGAGTAACCCCTGTGCATCGCCAGGTGTGACCCAAAAAGCAAAAAAAAAAATAAATTCTGTGATATTTGAGTACATGTTTATAAGGATAATTTTTGATAATGGTTTATCTAGAGAAATCCAAATTAATTTCTTTGAGGAATAGAAGAAATGTAGTCTCAGAGACAGTTTAGATAGCTAACTCCATCTGTAGTGCACTTTCCAGTATTGGTGTGGATGTGGGGAGACTGGCCTCACATGTGGGGGGAAAGGCAGCTGAGATAGAGAAGGGAACACCAAGCGGAGGATGTGGGGAGGACCCATTCAGGTTGAAAGATGAGTGCAGAAAGTAGACTATAGACCGAACATGATGGCCACTCAATACCTCTATTGCATAATACAACACCCAAAAGGAGAAAGAACAAAAAGGAATGCCCTGCTGCAGAGGCAGGGTGGGGTTGTGGGGGATGGGGTGGGGGTGGTGAGTGGGAGAGATACTGGGAACATTTGTGGAGGAGAATGGGCAATGGTGGAGGGATCGGTAAATGATCACTGTATTACTGAAATGCAAACACGAAAGTTCATAAGCTTGTAACTATACCTCAAGGTGATTCACCAATAAATTATTTTAAAGGTATAAAAATTTACATGTATGTACTATGTGTACATACATATATATATGTACTATATAAATGTACATATATAAGTTTTATATAGAGGTATCAAAAATTTCTCTGATTTATCAGCATATAAGGTATTTATAAAAAGATCAAATGCATGAATAAGTTGTTGAAGATATATTGTAGAATTAGAATAAAGGTGGAACGTACATACAAATATATAAAAATAATTTTACTTAAAATATCACTTTAATTAATTATTTTTAGGAATCATTCAAGTTGTTGCATTTTGTTATTATTAAGTATTTTCTAGTTAGGATGAACCTCTATCCTTTTAGTTAGCTTGATGGATTCAAAGTTTTCCCTTTTTAACCAAGAAAGAATTTCTGATTCATCATCTATGTGCTCCTACCAGATGCTGTGGTTCACTCACAAATCTGGACCCTTAACATGGAATAATAAAAGTATACTAGGATTTTTCTATAAACTTTATTTTACTCTGGGTTTTTAAAAGAAAGAGCTAGATATAGTCTATTTGTTCCTGAAATTGATCATTATAGATTTAGCATTTCAACGATGTATTTTTCATGAGATTTTTTCCAGAAATACATGACCAGTCTATATCTTCATAATAAACTACTTAAATTACTTTGTCAATACACAAAAGGTTTTGAATACATTCATGAATTATTTATAATTAGAATTTTTCTGATACATTTTTAAAGCCATGTTTGACTCATACATACTTGATAGCTTGAAAGTATTTTACATTTTCTTTGGTATGTTTATTTTATTTATTTATTTATTTATTTATTTATTTTTGCTGTGCTCAGACCTTACTGGTTCTGCCTACAAGAATCACCCCTAGTGGGCTTAGGGGACTATTTTTGTTGCAAGACCCACACTGCACTATCTTGTGGCATCAAATTTGAAATGTTTAATTTAAATGATTGTAAATTCTATGCCTCCTCCTTCCAGAAATTTCCAATACAATTATTAAATTTTTGGATGAGTGTTGACATAAAGGTATGTGAAATCATTCCGTTAAAGCCGATTTTAGCAGAGCTAGAACGAGACTCCAACACCTTAGTTTCACCTTTCATTACTTTCGTCACCTCCAAACCCCTCCTCAGTAGTTACTGCATTAAATGTTGCATAAAGAAAGTCTGATGTTTGGGATACATAATTTTAAGGCAGAATGATTGACATGAGATGTAAATTAAATAATAATGAAGAATTAGTCTTGTGTCCTTAACCAGAAGAATCGATAGCGTGTCATCATTAGTTGCTGCTGTTTTCATATGCCAATTGTGCAGTTTCCTTCCATACTAGAAGTTGCTGACTCAGGCTGTGCAACAAAGTTGATGTAAACCGTTTGTGGAAAAAAAGATATTTTAGACACACTGGTCTCAGATGCCAGGATGGATGACGGAGTGAGATATAATCCTTTCCTGTTTAATGGAACCCAAAACAATCTACATTCTATAAGTCATTTGATTTTTCCCCTCTGTAGAGCTATCAGATAGCAATGAGCTCTCTGGGGACTTCATTCGTGCTGAGATTGCACTACCCAGTGATTACACTGCTGAATCAGTCTGTAATCAATCTTGCATCCTACTGATCTTCTTTGGAGTTTTTCCTTTTGATCACCAGCTAATGGGAAACACAGCATGCTAAAGAATGATATAGTTTCATCTAATTGTAGCTTCTTTAAAAAGGCCTCTGGGTATACTTGTATTCACCTTTCAATAAAAGTCCTCATTATGTAGCCATTTTTTAATGTCAAAAAAGATAATTATTTATAGTTATCTTGATTTATCTTGAGTATGAATGCATCATTAAAAACTATAAATACTCAAAAATAAAGTTTTCTATGATTAAAATGTGTTTTTCACTGCTCTTCCTTTTTTATTGTGGTCAGTGTAGGTAGATATAGTTACAGACACTAAAGATATGTAGTGAAATAGAATTTATGATTAGAATGAACACTTTCCAATTTGCAGATGCAATAAAGAAACATATTTATATGTATCAATAGTTTTAAAGTGCAATAGAAGATATTCTTTTACCATTTGGATAATTAATGGGTATAGTTTATAACAAAAATGTGAAGATAAATCTTAATCTTTAGTTACTACAAAATTATATATAGATAGATAATAGATGTATTATAAGTATAATAGAGTGCTTTGTGTCACAAAAATACATAGGTAGAAGATGAAAAAGAAATGGAAGCAAGTTAAGACAAAAATTTGTATTATTAGAAGATATCATTAAGTAGTTTAAGAAAATCAAGACTGCCTAGATTACCAAAATTACACTCAATTGTATTTCACTTTCTCCTTATTTTTCAGGAAAGAATATCTTAAGAGAGTGACTTGAATGTGCACAACTTTGTCAGTTCCAAAAATGTGAAGAAATACGGTCAGGAATATAGCTTGAAGGTAGAATACTTGTTCTCTACGTGTGATGATCCAAGTTAAAATTTTGACAGCATGTCAAATAAAACAAAATAATATAAAATATAATAGAATAATTTGAAATATATGCTTTGTAGGTCTCAGAAAGGGAAATTGAAGGCAAAGATATAGTACAGTGGCTCAGACATTGCAATTGTTTATGTGCACCCTGAGTTCAGTCCCAGGAATCACATACTTAGTCCTCCAAGCCCCACCTGGAGTGATCTCTGAGAACAGATCCAGAAGTAAGTCATGATCTCTGCCTTGCATGACACAATACCTATGCCCTAAAATTAAAAAAAAAAAGAAAAATGATTAGATTCATAGTAAGCAAATTGGGACCAGAGCGATATGTAGACAGGTCCATTGGATGTTCTGTTTACTGGAGACCTTAAGTGGATCCCTGACACCGAACTGTACCAAGAAACACCAAGAACAACCTCCCAGCACAGTATTAATCAACATTACCACCAAGTATGATCTTCAAACAAACAATAACAAATAAACAAACAAAAATAAATAAATAAAAATTGAAGTGGAGATGTAGCGTTATGAAGTGTGACAGAGGAATAAAAAGAAAAGAATTATAATTCAATCATTGTATTGTTGGGATCAGCTGGATACTTAACAGCATGGTTTGACAAAGCATCTAATTCTTTTTTTTTTACATCGTATCTTCTTTGAAGAATGAACAACAAAGATATTTGCCTATGATTTTCTGTATTTTAGTTGAAGTTGCCAGAGATGCAAACATCTGGTACAATAAATCCTCACTTAACATCACAGATCACTGGGCCTCACACTTTACCCTTTTTGGGTCCTCCCCCAGCTCCCAGGTTTTAAATAAAGACTCAAAACATTTCTAAAATTAAGTAGTATAAAGTGGTAACAATTAAAACAGCATGGTACTGGAACAAAAGCAGAACTGCAGACCAATGGAACAGGGTGGAATATCCCCACACAAAATCTCAAATGTATGATCATCTAATCTTTGATAAAGGTGCAAGAGATGTGAAGTGGAGCAAGGAAAGTCTCTTTAACAAATGGTGCTGGCACAACTGGACAACCACATGCAAAAAAATGGGCTTAGAACTCGACCTGACACCATGCACAAAAGTCAGATCAAAATGGATTAAAGACCTCAACATTAGACCACAAACCATAAGGTACATTGAAGACAAGGTAAGCAAAACCCTCCACAATACTGAAGATAAAGGTATCTTCAAAGATGACACAGAACTAAGCAATCTAGTAAAAACAGAGATCAACAAATGGGACTACATTAAACTAAAAAGCTTCTGCACTGCAAAAGATACAGTGACCAGAATACAAAGACTATCCACAGAATGGGAAAGGATATTTACACAACACCCATCAGATAAGGGGTTGATATCAATGGTATATAAAGCACTGGTTGAACTCTACAAGAAGAAAACATCCAACCCCATCAAAAAATGGGGCGAAGAAATGAACAGAAACTTTACCAAGGAAGAGATACGGATGGCCAAAAGGCACATGAAAAAGAGATCTACATCACTAATCATCAGAGAGATGCAGATGAAAACAACCATGAGATACCACCTCACACCACAGAGACTAGCACACATCCAAAAGAACAAAAGCAACCGCTGTTGGAGAGGATGTGGGGAGAAAGGAACCCTTCTTCACTGCTGGTGGGAATGTCGGCTAGTTCAGCCCTTTTGGAAAACAATATGGACGATTCTCAAAAAACTAGAGGTTGAGCTCTCATTTGACCCAGCAATACCACTGCTGGGAATATATCCCAGAAAAGCCAAAAAGTATAGTCGAAATGACATCTGCACTTATATGGTCATTGCAGCACTGTTTACAATAGCCAGAATCTGGAAAAAACCCGAGTGCCCTAGAACAGATGACTGGTTGAAGAAACTCTGGTACATCTATACAATGGAATACTATGCAGCTGTTAGAAAGAATGAGGTCATGACTTTTGCATATAAGTGGATCAGCATGGAAAGTATTATGCTAAGTGAAATGAGTCAGAAAGAGAGAGACAGACATAGAAAGATTGCACTCATCTGTGGAATATAGAATAATAGCCTATAAGACTAACACCCAAGAATAGTAGAAATAAGTACCAGGAGGTTGTCTCCATTGCTTGGAGGCTGGTCACTCATTCTGGGCAACTCAGAGAAGGGAACACCAAGTAAAATGTGGTTAGAGGTCATGTGGGGGAAAGATGATGCAGGCCACTCAACACCTTTATTGCAAACCACAACACCTAATCAGAGAGAGAGAACAGAGGGGAATACCCTGCCATAGTGGCAGTGTGGGGTGGGGGGAGACGGGACTGGGGAGGGGGGGAGGGATGTTGGGTTTACTGGTGGGGGAGAATGGGCACTGGTGAAGGGATGGGTTATCAAACTTTGTAAGGGAGAAACATGAGCACAAAGATGTATAAATCTGTAACTGTACCCTCATGTTGATTCACTAATTAAAAATAAACTATTAATTAAAAAAATAAATAAATAGTTTAATCCTAAAAAAAAATAAAGAGAATTCCAGTTTAAACCCCAAAAAAATAAAAATAAAAATAAAATTAAATAGTATGCAATCACTCACTATTATTTCATTCATTCACTTATTTTCCAATCTTCTTATTTCAATACAGGGTCAAAGGAAGCTAGAATCTACCATAGATGTTCAGAGCACAAAGCAATAACCACTCGAAGCAGAACTCTTTTCCATGTCAGGGTAAACGCACACAGTCACACACTTGCACACACACACACACACACACACACAAACATTCACTAAGACAAGAATGGTTTTGACTCACCAATAAAAGTAATATTCACATTTATTGATACTGAAGAGAACAGAATCACCAGGAGAAACATCACACACTCATGGGGAGAACTTGCACATTCAACACAGCAAATGGCCCAAGCAGGGTGCTGGGTTTTTGATTGTCAGTTTGGTTCTCATTTATGTTATATGATAAAATGAAGATGAAGAAAACGTCATTGTACAAGGAATTGCTTACAAAGTTTGAAACTTGTCTGCATTTTGACAAAATCTCTGGACTTTGACACTGGATGAGAGCAAATATTCAAAAACAGGACATGGTTTTCCTATAAGCCCTTTCAAACATGACTATAATAGTGTAGCTGAGTCAATGGAATATGACAACTAAAATGTTAGGGCAGAAATGGCCAGTATATAAAATGTGAATTCAGTTACATATATTATATTTAACTGATTGTACCACCCTTCATCTATTGGTGATAATAGAAATTGTGTGAGAAGAATGAAACCTCAAGATTTGTTCTTCTTTTTAACTATTATTCATGCTATTGTGAGTTCTTCACAATTTTACCTATTACTTAATTATGAAAAAAAATCCCCCCAAATAGCTGAAACTTGATGAGTATTGTGTTAAATGTAAAGACCACTTGATAGCAACACTGTGACCAAATGAAGTCTCCATTTATTTAGATTTTTATTTATTTAGGTTTTCTAATTTTTTAATTATGAATAAAGTTTGTTAGTCTTCAGAGTATATATCTAATTTGTTTTGTGAAGTATTTTTCTTTTTAGCTTTCTTCTTAGTTTTGGTATTATTTCAAATAAAACATTTTCTTTATTTCTTTTCAATTTATACACAACCATTATCAATTAGGTCAAGCTTTGTAATCTTGATCTTATATCCTTTAACCAACTTGAAATTATTCATTAGTACTAATTTTTGTGTGTAATAAATTCTTTATGAGTTTCTATATAAAATTTTAGTCATCTAAAATACAGATATTAATAATGTAGGTTTTTTTTACTGTTTTGATGTAATGGTCTTTACAAAGACCATTTTCTCAACACAAAACTAAATGAAAATGGTGAGTGGGCACTTTTATCCTGTTCATGAACTTGGGAAAGTGCTTTACTATTTCATACTAAGTATGGTTTTAGCTAGGAGCTCCATTAGAGGTATCATGTAAGAAAAGTCTTCCATTCTTTTCTAATTATTCAGCAATATCATGAAAGGATATTGCATTTTGTCAAATAGATTTATATATTAAAATTATATACATATTTTTGTTTGTTCTTGGTTTTTTGTCCATATTCCTTTAACATGGTGAGATATGACAGTGTCGGTATGTATCCAGAAATAAGGAAGCATATTATTTTTAGAATAAATACCTCTTGCTATTAATGTATCATCTTTTTTTGTATATTACTCAATTCAATTTGCAATTATGTTAAGGATCTTATCACTTTTCTTCTTAAGGGATGTTGATTTGCTTGTACTTTTCTTCGTCTACAATGACCCACACCTTTGATTTTGTAGGATAATGGCCTCACAGAATGATTATGAAAATGCTTTCCCATTTTTGCCTTTTTAATGATTTGGAGATTATTTATGATCATTCTTCACTAATTGGTACAATTTCATGGTAAAACTATCTGGACTTCAACCTTTACTTTTTCAGATGCTCATTGCTTGCAGACCAATGTCCCAGAGAGGAATGATGTTGCAAAAAAAAAAAAACCACATAGGAGTACATAGGTGGTAGGAACCAGGGAAAATTGCAGATGTCTTGCCCCCAAACAACAACTCGCTCTCAGGCTTCTGTTAATGCTTTATATGGGACTTGTGGGAAAGAATAATAGCTTAAAATTGGTAATAATAATAGCTGAAAATAAAGATTGTAAAAAGTTTTAGTAGTCTTTTCAGAGGGCCTGGTCTTGGTACTTTTCAAAGAGAGCAGTTTTTGTTCAGTAAAGCTTGGAAAGTTTTTGAGATGGTCTCCAGCGAGCTCTGCTTCACTCCTGTCTGTAACTGGACCTGAATCAATGTAAAACATGCAAGGCTTGAAACACTTTTAGGTGTAGGGAGGCAGAACACAAGTCAATTGTAGTGAGAGATAAAAAATACATTTATGAGGAACACCAAAGGGTCTCTAATGCTTGCTCTCTTGTACTTTTTATCTTAATTTTAATCGTAAGCTTTGTCATACATTAATCAATATAGCTAAATATTTATCAGTGTATTTTATAAATATTGTAAAAGAGATATTGTTCTTATTATTATCACTCATGCCTTGTGTGATTTAGTTTTCTAGATACAGTTATATGTACTTAGTAGGTTTTTTTTTTGTTTTTTTTCCTTTTTTGCTTTTTGGGTCACACCCAGCGATGCACAGCGGTTACTCCTGGCTCATGCACTCAGGAATTTCTCCTAGCAGTGCTTGGGGGACCATATGGGATGCTAGGAATAGAACCCGGGTTGGCTGCATGCAACACAAATGCCCTACCCATGCTACCGCTATGCTATCGCTCCAGCCCCAATAGTTTTCACACAGAATCCTGTAATTATTTTTATTTAAAAAAAAATCATTGCAGGGGCTGGAGCGATAGCACAGCAGGTAGGACCTTTGCCTTGCACACAGTCTACCCTGGTTCGACTCCCAGCATCCCATCTGGTCCCCTGAGCACTGCCATGAGTAATTCCTAAGTGCATGAGCCAGGAGTAACCCCTGTGCATCACTGGGTGTGAACCAAAAAGGAAAAAAAATCATTGCAGCTTTACAACTTACCTCATGTTTTGTCTCAAAATTATGAGGATACAACATATATTAGACTTATTTTTGCCAAAATAAAACAAAAATAATAATTATGTTACATAACATCCTCTAGGGACTTGGCAGGGTATTTCGTAATTAATTTCTTAATCTCCAAAAATATGCAATTTAGTCATTTACCTATAGACAAAAAAGTCAGACTCAGAACTAGAGGAAGTGCTTGATCAAGCAAGAGCAAAAACAGAAAAACAAAATAACAAGCCCATAGCTAGTTAACTCATTTCTCAGAAAACTATGCTAGAAAACACAGTAATAAGAAAATAAAGTTGAACACAACCAGAACATAATATTATTCTGTTATCCTTTCCCTCAATTATGTAATAATCATAGCATCTTAGTATATTTTGCTGAGAATTCTATGCAGTTTGCATTTTGTTGATTTATGTCTATAATGATCTGATTCATTTGTGAAAGTTAAGAATATGTCATTTTATATTCACTCATGAAAAATTGGTGACAGTTTCATTGCAGTGTTACCACATATCACCTGATATAGTCTGCAAATGTTCTTAATGTAGCAGTAGTGGCAATCCTTTGTGCAATAAACTATTACCCAATTAAACACTTCCTACTTAACAAATAGAAAGTAGGTGTATAGGTGAAAAACATGTGTTTACAGCCTAACTTTGTCAGACTCAGTAAATGATGAATTTAAAACGAATTGCATAAAGTATACTGTGGAGGCCCATATTGTTCCCTGCAGACTTTTCAGAATAACATTATACTTGCTTTTAACAAAAGTAGCTAAATTGCTATAATCTTTGCACCACATTAACATCCTTTTGTTTACTAAGAAGTAGTAGATTTTGATAGCAATATGGACAGTGATGGGCAGATAATCCAAATTTCTCTACTGGTATTTGATCAATGACTGCTCAATTTCCTATAATTCTTTTTATAATATCAGTTGTTAGGAAGTCTTGAACATCACTTTATTGCATTTAATTTTTTGGGGGGGGTCACACCCGGCGATGCACAGGGGTTATTCCTGGCTCTGCACTCAGGAGTTACTCCTGGCGATGCTAAGGGGACCAAATGTGATGCTGGGATTCAAACCCGGGTTGGCCTCGTGCAAGGCAAACGCCCAACCTCTCTGCTATCGCTCCAGCCCCTGCATTTAATTTTTTATGTAACTTGTGCTCAATCCTTTTAGTGACTAAGCGAGCATATGTATGATATTATATTCAAACTAGGGTAAAACAAATATATCATGGAACACATATCCAAATGGACCTTCTGCATACAAAAATTTGTTGCAGTCTTTCATACCACATTTATGGCAAGTATAAGATTTTTTGAATTTCATTTAAATAATTTTCAAATTTGGATCTTGTGCCAAAATTTCTGGATGAGCACTTAATACTTTATCTCAATATAGACCTTGATTTTTAACATGGAAAACATTCACTGTCACTGTCATGGTCTTCCCGTTGCTCATCGATTTGTTCGATCGGGCACCAGTAACGTCTCATTGAGAGACTTATTGTTACTGCTTTTGGCATATCCAATACACACGGGTAGCTTGCCAGGCTCTGCCGTGTGGGCTCCATACTCTCGGTAGCTTGCCGGGCTCTCCGAGAGGGGCAGATGAATTGAACTCGGGTTGGTCAAGTGAAAGGCGGCGAATGCCCAATTGCTGTGCTATCACTCCAGCCCATGAAAAAGATTATTTCTTTAAAATAAGATTCTTTTAAAGTTATTTTTCTTGTTTTTTCAGTAGCTCATTCGTTCTTACTCCTTTGTCCTTTATCAAATTATCTCTTTATCAATATAGTATCGATGACATCTTACTTGTTAAATCTTTCCACTAAAAATAATATTAATTTATTTTTTTTCCTTTTGTTTGTTTGCCTTTATTGTCTTTCCTTTATCTTTTTTGTTTCAGGTTTGTGTATACGTAAGTGTGAATTTATTTAAAAAAATAAGACTGTGAAGTCAATCTACTTTGGATTAATACATTGTCTGCCATTTACTTGAACTGTGACCTTCAAAAGTTTTCTAGGCTGTTTGAACAATTGTATGATGAATAGAATTTGGAGATAATAAGAAAGAGGTTCAGAAATTATGATTTTATGGCAAGCATCCAAGAGGCAAGGTGGATACCTTAATGAAAGTAATGCTTTATTAGGCAAATACTAATAGCCACATTTTCTGCTGGGTGCCAATGACATAAAATTGGATAAATCATGATCCTTGCATGCATGCATTCACAATCTATGATAAAGGAAATATGCATGAAATACTACCAATAAGCCAAGTTGTTAATTGCCATAATATGGATGTAAGTAAAGTCCTGAAGTACATTAAATTGATTCCATTATTCCATGTGTCCTAACCAACACACTCCAATGGGAATATTATTTCCCATTATCTAGGCAATTAACTTCTATTATGCATTTTAAGATTGTATTACCTTTGTTAACTACACCTCGCTGAAGGCTCAAATTAACAAGAGGAAAGAGTTGGTTTGTGTCATTAGAGTTTTATTATTTAAGCCTGTGATGACATTACATAATATTTATTTCAATGCATTTGCGGAATTTAGGTCTATAGTATTCATCATAATTTTATATTAAAACATAATATACTAAAGTTTATATATTTTCAATGAATTTAGAATGGATTGAAATTATGTTCTGATAGTTACTCATTTCAGATTTGAATGCTACACTGTAATCACAATGTTTCATCTGTTTCTATAAAAACTATCTGCAGTGGATAGTTTTATGATCTGCTTTCCCAGAGCAGGGCTGATCCAACACTTAGATAAATAAAAATCACTGTATTACTTTATGTTCAAAAACTTCTGAGACTCCTTGGGTTTTAATTGTCTTAGTAAAAATTATATATTTTTTCAAAGCAGAAATTTAAAAAGAAATCAATCTACATCAACTACACATTTTAATCACATATCCTACATCCATTATCCTACTTTGAAAAAGATACTCTCAGGCTGGAGCGATAGTACAGCGGGTAGGGCGTTTGCCTTGCATGTGGCCGACCCAAGTTCAATTCCCAGCATCCCATGTGGTCTCCCAAGTACCACCAGGAGTATTTCCTGAGTGCAGAGCCAGGAGTAATCCCTGAGCATCGCTGGATATGACCGAAAAAGCAAAACAAATAAACAAACAAACAAACAAACAAAAAACCCAAGATACTCTCAGTGTTATCAGAGAAATATCTTAGTGGGAATGGAGTTATGCTCTACATGCAGTAGGTCTCTTGTGCCAGGCACTACATGGCTCCTTGAGTGCCACAGACTAAAACAACAAAATATTAAGATGATGTGGCCAGCATACAAGTACAAAAACAAAGAGAAGCATTCAATGTTATGAATCATTCTTTGCATAAAATGAGGTAATATTTGATTCATTACATTTTTAGAAGATTAGGTTGTTATGACAAAAATTTTTAGAGCAATTCTGACTTGATATGAGGCAATAAATATATACTAAGACTATTTACACCACTTTCAATACAAGAAACATATTTTAAAATATATTTTTTGTTAACTTGGGGGGCACATCTGGAAGTGCTCAGGGATTACTCATGACTGTTTAGGGATGACAGCTAACGAGGCTCTCGGAAAACTCCAGAGTGCCTGCAGTCAGTCACAGGTCACAGTGTGCAAGGCAAGCACCCTACCTACTATACTGTCTCCCCAGATCCCCCTACATTTTGTTAGTGTAAGTTTTTCAATTCTCAATGCAGAGAGTGCAATATGAGGTGAATCTATGGGGAAAGTATATGCAGAAGACTTCTTTGGAGGTTTTAAACTTCCTTATCTGTTAATTGGATAATATCAGTTTAATTAATGAATCAAATTAAATTTGGCATGTAAAGACTACAAATGTTAATGCTTATATCTGAATCCTCACTGCAAGGGAACTTAAACTAGTGAAAATAGTCCTTGATGTGGTTTACACCTTAGTCATTATTTTATTTTTAGTTTAAAAGTTATATATTTAAGAATCATATGTTATAGCATTTGAGGGAATACTTTTTATTTACTCTATAAATATATATTTTTTAATAAAAACTGTGCTTATTAATGTCAATCTCTTTTTAAAAACTATTAACGTAGTTCTGATGAGATGGACTATGTTGAGTAATTTCATTAGGCACATCCAGAGTTTCTGATATATATTGATCATATAAAAAGTTGTCTGTGGTAATTGGAATGTGTGTCTGGCAGAGAGCTAAAATTTTTAATGACTCTATTCCATGGAAAAGAGTGACAATTGCTCCCTTGGTTTATTCCCCTGACTCCAATAGGTTTTTCAGTACCCTGATAAATTTCCTTATTCTCACACTCTCCACACGTTGGGACAAGCCTCTCACATGACAGGACTGGCAGTGGGACCCAGGGCTGAGATCTCCAAGGCTGCTCAGATTGGGACTGGGCTTTCTCCACCTAGACCCCCCATTTTCCAGTAGCTTGGCAGCCACATCCACAAACTGTCCCCAGCGCCATGTAATCTCAAAATGGCAAACATTCCGAGACCATAAGACCAAGCTCCTGGAAGTGACATCTAACAGTCTTGTTCTCCTTCTTAGAGAACCTGACAAGCCACCAAGAGTTCATTGCCTGCACAGGAGAGCCTTGCAAGCTCCCTATGTCGTAATCACTGGCTGGAGAGATAGCAAAGCAGTAGGGCATTTGCCTTGCATGAGGTCAACCTGGGTTCGATTCCTTCGCCCCTCTTGGAGAGCCCAGCAAGCTACTGAGAGTATCTCACCTGCACAACATAGCCTGGCAAGCAACCCGTGCCATATTCGATATGCCAAAAACAGTAACAAGTCTCAAAATGGAGATATTAGTGGTGCCCACTCGAGCAAATGGATGAGTAACGGGATGATAGTGACAGTGACACACACACACACACACACACACACACCACATACATATATCTTCAAGAAAGTAGAAAACCTAGTGCTTCTTACTTGAACACATTAAGACATTTTAGAAAAGATAGTAATGGTGACTATGTTAAGTATTTAGTTAATGTAGTAATATTCTTTAGTATTGGTCTGCAAAAGGTTTCATAATGGTGACCACCATTTGTAGATGCTATGGATTGTTTTGCTGTAGCAGCCAAATTCTTTGGTTTTGAAAGTAGACTATATCAATACCATATGGATAAAATAAGTTTACAATGATTACTTATTCAACAAAACTCTATCACTTGTCTTATATGTATTTAAAAAAAGAGCGATCAAGACAAGGACTTATACACAGGAAACTCAAAAAAACACCTTCTTTCTATTTGAGTGATAGATGAATATGAAACTTTAAAGAAACTATGCCATGGTTTTCTACATACAGTCTGCCTTTTGAAAGATAGAATTTTAAAAAATTGGACCTCAATAATAAGCATTGTCTCATAACTGACCTCATATTAGGCAAGCTTATCAATCTTCTTACCTATTTGATAAGACAAAATGATTATTTAAACAAAAAAATGAAAAACAAACGTAAAGTATGTTCTATGCAGCAACCTAAGTGAATAAAAGGAGAAGGTGGTGAAATATTTCTACCTTTTTAATGGATGGAAAAGGGCTGCTCACATTTGTATATGACAATTGAACATCTCTGTGCCTTTCCTTTGATACTTAAGAAACATGCCTTCAAAGGGAAAATAAGAAGGTCAAGCTATTACGCACACATTATTTTCTCTGTGCCCCTGCATTGATTAATGTCCTGAACTCACATGACTGTAAAGTGACACGGCTGTCCTCTTTAGACCCTGTCTCACATGACTTTACTCAAAAAGGAAGATAAGATAGTCAAGTGCAGGAGTAACTGAGACATTGCATTTGCATTGAAATTTAGAAAGGACCATAGAAAAGGCCTATTTCTTTTTTACCAAGTGCATTTTGTTTTCATAACTTCCTAGCAATTCAGTGGAGGAAAATTAACCGCATCATTTGCAATTGGCTTTGTTTTCTATAATGTCTTCCTATAATCTGATTATTTTAATGAAATGTTGGATTATTGTCCACTCGGAAAACTATTATATTTCCTTCTAACTTATTTTTGTATGCTCAGAGTAAGATTTTATTTCCTGTTGTGTGTATTATATATCCAACGCATCTGAAAACATATTTTGTTTACTTATTTTTGGTTTGAGGGACACACCCAGTGGTACTCAGAGTTTAATACTGGCCCTGTGCTAATAGATCACTTTTGGTGATGTCCAGGTGGTCATATGTGTTGCTAGGGATAGAATCCAGTAAAGTGCCTTACCCACTGTACTTTATCTCTAAACTTCTTGTAAATAAAACATTCCATATTTACTCTAGAATGAGGCTGGAGTGATAACACAGTGGTAGGGCGTTGGCCTTGCATGTGGCCGACCCGGGTTTGATTCCTCCACCCATCTCGGAGAGCCTGGTAAACTACCAAGAGTATTTCACCCACACGGCAGAGCCTGGCAAGCTACCTGTGGTGTATTTGATACACCAAAAACAGTAACAAGTCTCACAGTGGAGACATTACTGGTGTCTGCTCCAGCAAATCAATGAACAACGGGAGGACAGTGTTACAGTACTCTAGAAAACAAATGCTTGATCACCCACTCTCAGAAAGAAAAATATAAATGAAGTCAAGTCTATCAAATAAGACATATTTTTGATTTTCTTGATTGTTTTATGCATACTTGAGCACCACACCCCCTATCTTAGTGCGTGTTTCCCTTTACTTACTACCCAGAATCCTGCCACCCCTCTTATTCCCTCCACCCTCAACAGGTAATCCCAGGACAGTTGACCAACTCTGACTCAGGTACCTTTGAATATATGTTACTCCTTTAATATGTATCATCTTATCCCAAATATGAGTGAGGTTCTTCTGTCTCTCTCCTGCAGGATTTTACTTAGTCGGGTACATTCTAGTTCCATCCACTTAGCAACAAACTGCATGTAAATAAGACATTTTCCACTACTTGTCTTAAAGCATTATTCATCCATGACTAGTGGTTTGAACAATTATTTACAATGTAGTGTTGCTTTTTACCCCCTAATAATTGGATTATTTTTAGAATAATTGATTTGAAATAACCTAATTATGAAAATATAATGAAAATTATGCTCATCCTTGTTCTCCTTGTTAAAAAATACACGCATTTCCTTCCTTACTAATAATAATTCACTTAATGACTTAGTGAATGACAGTAACCCTTTCCTCAGTTGACTAGACTTTTAACAGCAGCATGAGTACAGATGAATGTTTCCAGATATGCAGGGTCCTTCTTAGTATAGGTTATTGCTGGAATGGCACTCTCAGGAGTGTGCAACATTAGATGTGAAAAGTCAGGAAGTGTTCTTTCTCGCCTGATTCTCTCTCACTGCTGGATTTGCTCCTGCTTGCTGAGAGAGTGGAGGACTAATTCCCATCCTGCTGTTTCTAGGTCAGGGAAGTCTGACCTTGCGGAGAGTCTACACACAGACATTTCGCTAGATAATTACTCCTTCTACTGAGTATTGTTCAAGGACCTGAACCATGGCATGTCACACTATATTAGGCAACTCTAATAGAAGAATTGCTAATTTAATTCCTCATTAGAGAATACAAACTTAAAAATCAAGGAATATCCCAAGGAAGAAATCTCTAGTAATAAAATAATTTACACTGTAAATGTTCAGTTAAAGTCAGCCTATAAACTACATTAAAGACATACATTATTTTTTCACAAGTATAAAAAATAATATAATATACAATCTATATTATATTATATAAAATTTATATAATATAAAATAATATAATAAAAATAATAATAATATAAAATCAAATAATATAAGAAACATTTGAAAGTCGATAACAAGTAATTTCCAGAAAATGTATGTAACATTTTTTAAAGTTTATTTGTATATTTAGTCCTTTTACTTAGATCCATATATTTTCATAACGATTTACAGTCATTAATAAACTTTTCTCTTTTGTGTAAGATAACAGGAGAAAATACAGTTTAAAGTAAACTTCTTCACTCTCCTTGCTTTTATTTGTTTCTTTTTGTGAAACTGAAACTCCCTTGGTGTCACTATAAATACTATAAAAAGGGTTTTTTTTTTTCATTTAAAGAAAATAGACCCCTCACAGCTTGAGAGACAATATACAGACAAGATAGGTCCTTAAAAATTAGTTTTACTGTTGATAAACTGTAGCTCTAACAATCTAGCCAAAAACCTTCCTAACTTTTTGACAATAAATTTAAAAGCCTTATCTTATAACAGGCAAAAATGTCTCTGCCTGTGGAATAGATCCCACTTTCAAAAAAGGAAACACAATAACATGAAGAACCCTTTTTCTGCAGGCAAGAACCATGAGGCAAAGAGACTAAACTTAATTTCCTCCCCTAAACTCAATGCATTACTTTCTTATTGCCTGTAAATTATCAGCACAAATTTAGTGATTTAAAACAACACACATTTATTTTCTTACAGATCAATGGGTTAGACATTCTACATAAGTCATTGAGCTAAAATCAAAATTTTGGTGGCAAGACTGCCTTGCTTTCTGAAAGCTCTAGAAAGAATCAATGTCCTTGTTTTTTTAAACTTCAAGAGACTGTCCAAATTGGTTTTCACTCACCATTCTCCATTTGAAAGCCGACATTAACTGGTGTCGCTTAATGAATTATACTTGACCTCCTGGTTAGTCTTCTTCATCTTTTATTGACCTACTTAGTCATTTATATTTCTGGTTCTTGGGATTGAAAATCGGGAAAAGACATACAAAGCAATTGTTCTACAGTTGAGCTATGTCCCAGGCTCTTCATCTTTTTATTTTTACAAGGTTTACATTTTACTCATCCAACTAATCCAATATAATAGTCCAATTAAAAGTTACCTGATTAGTAATTTTAACTCTATTTCTTGGCATGATTTTTCTCACTATATGAGGTAACATATTCATAAGTTCCAAGAATTAACATGCATGCTTTTGAGGCACCACTAATCTACATATCATAATCAAACCTGAATCTTCTTCTTCTTTTATGTAAGGAAGGATACAAAGAAACATAAGAGAATCATCAGAAAAAAATCACTTTTCTGAATCATCAGAAAAATCTCCCTACAAGTGCCCCTGAGTGGTCAACATCTTTCTCACAGTTAAATCTGTTAAAATTTGGCGCAATTCTTCCTTTTTGTCATTGCTATTCCATTTTGTTTTGTTTCTTTGGTTACATCCAACAGTGGTCAGGGCTTACTCCAGGCCTGTGCTCAGGGAACACTCCCGGTGGGATAGGGTCACCTTGTGTGGTATTTAGATCGAACTTAAGCACTGCGAGTGCCCAGCTGTTATACTACCACTCTGTCCCATTTCTTGCTCCTTCTTATGTATATCAATGCAGCATGTACTTGTAGCTTTCTTTTTTCAATTTTTCCACCCATTTCTCTACCCATTAAACCCTGACAACTTTAGTGACTTGCAAGACAAGTGTTGAGCAATAAAGATATATATATATATATATATATATATATATATATATATATATATATATATATACATTCTCAAGCCTAAGGTTTCAGAGGGCTTGAGTTTCCACACACATTTTTTTTTCCTTTTCTGTCTTTGGCATGAGAACACATGCAGGCAAAATTATAATTGAAAGTTTCTAAAACTAAGAATTCCAAATTTTAATGTATTACCTTTCATAATGGTTGTTTATTTAGAAATACTCTTGCATATTTTTAATATGCGATCAATACTCTAAAAAAATTTATCTCAGAAGACCAAAAGAACAACATGATTTTAGGTTTTCAGTTCAAACATAGAGACTCTTTCTTGTTCTAATTGAATATTTTATATACATTTAGTTTTTAAATTTCCAATTATATGAACAAATAGTCTCATCATTGTATGAGACATGACATTTTCAAACATGTTAGCTGCAAAAAGAGATTTGTTTTAACAAAGTATAGTTTACTGAAAAGGTTCTTGGAAATATTTCAGAATTCACACTGCTTTAAACAATGAAGTAATAATTATAAAGCTTTCTGAGATTAAGGAAGAATTGGTGGCCATTATTCTATTGATTTTAATTTGTTTTGATTCCAAGATGAGTATTTATAATGAATAATTACTACAAAACTGTATTATGGCTTTTAGCACATGAACTAAAAAGAAAAAAGAAGGAAAAGGCAAGGAAAAACTCAACTGTTTCCTAGAAAAGCTGCAACAAAGATTTTGAATTATTTACTGTCTTTTAAACATCACTATTTGTAACACATTTCTTAAATACCACCATTCAGCTGAACTCTAGGATATAGTGTAAGCTATCCCCCTCCATCCTACAGAGGTATTGGTAAAAATAAATAAAATAAAAAATATCAAGCCAGGATGTACATAGTTTGTTGAATCAATATCACTGTATCACTATCATCCCATTGTTCATCAATTTGCTGAAGAGGGCACTAGTAACATCTTCATTTGTCCCTGTTACATGCTAGTGCAGCCCAATGGCATCTGCTCACACCAGGAACACAAAGAGCACATTGTTGTTACTGTCTTTTTCATATCAAATATGTCAGGGGTAGCTTGGCAGGCTCTGCCATGTGGGGAAAAAATAATAAAAATTAAAAATAAATGAAACTTAATAAATAAAAATAAAAATAAAGAGGTCACGACATTTGCAGCAATGCGTTCCAGGAAAAATTGTGCCACTCTCTTCTGGGAGCTTTGCTTTATAGTCTCTAGATCTTGGCCATTGATGAGATTACATGGCGGGTGCCGGGGGAGGTGACTGTCAAGCTATTGGAGAACTGGGGGAATCTGGGTGGAGGAGGCCCAGTCCCGATCAGAGCAGGCTTGGAGTTCTCAGTCACAGGCACTGCATACCCGGGTTCCTATGTCAGTTCCTTCTTGGGTGAGGCTCGTCCAAGCGTATGGAGAGTGGCCTTGAGCATGGCTGTGGCTAGGTTCTGGAGGTTTTCGGCTGCTGGGCTCTGCTTGTGGTGGCGAGGGAAACTCAACCTGTACCCCTCCGAGGGTGGCCCGGTGAAGATAGCCTGGTGTGAGGGTAGGAAAGTCTGTCTGAATCAATAATCTTGGATAAAATCATTCAATTATCAGCTTCACTCTTCAAATTTATATTCCAGTATGATGTTATTTTTAGTTTTAAATTAGTCATAGTACCTTATTCACCTGGCATCGTCTTTGGAGCATAGTCACATAAAACACTTTTAATTCAATTAAAGTTCAATTAAAATTCAATTAATTCAATTACCATGAAATGTTAGCAGTTCTTTTTTATGCGTATTTATTTTTGTGTTCTAGTATTAAATATTTTTCATAACTCAGTATTTTATTGATATTGCACTTTCATTTTGAAGTGTCAATTAGTATTTCTATTGTTGTTTTGCTCAGTCTTTAGCTCTACTAATAATTGATTTTTTTTTCTTGTTTAAGAAAGCTTCATTTACTTTTATTTCGGGCAAAGGGACTCCCAAGTCATTCTCAGGGTGGGTAGGGAGGAGCTCCCAGTGACTCCTGACAAGTGAGTCTGCGAATCCAGTGCTTGAATCCAAGAGTACAGTGCTGCTTGGACCCTCAGGTGCCAAAAAACCACCACAGTCACCTTCATGGTGTTTTCCAACCTCCAGAGCCATATCACTAATGCTTCAGAAGTCACGTGGTTCCAGGGATTGATCCTTACTGAGACACATGATAGCATATGCAGTACCCATTGTTTACTCTTCTGAACCCAAGAATGTTCCACTGTCTGATAAAGCTGTTCTGCTTCCTTATTTACCTATGTCTTTCAATTTTCCCTAATCACTCAGTGTGCAAACAGCATAGTTTTTGATAATTTTCCATTGATTCCACTCCCCCATCAACTTCCCTCCTAAAAATTACCATCATTGATCCAGAAAAATAACACAGCATGTAAGGTTCATGCCTTGCACAAAGGAGACTGAGTCTGATCTCTGGAACCTTCATATGATCCTGTGAGCCTTGCACAGTGTGTTCCCTGAGCAGAGAGCCTGCAAAAACACCTGAGAACTGCCGGGTGTGTGTCAGGTCCTCCCACCAAGCCCATGCTCCCCAGCGAGTTTACAGAAATAAGCATCATATTTTTATTCTAACATTTAAAAAAATTCTATCTGGGTTCTAATATTAAAATATTTCCAATTTATCTTAGCCTGTAGTCAACTTAAAATATTTTTCCTTATAATTTAATGATCTACAAGAAAAAAGTAGAATATTGAAAAGACCTTCAAATAACATTATGTAAAAGTTCTTGATGTTTTGTTATACTGCTAATAAAGAAAATATCTGTTAGCTCTATAAAATAAAGAAATTTTAAAATATTTCAATTATTTTCCATCTATGGAAATTGCGAATAGTTGAGTTGGATATCATTTAAAAATGTATCCATTACCAGTTTTCAGTTAGCAAAGGAGGGGTCATTTGAGTGTGTGTAAAAGGTATGTTGATAGACAAAATAGAATATGAAAAGAGAGTCTAAGAGATTCTAAGGAGATTCTTGGAACTATTATGGAAAGTTTAATCAGTATTTAAAGTTGAAACATTCAGTACTTGTTTTTGAGTCTCTTTAGTTTTAATTCAACAAATAACTTCACCACAGTAATAAAATCACTAAAATCTAAAAGATTTTTTTGGTTTACTTTAAAATGACATTCATCCTGAGGTTTTTTTTCTCAAGTTCAAAATGTAATATCAGAAATTAGTAAGCATTAAATTAAGCAAAATATTCTATATGGTGCAACGTAATATTTCTCTCTCAATAATCTAGAGAAATTGTATTTGTAAATGTCTATATGAGTCACATGATGAATGTGGAATAATTACTTACAGAATAATAAATCTGTTCAATATATTGAATTCTAACATATTTATAAATAAACTTTTACCAAATAACGACCAGAAATTGGCTAAGTTCAGGAGCCCAGAGAGACAGTATAGAGGGCTGGGCAGAGTGTAGAGTACCGTCTTGCATGGTGCTGAGTTGAGTTTGATCCCCCATATCACAGATGGTCTTCTGAGCCTCACCTGAGCAAAGCTCGGGGAAGAAGCACTAAACAGCACTGGGAGTCACCCCAATACCAATTTTTTAAAAGATTGTTAAGGAACTTAAAGTTTTACCTTTAATTTAATGATTATACTATTATATAGCTGGGTCAGATAACTTGTATAAAATATCAGATCATATGTGATCCCGGCGACCACACGTGTGCGGCCCCACCACAGCTGCTCGAGCATGATTCCCGAGGCCAGCTAAACTACTTTTGGTGCCGGCAGCTCCTTGCAGAAATGTGGCAGCTACTTGCAGAAATGTCTCCAGACTGAGAACTAAGCCGCAGCCCCATGCCTGCCCAGAAGGGGAAAAGTTTTTCTCTCTTGCCTTTTCCTTGCCCAGAGGGGTGGGGGGAAGGGCGTGACAACTGCCATATTATAAGGACCACAAATAAGAGATACAAGCTTGCAATGATCCAATTTCTGGAAGAAATTTCCCTGGACTTAGTTGCTAAAATACAGAAATCCAAAAATCCAAAACCGCATGGCTACAATAGCGGCCGTGTGACCTCATATCTCTTCACAGCAGGTCTGATTCTAGTTGGGAAGTCCAAATAATAATAGTGAGTATTTTGTTGAAGTATTGAATGTAACCAAAGTAAAGAGAAAGTAAAGTGAAATTTATCAGTTACACAGGTGGGGATGGGTGGGTGGGGGGATGGGAGGTATACTGGGGTTTTTTTAGTGGTGGAATATGTGCACTGGTGAAGGGATGGTTGTTTCAGCATTGTATAACTGAGATTTAAGCCGGAAAGCTTTGTAATTTTCCATATGGTGATTCAATAAAAAATTAATTAATTAAAATATATATCAGATCATAAATATTTTGGCGTTTGCAGGCAATATATATTCTCTCTGCAACCATCAAACATGAATGAAAGCACTGGCATTTTGTAAGAAACAGCCTCTCTGTGCTCCATAATATTGATTAAAAAAAATGGTAAAGAAAAAATAAAACAGAGACACACATCTTAGTCTAACACCATTCTGCAATAAAATTCACCAGTTTTTTTGTTGTTATTGTTGTGTTCTGTTTTTTTGTGCTCTCGTCTTTCACAGTTTTTATTAGTTTAAGAACGATTTTTCATGGAATAAAAACACAACATAGTCGGGCAGGGTGCTTGTCTTCCATGTGTCTACGTGAGTTTAATCACGAGCACCAAATATGTTCACTGAGTACAATTCAAAGTGATCCCTGAGCACACAGCCAGCTGTAAATACTAAGTACTTCTGAGTATTGCCTGAGAACAACAACACAAGCATAGAAATAGTTGGTTTTATCAGGCTTCCCTTTGTTTTGTTTTGTGTTGGACCACCTGAGTAAAAGACAAGGGCAGTACCCTGACTGCTAGCCTATTACTCCAACCCTGAATCATTCAGACCTTCATCAATTTTGTAAGGAAAAATAGTAGCAATCCAATGGGCTAGAACAGAGTCAAATGATGCATTCCCATTATTAAATTGCAAATATATGCCAAACCAAGAGTATGCTACCTTACAAAACTATCATTCAAATATACTGAAGACATAAAGTTTGAAAAATTACTGCCACCAGAGACCTATAGAGAATGATTAGAAGAGTTCTATGCAAAAATACACAACATTAAGCACATTGATAAATAGTAAAAAAGTACGGGGAATATAAATAAATAAAGATACAACATAGAATGAAAGGGGATCATAGGTGATTTCTCAAAGTTTAAAGAGCATGCTTGACATGAATGTGGCCCCAGGTTATTCACTAGGTACCACATGGCTACTGAGTTCATTCAAATAGGATCATTGTAACCTGCACTGCTGTGCCCAGTAGCATTATGTTGCAGGGCTGAAATATCAAACTCATCCAGCACCATCAATGTAGCATTGCTGAGAATAGCTTCTAGGATCCTTGAGCATTGCTGAAGAGTCATAACCTCCTACAAAAAAAACCGTGAGAAATGAAAATGGAATCTGTATTATTGACAGTTTATCTCAACACATGTAAAATTCTATTTTTATATAGTGAAATCAATACAAACTTGCAATGAGCACAGAACAAAAATCTGAAGTGCAGATATTTGGAAGGAAAATAAACAAAAAGAATGATCCAGAAATAATATTCATCTAAATAGACAGAAACAAGTGCAAAAGTATGAAAATAAAGCAGTCAAGAAAGCAAAAAGTGAGACTTCCAGGAAATATAGCTGAAGTTACCTATCATGCACCTAACTTATGTGAGAGTTGATTTTGATCCCCAGTACGATATGTACTCACAAATAAAATTTGTAACCTGATACTCCCAATACTTCCAGGTGTTGAACTTAAAAAATAGAAGGTCAGTAAACAATTACCATGCATTAATAAACTCAAATTGTATGAGTTTATTAAACAGAAACAGGGGCTGGAGCAATAGCACAGCGGGTAGGGTGTTTGCCCTGCAAGTGGTCGACCCGGGTTCGAATCCCAGCATCCCATATGGTCCCATGAGCATGGCCAGGGGTAATTCCTGAGTGCAGAGCCAGGAGTAACCCCTGTGCATTGCCAGGTGTGACCCAAAAAACAAACAAACAAAAAAAGAAACATAGATTGGCTAGCTGAATATAAAGATCGTACTCATATGAAATATGCATAAGAGTATTTCATCAACTACAATATAAACATATATTTTCCAGACCAAAACACGGAATACATCAGGAACTCATGTTCACAACTGATGAAATGTACTTCTAATAAAATAGAGATTAAAATAATAATGACAAGAGAAAAAGAAAGAAGGAGAAAGAGAAGGAGGAGGAGGAGGAGAAGAAGGAGAAGGAGGAGGAGGAGGAAGAGTAGGAGAAGAAGAAGAAGAAGAAGAAGAAGAAGAAGAAGAAGAAGAAGAAGAAGAAGAAGAAGAAGAAGAAGAAGAAGAAGAAGAAGAAGAAGAAGAAGAAGAAGAAGGAGAAGGAGAAGGAGAAGAAGAAAAGAAGAAGAAGAAGGAGAAGGAGAAGAAGAAAAGAAGAAGAAGAGGAAGAAGAAGAGGAAGAAGAAAAAGGAGAAGGAGAAGGAGAAGAAAAGAAGAAGAAGAAGAAGAAGAAGAAGAAGAAGAAGAAGAAGAGGAAGAAGAAGAAGAAAATAATAAAGAAGAAAGAAGAAAGAAAGAAAGAAATCCACCAACAATTATGTATTTTTGCACTCAAATTTAAAGCATCAAAATACAAGGCAATTATTAAAAGGCTTATAGAAACATGACACTAAAGCAGTAATAATAGGAAATCTAAACTGGTCACTTATATTAATAGACAGTTCACCAGATAAAACTTAACAAAGAAATACAATCAAATTGAACTTTATTAAAATGGTGAGGTTTTATTAAATTTTACCATATGAAACATTTACTCTTATTATAGGGTATGGTCATATTAATGATTGTGGAGTCTTTATTCAGGGTCTTTTGAATAATGTTTGGAAGGGCATGGCACTACTCTCTTTTATACTTTGTTAAACTGGTCAGAAATTAAATTTTTGTATCCAGCTATATAATGACTTGAGTACAATGATAATTATAAATACTTTAATATAGTTCCATGATAACATATTTGAATTAATCTAATAACCTTTCTAATTTTACCTTTATACAGTTTTCTGTGGAATTTTAGCTTTAATTTCTCAACCTGGGATTATCTCTGCCAAGTTAAGTTTTTGGATTTATCTGTAAAATGAGGCATTCAGCAATGAAACACCTTGTGCCAAATTTTTTCAATATTTTCATTTATTAGACTTTTCTTAATAACTATTTACTTACTTCTAAAATTATAAGACATGTCATTCTAGATGTGCTTTTACAATTGCTAGCAAGCATTGACACAAAGTTAAATATAAAATTACACCTCTTAGGAGCATTAAAAATATGTCAGATTTAAAGTTTCTTACACAAAACCAGCACTATTGTTATACAAAACTGTGTTTGACAGGTTGTCTTCCTCATAAATGTTTGCATTGTTCCATTTTATTTCATGAACCTAATGACCCTGAACAAAATTTTTTTAATGGTAGATTGTGGAAAATTATTAATTTTATTTCACATACAACATAACCACATTGCATGGTCAAATAAAATCATTTTGGTATTTAAAATGGCAAATCAAGTCAAAAGAGCAGTTTTTATCTTGCAAAGTTCAAAACTAAATGCTGTCAGCATAGGAAAAGTCATGTAACCTAAGTTGATCATAAAATTGAATTAGATAAGTACCTATAAGCAGTTTTTGTGAGGTTTTTCCTTAAGATACTGGGATTTTAAAAGTTTAATTTTTACTCTTCTGACATTATATTCAAGTTATCTCTCTATAAGTCTATACCTAAGTATTAAACATGGATACTATAATGTTTAGTTAGGCTTCAAATATATGGAAATGTATCTTGAAATATGTGACTAATATATTTTTACTGAATGTAGTCATTCAGTCAATAATAATGTAAAAAGAAAAATGGTCCAGCAAGATATTTAGAAAACCCAATATTGTTCAATGAAATTGATTGACAATGGATACTGTTTAAATTATTTATAAGTAGTAACTTAGATTTATTTTACATATTTTAGATGTGGAAGTTATCTAATACTAGCTTTGAATGATCTGTTATAATTTATTTATTTTTATTTATTTTTGTTTTTTTGGATTTAAATATTAATATTCTATTTATCTTCTTTTATTTTTTTGTCATCTGGACTTTATTGATCTAATAAAATTACATTAAGAATTGAAATGAATTATACATTATTGTGCTCATGTTTCCCCCATACAAAGTTCGAGTACCCATCCCTTCACCAGTGCCCATCCTCTACCACCAGTAAACCCAGCATCTCTCCCACCCTCCCCAGTCCTGTCTCCCCCCCACCCCACACTGCCACTATGGCAGGGTATTCCCTTTTGTTCTCTCTCTCTGATTAGGTGTTGTGGTTTGCAATAAAGGTGTTGAGTGGCCATTGTGTTCAGTCTCTAGTCTATATTCGGCACACATCACCCTTCCCCCGCATGACCTCCGACCACATTTTACTTGGTGTTCCATTCTCTGAGTTGCCCAGAATGAGAGACCAGCCTCCAAGCCATGGAGTCAACCTCCTGGTACTTATTTCTACTAATCTTGGGTGTTAGTCTTATAGTCTATTATTCTATGCTCCACAGATGAGTGCAATCTTTCTATGTCTGTATCTCTCTTTCTGACTCATTTCACTTAGCATGATACTTTCCATGCTGATCCACTTATATGCAAACTTCATGACCTCATTTTTTCTAACAGCTGCATAGTATTCCATTGTATAGATGTACCAAAGTTTCTTCAACCACTCATCTGTTCTAGGGCACTCAGGTTTTTTCCAGATTCTGGCTATTGTAAACAGTGCTGTGATGAACATATAAGTGCAGATGTCATTTTGACTATACTTTTTTGCTTCTCTGGGATATATTCCCAGCAGTGGTATTGCTGGGTCAAATGGGAGTTCAACCTCTAGTTTTTTGAGAATCGTCCATATTGTTTTCCAAAAGGGCTGAACTAGTCGGCATTCCCACCAGCAGTGTAGAAGGGTCCCTTTCTCCCCACATCCTCTCCAACAGCGGTTGCTTTTGTTCTTTTGGATGTGTGCCAGTCTCTGTGGTGTGAGGTGGTATCTCATGGTTGTTTTGATCTGCATCTCTCTGATGATTAGTGATGTAGATCTCTTTTTCATGTGCCTTTTGGCCATTCGTATCTCTTCCTTGGTAAAGTTTCTGTTCATTTCTTCGCCCCATTTTTTGATGGGGTTGGATGTTTTCTTCTTGTAGAGTTCAACCAGTGCTTTATATACCATTGATATCAATCCCTTATCTGACGGGTATCTACAGAATGGGAAAAGATATTTACACAATGATCTGTTATAATTTAAAGAGCTAGCAACCACACTAAAGCAAATGAGAATATAATCTTCTTTTTTATTTTCTGGACAATTTTTATATTCTGGAGAGGAGTGTGTTCTCTCAAGCACATATCTATATTGACCCAACCTGTATTTTCACAATAAAGTTATTGTTTTATGTATACACACATACACACACATATATATCTACATGTCTCTATGTACATATAGATATATATATATGTACACATACATATGCATCAATTGGTTGGTTTTGATTTCCTAGTCTCTTGAAATATTATATATATAGAAAGAGAAACATATATATAGAGAGAGACTAAAAGAGATGCTTCATCATTCAATAGAATTGAAAGAATTTTATATGTTTATGTAAAAATACATTTTAATGAGCATACCAGGAAAAATCAAGGTTAGTGCCTAAAGGCATTTTGGAAAAAATAAATTGGGATATATTATATTGAATAGAAATTGAAGGAAATCAGTTCTGTGTTTATTAAACAAATAGAAAATGTTTAATAGCCACTGTACTGAGAAATTCACTTCTTTATTTCAGGAAAATATATTATAAGAATCAACTATGTAAGGCAATTGCTGCTAGATACAAGCTTGTCTAGTTATTGTTGGAATTGGTTGCTTTTGATTTTCTAGTGTCTTGATATTTCTAGGACTATATTTTGGTTTGTTACTCCTATACACTATAATTTTAGAGCCACTCAGTCTAATAATATCTTTAAATAACATAACTCTAACTTAGTTCCTACCAAAAATTCCCTTACAATGCAGTGTCAACACAAAATGTACTCTACAAAATTTCAAGTAAAACATACTAATGGCATCAAGTGATCACAAGTTTTTACCCTGGATTGTCCAAAGAATATCAAAGAAGAATTGGTTGGTGGAAGGAGGGAAAGTAATGAGCAGTTGTACTGGAGGTATTATAATCGATTTACTCTAGGTTCTTGCACGTTTTTTTGGTTTAATATTGAGGTAAGTCTGTACATGAATGACATTACGTGCAATACATGAAGCTGTGACACAAATGACAGTAAGTTCATTAAAAAGAAAGATTGCAATAATTGTAATTCGGGGCTCAAGCTTCAGTACTAATGACTCTGTGGCTTAGATATATGAATTTATCTCATCTCCAAATCACCAATGTTTCTAAGGTCCTCAACGTTGCCCTTATTACCTCTTGTTTGCTTCTTTCTTGTTTTTGTTGTTTCTTTCTTGTTCTTCTTTGTTTCGGGGATCATTCCTGGCAGTATTGAAAACCCAGTTCAGACACATGCAAAGCAAGTGCATTACACTGCTGCATTATATCTCTGCCCCACCCAGAGCCCCCCTGTGTCTTTTGTCCATCCTCCAAATCTGTCTTTCCCCAGTCTTTCCATTTATGTAATCTGGAGCTAGAGTTTTTCCAACCTTTGATACTTGTTAGGCTGCTGGATTGAAGGGAGCCAGGGACCACTGTTGAGGGGATTTGACACTGCTAGTGGGCTTGATTTTGGAATGTTGTGTCCCTGAAACTGTTATTAAAAACTCCAAAAATCAGGTTTATAAATAAAATAAACACATTTTTAAAAAGATAATTAAAAATAGATGATACAAGTTTTGGGCTGGAGTGATAGCACCGTGGTAGGGCATTCACCTTTCATGAGGCGGACCCATGTTTGATTCCTCCGCCCCTCTCGGAGAGCCCAGCAAGCTACCAAGAGTACTGCTCCCTCATGGCAGAGCCTGGCAAGCTACCATGGCATATTGGATATGGCAAACACAGTAACAATAAGTCTCACAATGAGAGACGTTACTGGTGCCCACTCGAACAAATCAATGAGCAACGGAATGACAGTGACAGTGATACAATTTTTATCAAAGAGTTATATTAAGCTATAACAAATAATTGCAAGTAATTGTGTTAAGAGTGGTACTTTCAGTGTGGCTATTTAAACAACTGAAAATAATATTTAGATCCACATATAGAGCTATTAAGTGATATATTATGAAGCTAAGGATGAAAAAAATACAACTGCTTCCATAGAGAGTGAAAAAAAAAAGGCAGAGAAATTTATTAAAGTTTATATTCCCAAGGCTCAGTCTTTGAGATGGCGATTAGTATTTGTAAGGTTTATTGAGAGTCCCCTTGAGATTTCTGACAATAAAAGCTTCTAATTCCTCAGGACCAGCAAAAAATATTTGTGTACTGTCATTTTCTTCAGTTCCGGAACAACAAAATGATTTGTCTACTTATTTATTTTTTGTTTGTTTGGGGGCACACCTGGGAATGCTCTGGATTTACTCCTGGTTTTTAGCTAAAGGAGCACTCTCAGAGGTGCTCAGGCGGCAAGAGAGATCTAACCCAGGTCAGCTGTGTGCAAGGAAGTGCATTATCGGAGATACTTGAGATAGCTCTTCAGGTCTCCTCTTCCTTTCTTTCTTTCTTTCTTTCTTTCTTTCTTTCTTTCTTTCTTTCTTTCTTTTTCTTTCT